>NC_056566.1:10504010-10660488 GCF_013358625.1 Macadamia integrifolia
CTTAAAATACTATACACCATTACACGGTCTCCCTTTAAAAAATAAATTTCTATTGTTATTAAATTATTATTTTTATTTTAATTAAAATAATATTAATACGAAACTCTCTCTCTTCCAATTATCTCATGCCAATCTGATACAATACCAATATTGATCCAATTCAATCTCATACCGATTAATGTATTAGTATTAGCAATTTCAATATCGAAATCGTATTGTGACCAATATTGTTCTGTATCAAAACATTGTAAAAATTGAAAGACTTGATATCGTCTCCTACCAAATCGACTTATCATCAATGCATCATATCTCTAAATCACCATCATGTTGGATATAGTTTTCCTCAACCATAAAGGATAGCTTACCCACTATCCTAGGGTTCACAAACCCTATAGAGTTTTAGTATAAGTTTAACCCACTTGGTAACTCGATAGGTGAAGGAATCTCACTTTCTTTTATGACTAAGTTTTTCTTCAGCCACGATGATTCATTCACTATAGGCTTTTTTTTTTTTTTTTTTTTTTTGGTAGCATTCACCATATGCTTCATATGAATGGGAGAATATATCATAATGGTATTTTGAATTTATACTAAAGTCCTATAGGGATTTTTGAACCCTAGGATGGTGGGTTAACTTATGGATGAGTAAAACTTCTTCTATCAATAATTTACCAATATTTCATTATTTTTTAATCTGCCTAGACCAATATCTAAAGCTAATTTTGCAGGGTTAAAATAAAAATCTAATGTTAAATTATAATTATAATGAAAAATGAAAAAAAAAAATTTGATAAACCGTTGGGAGAGAGGGAGGGAGTGTGTGTGGTTCCATTTGTGGAAAAAGAGATTTGGGAGAAAAAATAAAAAAGAAAAAGTAGTCCATTGAAAATTGGGAGAGATAATAGATGGGTTATACATGTCCATCTCTTTTTTTGGTGGAAATACATGTCCATCTTTTAATTGTACGAGAATCGAAAGTTAGGTTCTTGTACAAGGACCTGATCCGGACTCAAATTTATGGACGAGAACTCTCTCTCTCTCTCTCTCTCTCTCTCTCTCTCTCTCTCTCTCTCTCTCTCTTCTCGTACCATGGTGTGGTGGGATGATAAAACATGAAAGGAGGAGATGGGTTAACACAAGATGTTAAACTGATTTTCATGACACAGTGGTTGTATGCCTTTTAAATATTGATTTTAGGTGAGTAAAATAGCTATGGCATTGCTTACTTTTGAGATTAAGGAAAAAATAAAAAAAAAAAAAAAGCCCACTAGGCATGGGCATTGCTTTATTAAGGCCTGAACCATCAAACTCAATATCAACACCTTACATCCTCATTTACTTTATATGAAAAATGTTTTTTTTTTTTTTTCTTTTTACTTTTTTGTGTGTGGGTGTGTTAACAATCCCAATCTAATTGGTGTAATGGTTGATAGCACTTACCCATTGTTCTCATTAAATCAATTCATTGTTGTAACCTAGCAACGAATCAATGAGTCTAATTTCAATTCTAGAATTGGTTTTAATGCTAATTTGCAAACAATATAATACTTGTATCTACTCGCACACAGTCGTATGCACACTCAGCCTCTCATAAGCACTTTCAAGTGTGAACATCCGTTCCACATTTCACGTACTTCATACAGTATATAATATAATGAAATGTTGGAATATGTGTCCACAATAAGGGGATTGTCCCCATTGTGACATGATTATCTTAATTACTTTTCAAGTTATATTAGGATGTTTAATTCCCTAGTTAGACTAGATCTCTAGTTTCCTACATTAGATTAAACTAGGATCGCCTTTCCTATTCCACTTATAATTATACTTGGATCTACTTATTATAAATATATGATGGAGGGAGGCTAGGGGTGTCAAAAAGTGTGGTTTCGGTTGTTCGGTCCGGTTTCGATTCGGTTTACATTTTGGTAAGGTGAAACCAAAACCGCACCAGATAAGAATAAGCTGAAATCAGAATCATTTTCTTCCGATTTTGATTTTAGCGATTTTTAATCAGTTTTTCTTCTTTGGTTCATAACCGGTTAATAGATGAGATATTAGAGAGGGAGTAGGGAGTTGAGAGAGGGAGAGACTGAGATAGGAGAATAGAAATTTACCTCTGTAAGTTGTAACGTGCTATTATCTCAAAATTTGTCTTTGCAACTGTTATATATAGATATAATATTAAAGAAGCCTTGTCGGCTTAGAAGATCATAGCTAACATGAATTCTATAGCTAGTGTGAATCCTACATACAATAAACTTCCTAAAGAGTCAAGACAATATATCTTTTCTTTGCTAAGGACAATATACTTTCTATGTATGTAAAATATTACACATATGATGATTAATTAACTATGATCCTAAAAATTAGGAAATCAAGACGTGTGAAAGTGAAACTCCATCCTGTCTTGCCTTCTCGGTTAGTACTTTCCTCTTATCTTTTCTTTTTTTTTTCTTAAAGGCCCATTAAAAGTCAAAACACTAAAACTAGTACTCTAAAAGTTTTAAAACACTTTTAGCACTAGGTTCCAGTTAATCAATGGTTTTACGGATTTGAATTGAATCAAACTAGGATTATGTCTATAAAACTAAAACTGGATCGTATTCCTATAGTGGTTTGATTCGATCATAACTGATTGATTTCGGTTTTGGTAAATAGTTTCAGTTATATATTGACACCCTTAAGGGAGGCTACCAGGATATACATTAGCTGCTCCTCTCCCTTTCCAACTGTCTTCTCCTTCCTCATCTCGCTTCTCTCAAGTTATTAGTTATATATCTTTGGTTTGGTTTTCTACATGGTATCAGAGCCACGAAGAAGAAGAAGAAAAGAAAAAGAAAACAAGGTAACTTGTGTTTGATTACTGTTGTTGGTTATCTTCATCGATGTGGCATAAAGGTCTCTCCCACCTAGATAGATTTGTAGTTCGAGGGTTGTTATTGCCTTGCAAATTACCTCCCTCTTGCTCTTTGTGTTCCAGCGCCTATGATGTTGGTTTTCCCCTTCCGTTCACTATAGTTCTCTATTGGAGTCGAAGGTTGAACTTCAAACCCCAGATCAACTTGGTTTCCGCTACTAGTTGTATGGTAATATTCTGGGTATATGTTCTGTACTTCTGCTACTACATGCCTACCTACCCTTTGGGTTCATCTTCTATTTTTTGTTTCTATTAAAGTGATGTTACCACTATATTTTCTAGATAACATAGACAACCTTGATTATTGAAGTCAATCTCTATTTATACTCTTGACCTTAGATTTAGAGCATAAGAACCCTATCCTAGATGACTAATTTCAGCCCCAAAGAAGATCCCTAATGTGAAAGCTTAACCTACAATCATAACCAAAACTATGCCTACCACCCCTTGTGATTTCAGAAACTTAATCTAGACATTTTCTTAATATTTTGGATTTTATTTTGGAGGAATTGATAGAGCTGGAAGGCGTGACTCTTCACCTAAAATTTTAGGTCAATCCGAGGCCAAACCACTGAGCTCTCTCTCTCTCGCTCTCTCTCTCTTCCCCTTGTTGATCTTCTACCTGGGCATTATGATTTCTATTTAGAGGTTGAAGACAACCTCACCAAGAGATCATGGGTTGGCTTATTCCCTTTTTTCTTATTTCCATATTATTACCCCTCCTTATCCCTCCTTATTACACCTTGCCATTAAGTTATTTCCCCTTCCTAGTTTACCCTTTGGCCTTAGCTTGTGCTAACAATTGGATTTCATCTAAATTACAGCCACGCCATTCCATTTTTATCATTGAGATATTTATAGTCCCCAGCATATCCAATCCCCTTTACTTACCCATTGAGTCCTTAAAAATTCAGATTTATTGCCAAATTGCCATCCATCTTTTGATACTTCAGATATTCCAAATTGTCCTTATTACACATTTTCCTATCCCAGTGCCTTTTTTACCTACCAAGTATCCCCTTAGACATACTGGTTAATCACGATTCTTCCATTACCCCATTCCATTACCTATATGACCTTGGATGGGTCTATATCAAACCCAATTGGATATTTTGGCATATATATTTGTCATATGTTGCTTTGGTGGACCTGAAATCACATATTTAGGATTGATAGTGTTATTGGCATGTCTCAGTGCTTGGAGATTGATAGTGTTATTAGCATGTCTTAGTGCTTGGAGATTGTTCCTCTTTGCAATCGTGGGGGGGGGGTTGGAAATTATATAATGCTCTTGGTTAAGATATTCCTTGGGATGTTGGTTATTCAAATTATTTGTTCATGTGTAATGCTACATGTGAGGAGGAGATTGCAGATTTTTATATGCTTTGCACAACTCATCAATTGGAGATTATTATCAATGAAGGTTTATTTGCTCGTGTCTTCAGTAACAATTTTAGGTTTTGAAAGGCAACACTAATGAAGTGATATTTTAAGATGAGGTGATCTCTTAAGGATCTAAGTTGTTGCCCTCCATCTTTACCTCTTTTAAAGCATGATATGGTGTTTTTGAAGTTTGGTTATCTATCTT
Organism: Macadamia integrifolia; assembly: GCF_013358625.1. NCBI lineage: Eukaryota > Viridiplantae > Streptophyta > Magnoliopsida > Proteales > Proteaceae > Macadamia > Macadamia integrifolia. The sequence goes on from NC_056566.1 coordinate 10,508,519, forward strand.
GTGCGATTGAATTGATTCCTTTCTTTGAAGATCGAGTTCTTCCCTTAAATTGAAGACCTTGTCTTCATCTATTGAAAATCAAGTTCCGCAATTATAGAAGAGCATCTGTCATTGTAACTTGTCTTGTTGCTATGGTATTTTGGAATGCAGTTGATGATATTTCTGTGATTTGGTCCTTCCTTTTAGAGATTGAGTCTTCATCAGACTGAAGATCAAGTCTCCTCCTCTTAAAGATCAAGTACTACACATGTTGATGACTATCTACCGTCCATCTTTGTTCTTTGTTAATAGTTTGTCATGATATTTTTTATCTATTGGTGCTAGGCTGATGTGCTTGAGTTGATATTGCTACTGATTTTATGGTGGCAGATTGAAGTTTCACTGACGTCAACAACTACTATTCAAAACTGGTGTTACATTTTCTTTTCAATTCCCATTGGTCCAAATTGGAGCTTTATTTTGATATATGTATACTCTATCTTAAGGGGGAGTGGTGGAATATGCGTCCACGATAGGGGGAGTGTTCCCATCGTGACATGGTTATCTTAGTTACTTTCTAAGTTAGATTAAGTTGTTTAATTTCCTAGTTAGATTAGATCTCTAGTTTCCTAAATTAGAGTTAACAAGATTGCCTTTCTTATTCCACCTATAGTTGTACTTGGATTTAATTTTTTTTTTTAAAATATATAATGGAGGGAGACTGCCAAAATACACATTGGCTGCTTCTCTCCCTTGTCGTCTCTCTTCTCTCAAGTTACTTGTTACAGATCTTTGGTTTTCCATAAAAGACCATACCCACAACTCATGAATTTTTACAAGGTTCGGCAAGACGCCTACATACCTAGAGTAATGCCTATAAAGGCTTCGTACCTACTCAATACGCTACTTTAATTACACCTATAGTTGGGATCACCCACACCCAGTTTTTTCAACCTATAGCTGAGAAGGCACATATGGTGTTGGTACAAATTGCAGAACCCACTACAAGGGAGCAACCACTCTCGATGCTTAGTGCTTGGTGCTTAGCACCCACTAAGCACCAAGTACAAGATACACAATCAAATGGACTTGTATAATATGACCCACAGTCAACCTCAGCCTAACATATATACATCAATATCCACTACAACTAGCATGCTATAGACACCCAATTTTGTCATCCTCCCCCTGCTATGATGACTTATGGATCATGGATGTCACCTTTTGCTTCCAATCAACAGAGATAACAATTGACTAAGGTAACCCAACTCATAAACATTATAAACTCACCCAAAAACCCTATGAATCCCATATGAGAGAAAAGAAGGGTCCAATTATGACATCTTATATACGAAGTAATCCGGTCCAAAGTAATTGTATGGATGGATAGTACTTGGAATCATGATTCCAATGATATATGGCATGTCAAAATTGGACCATCGGATCTCCCGCGATCATTCCCAAAAGTTACACCTTAAGCATCCAAACCCCGCCCATACAAGCACCCACACCTTGCCATGAGCATCCAAACCCCGCCCATGCTAGCAACCACCTAGTAGCCTTGCGCATCGTCATGTGCACCAACCTTGCCTAGCCTTTCGTGCCCTCGTGCTCACCAACCGGCCTTGCACCCCCCTTGTGCACCGGCCTAACATCGCATGCCCCCGCTTGATGCCCGACACCCCCGTTGTAGCCTAGTGCCCCCGCCTGTAGCCCGTCACCCCCGCCAGTTGCCTGGTGCCCCCGCCTGATGTCCAGTGCCCCCGCCTGATGTCCAGTGACTGGAATCTTCACTCCAATGATCAAATTTGTGAGGAGATTCCCTCCTCATCCGCTTGTATACTTCACACTGCCCCGTTAGGGTACCTACACCGTGACCTCCCATTGGCCCAAAAAAGCATCTTTTCACACTATTAGCCACAAAAGCATCTTTTTTTTCCATTAGCAAAAAAATTACCTTTCCTCCCGTTGGCCTAAAAAAGCATCTTTGCACCTCATTGGCCAAAGAAATTCACCCTTCACCCCATTGGCCCAAAAATTTACTTTGTTACTCCATTGGCTAAGAAAATTTACTTTTTAACCCCATTGGCCAAGGAAATCCCCATTTCCTCCCCATTGGACCAAAAAATGTATAAATACCCCCTCCCTTTGGTTTTTCACACTTAAGCCTCTTAGTGAGCAAGCACCCTTTGTAGAGGAGCTTTGCCCTCTCTCCTCCCCTCCCCCTTTGAGGTTCTTCAAGTCTTCGGAGAAATCTTCATAAGATTCGAAGTGTTCTTCGGGCATTCGAAGTTCTTTAATCATTTGAAATTTTGAGTGAGCATTTTTTCATAGGAGAAACCTTGCCTTCATTTCACCCCTTAAGGTTCTTCAGGTCTTCGGAGAGATCTTCATAAGATTCAAAGTGTTCTCCAGGCCTTCGAAGTTCTTCAATCATTCGAATTCCTTCAAGCCTTAGCCTAGGCCTCCCATAGTCTATCCCTAGCAGAAGCTCTACCGGAGTGCCACCTCAGCCAAGCCCTCCCATAGCCTATTTCTAGCGGAAGATGTGACAAATTACCACATTAGCCAAAATTTGAAAGTATTCCTAGCAGAAGCTTTGCCGAAGTGCCACCTCAGCCTAAGCCCAGAAATAACCTTTCCTAGCCCAAGCTCTGCTAGAATTCAAACCCGAAAGTAACCGTTCCTAGCTAGAATTTTGTTCAAATATTACCACAGTCAACATCTCTTGAAAAAGAAGTTGGAGTCAAGACCATCTTCCCCTGAGCTGGTAGAATCCACAAGAAAGTTCGTGCCAACACTAATCAGGGGGTCCACCCCTCTTGACCTGAAATAGGGGTCAAGCTCAGGTATAATTTCTCACCCGAATTAGTATAATGTAGACTTTACGTTGACCTTGTTTTAGTATACATAACTATTTAAATTTAGTCAATGTATATAGCCATGCATGTAGAATTGTGAGGGTAGCAGCCAGAGAATCGATAGCTTCACAAGTCGCCATTCTGTCCTCTCTCCTTTCTCTCTTCTCTTTTCATGGGGGAGGGGGTGTGTCATGATGTGCTTCACTTGCGGGCCACGCACTGCCGTATCACCGGTCGGAGATATGTGGAGGCCTATCTCACAAGAGTGTAAAGTTTGTCATTCTAGACGAGGGTTTGATGATGGTCCAATATGGGGATCGGGATCATGTAAAAGGGTTTAGAGTGGCCACCTAGGATTATGGGCCTAGGACCAGGGGGTGGGCCCATTTTCGGAGAAAAGGGCCAGAAAGTTGGTCTGGTCCAGAGATTTAGGGTAAGTGTAGGTTACAGAATTGGGAAGGTGTTAGGCACCCAATCTGCCCGGTTCAACCGGTCTTCCTACTAGATGCTTAAGAATGAACATTTTCCACAATTATTCCTATTCCACATGCATGGCTAAGTTATCACACATATATACATTGATTGAATTTAAACAATTATGTAAACTAAAACAAGGTCTATATAAAGTCTACATGGTGACAATTTGGTTGAGAAACTGTACCTGAACTTAACCCCTGTTTCAAATCAAGAGGGGTGGGCCCCTGATTAGTACCATCTCGGACTGTCTTTTGGATTCTCCTGGCTCAGGAGAAAATGGTCTTGACCTCCAACTTCCTTTCTCGAGAGATTTTGATTGTGATGATATTCAGGTAGAGTTCCAGCTAGGAATGGTTACTTTCGGATTTGGATTCGGATAGAGCGTCCGTTAGGGAAGGTTATTTTTAGATTTGGATTCAGACTGAGCTTTGGTGAGGAAAGACTATTTTTGGGTTTTGAATGAGGTGGCACTCTGACAGAGCTTCCGCTGGGGATAGTCTATAGGAGGGCTAGGCTGAGGTGGCACTCCGATAGAGCTTCCGCTGGGATAGGCTATGGGAGGGCTAGGTTATGTGGCACTATGGCAGAGCTTCCATTGAGAATGGTTATTTCTGGAAAAGATTCCAAGAGCATTCAGATAGAGCTTCTGCTAGGAATGGCTATTTCTAAAAATATTTCAAAGGCACTCGGAAAGAGCTTCGGCTGGGAATGGCTATTTTTGGAAAAAATGGATTGTCCAAAAAATGAATTGAAGATCCCTAAAGCCCTAAAGATCAAGAACACTCAAAAACATACTTTTTTTTGGAAAAAAATGGATTGAACTACAAACTTGGATTGAAGATCTTCAAGATCTCGAAGAACACTTTGAAGATTCAAATAAAATTTTGGATCTTAACAAAGATCGCTCCAAAGACCCGAAGAAACTCAAAGGGGGAGGAGTGGAGGAGAGAGGGCAGAGCTTCACTTCCTAAGTGGGGTTGTGATTTTTGGTGTCTTTAATCCAAAGGAGGGGGTATTTATAGTATTTTCAGGCTTAAGGGGAGGAGAGAGAATTCATTTAACCACTGGACAAAAGGGGGTTTTGGATTAAAGTGAGTGAAGAGGGTTTTTTAACCAATGGACAAAAGGGGGTTTTTTTGGAAAAACGGGAGGAGAGAGAAATTTTAGCAAATGGGTAAAAAGTGAATTTTTGGACAAATGGGAGGAGAGAGAAATTTTAGCCAGTGGGGGCAAAAAGTGGGTTTTTAGACTAATAGGAGGTTGCGGCGTAAGGTATGCTATCGGAGTAGTGCATACGTGAAAATGGGTGAAGAGGAAATTTCTTCACCCATCGGGCCAATGGAACGCAAATCCCGACCGTCGATGGCAGCACACAAGGTTGGGCTGAAAATGCATGGGGCATGACTGGCACGGATGCATGGATGGGCAGGCAATGTGCACGGGCTGGGTAGGCACAGTGCACAGGTGGGCAGCAGCTGTGCACGGGCTGGGCAGCAACTGTGCATGGGCTGGGCAGAAGCTGTGCATAGGCTGGGCGGCAGTTGTGCACAGGCTGCAGCAGGCAGGGGCACGGGCACGGGCTGCAGCCAGTGTGCGTGCGTGCTGCAGTAGTGGGCGTGCGGGCTGCAGTAGTGGTTGCCAGCAGGGGTGCCAGTAGCATCATGTGGGGGCGCACACTGGGTCATGCAGGGGCACGGACTGGGTCATACAGGGGCATGTGTCATACTGTACGGGGCTGCTGTTGGCAGGCCAACGTATGCAGCATGCGTGCGGGCTGGCCTACGTGCACCACACGCGTGAATTATAGAATTTTTTACGACGATTGTGGGAGATTTGACGGTTAGATTTTGACGTGCCATAGAGAATTATATTTTCGAGTACTATCCATCCGTACAGTCATCTTGACCAGATTCTTTTGTCTATAAGAAGTCAAATTTGGACCCTCTTCTCTCCTGCACGGGGGTTTCTAGGGTTTTCAGATAGGTGGAGAATGTTTTCGAGTTTATGGGTAAGTAGGGGATTTTTCAAGTTTCCAGCAGGCTTGCCAGTGTGCACGACATATGTACGAGAAAATATAATTTTCTGGGGATGATTGCGGGAGATCTGACGGTTCGATTTTGACGTGCCATATATCATCAGAATCATATTTCTAAGTACTATCCATCCATACGGTCATCTTGACCAGATTATTTCATATATAAAAAGTCAAATTTGGACCCTCTTCTCTCCCATGCAGGGGTTTATGCGGTTTTCAAATAGGTGGGGAATGTTTCTGGGTTTTCTAGGTCAATCATCATCTCTGTTGATGGAAAGTCAGAAGTTGCATCCAAGATCAGCATTTCATCATAGCCTGAGGAGAGTGACAAAAATTGGGTGTCTACAAAATGCCCCATTTTGTCACCCGAAACATGTACTGCCATCATTTTGCTCATTGATGACGGAGTTAAAAATGCAACAAATGATATCTCTCAACTATTTTAGAGTTTGAAGACTTACCTGGGCTACCGATTGTAGGAAAGAAATTTGCTACTCTTCCAATCCTGCAAAAGATGTTAGTACTTTGATCTTTGACTTTTCCTTAGCTGGGCTTTACATGTGCCAGTTCAGGGAATTTGGTCTCCAGGTGGGTTCTTTTGAATCGGGCTGGGCTATCTAGTCTTTCAAGTGAGTTCTTTCAAACCAGGCTGGGCTATCTGGTCTTCCAGGCAAGTTCTTTCGAATTGGGCTAGGCTATCTGGTCTTTCAGGCGGGTCCTTTTGAACCAAGCTGGGCTATTTGGTGTTGTCAATTATACGAAAGAAATTCGCTGCTCTTTCAACCCTGTAAAAGATTCTTGATTTTTTTACCTTTGATTCTTTGATTCTTCTTTGGATTTTTAATCTTTTGGACTTTTGAATTTGAATTTTGACCTTTGAAATAGAATGTTGAATTTGATTTTTCTTTCGATTTTTAATCTTTTGGACTTTTGAATTGAAATTTTGTATTTTGACATTTGAAATAGAATCTTGAATTTGGACTTTGAACTTTGAGCCTTGATTTGGAATCATTTTTTTTTTTTGGGAAAACGATTTTTTTTACCCATAAAATGGTCCCCCCCTGTTTATTCCTCGTTTTAACTTTTCTGAGTGGGGAACGATTTGTGGGTGAGTGAGTTCGGGTTTTTGAAATCCTCTTGAAGATCCGAACCATTTTGCATATTTCCGGGTTTCTTTAAATTTTTTCCAAAGATCTTCAAGTTTTACTTGAAGTTCTTCATCTTTCTCATAAAGATCTTCAAAGTTCCTGAGGAAGGAGTCATTTGGAGAATTTGACATTCTTGTGGGCTTTTGTACAAATTAGAAAACTTCTTGGGGTTTTTTTTATGATTTTGGAGAATATGGATGAAAAAACAAAGAGAAAGACTTGTGGAGAAATCCAGCTGGAGGGTTGTAGTAATTCTTCTCAAAGGGATGAGGGTTAGGCCGATTGGTACTCCGGACAGACTCTCCACAACACTCGGAATCATATCTACAACTCGGCATGGGGTTCTTGGGTAAGTCTTTACATTTCATTCATCTTTTATTTTGATCATCCTTTATATATATATATATATGTTCTTTATTTCCATTAGCATAAAGGGAGGGAACCACCTACCTTGGCTTTGTATGGCCACCCAAACATGGTTTGGTCATGGTATAGGATACTTTCTCGTAGAGTGAAGGAGATGGTCAACTCCTCCTACTTGAAACGATTAGCTTTAATAGAGAATAAAAAATTCCATGCGGCATTGGTAAGGGCCTTGATGGAGAGGTGGTGGCTGAGTACTTACTCATTTCATCTTCCTGTTGGTGAGATTACGATCACACCTCTGTGCTTCTACACCTTGACGGGCGTTCTATTTAGGGGTAGACCCATGACCCTTCTCGAGACTCCAACAGCCAGGGAGTTTAAGGACCTGACAAGTATAACCATTGTGGCTGATCAGACACATATCTGCCTTGGGGAGATCAGTGCATGATGGTGGAGAACCAGCCTATGGGTAAACCCTGGCAACATGGCCCAAGTGGCTCGTTCTTTTATGTTGTTTGTTGTGCTTTAGTGTTTTTTTAGTGACCTCTGAGGGGGAGTAGACATTTTCCTGGTGTTCTTCTTCTAGGATCTTCAGGTGGTAGATTCTTGGGACTAGGGTGGGGCTGCCTACGCATACCTCTTGTGGACCTTAGACCTGTTGTCATATGGAGACCGAGGTCTTAGGGGAGCGGGCTACATCCTTTAGGTAATTTTTATCCTTGTACCTATTTCCTTTCATTCATTTTTGCACTTCCTTAATTTGATCCTTTGAAATAGCCTTGGTGCATTGAGCACCTGGAGATTACAGCTCCCAAACCGAGGGATCCTCAGGCATTTTTCTTTCCTATAGCTACAAGGTGGAAAGACAATCAGGTGATTAGGGGCTGACATCACCCTCAGGGAACCACTGCTTGTTCCCTTCTAGGCGGCCTTACAAAAGTATGCCACATTTGTCATTGAATTTCCTTTTGTCCCGTGCTGTACTTACTTCTTCTTGGACTTGCAGGTCACTTGGAGGCCATTCCATTCTCTCATATTTCTAGATTCTGATGAAGTTGTTGTGGCCAAAGGTTTATCTGAGAACTGGGCCTTATTCCGAGGCATATGGGGCCAAGTCTGGTACTTGGGAGAGAGAGTCATACCCTAGTGGTCTAATATCGAGTCATGCTTCTCTCCCTGTCTTCCTCCACCCACCATGCATTGCCCATAGATCATCCCTGTAGATGAGATTGAGAGTTTGGCCAATAGAGTATGGGATAAATCATTTCTCGACTGAGATAGCGACTATGGAGCCGTCCTAGAGGCAGAGATAGTATGACCCCTCTTGATCCTAATGGTCCAGTGGTAAGTTGCCATTTCTTGAGTATTTCCTTTATGATTCAACTTCTTTTTGTTTTGGTCTTGACTGATGTTCTTTCAGGGGAGAACATGATGTGTAGACCCTTCTGCTGTTCAATCACACGTCAGTGCTGCTGATCCTTCACAAGCTGGACCCTCTACTAGTGCTAGTGGGTCTCTCAGAGTAGCCAAAATCCCCTTCCATTGCTTTCCTTCTTGGTGCTATCCCAACACGGCCAACCCCAGCCTCCTTCATTTTTTGGAGTGGAGCATAGATGTAGATGCTTCCCTTGGGTTGCCCATTCCTTATGACTATGTGAGTATCTAATCATCCTTCAATTGACTCTTGACTTTCATTGTCTGATATGCTCTTTCTCAAGTGTCTCCGGAGGTCAATTCTAAGATCAGGAGGATGCATTATGGCTTGTGCAAGACAATTGTTGCCAAGGTATTTCCCACCTCCTTCGTTTTGCCCTGCTTCTTTCATTATTCTTCTTCATGATCCTTTCCTGCATTCCGTAGGATGGAAGGATCGTCGCTTTGGAGAGCCAAGTCAGTTCCTACGAGCAAGAAATTGTATAGCAGGATGCACTGATTCAGGATATGACATAGAGGCTGGAGTAGATTGGACTAGCATCCGCGGGTTCCCTGGTACTCTATGAGGGAAATTCAGAGTACAGTTCAGATGATGACTTTACTCCTTAAGGACCTGTTCCTGTAGTTCCTGCAAGTATAAACACATGTATTTTTCTTTTTCCCTCCCCCTTTTATTTTGGCATCTTATGAATAAAAATCTATCTTTGACATAAAGAGAAACTTTTCCTTTTGTTTTTGTTTGTGGTTTGCAATGTTTAGGCATAATCAATTCCACAACTCAAGTCATAATTAGAATAATCTGGATAACACAAAAATCCAAATACTTCCTCATTCTATTACTAAGTGAATTATATGGAAAGGGGAACAACTTTCCTACCATAGACAGGATAAGTAGGTAACAAGATGGAGAGACAACTCTTGAGGTGGGTGAAAGTTCACCAACTCCTCTGGGTCCATCACCTCGAGCCCATATTGTTGACTGATGTACGTAGGCAAGTAAAAGGATGTGTGAGTCAATCCCATCAACCTGACGTAATTGTAGCAAGGTGTCTTCAACAGAAAATCTTTTTGTGGCCTCCCTGGGCACCTCCATGTGATATCTTGCACAATCCTTTCTTACAGATACCTTTCCCTGTCAGTGATGAGGTTGAATTTCGAAACTTCGCTCTTATCCTGGTAGCAAAAAGCTCCAAGTGGGCCTCCTTTTAATGGCTTAGTTAACTTCAGTTTCTCAAAGAGCCAAATCTGAAAAATAGCAGGACTCCCTTGATAATGATCTAAGTCCAAATCTATGGCCATGGCTCATGTCATCGAATCCCTTGAATATTTTTGCAAGAACTGTAGGGATGATGTCACATCCTTTTCAACTGTTTTACCACCTCAACCAAAACGGGAAGTGCACCACGCTCGGGAGTTCAGAGAACATATTGAGCTATCATACAAAGTAAATAAGTATCCTATGATCTTTGTTGATGGATTCCTTCCATTGGTAGATATTGGATAAAGATCTGGGCCACCCTCAGAATGTCGATCTTCCCATACCTGATGAATTGCTTCATTTCCTCTTCTTTCCATTAAAAGAAGTCCCAAAATTCATCTAAATAATCTTTCTTCAAAGGTGGTTGGAATAACCTGCCTTTGGGTGGAGATAACATACAAACTCGGAATTCTTCAAGATTTGGGAAGATTTCTACTAATCCTAACTGAAATACATGAGGTTGGCATCCCAGTGTTGAGGCACATGTTGGAATAATTGGTGGTGTAATTTCACATATTTGATCCGACTGAGAAATGAAACACTCATAGATTCCAGTAGTCCTGGCGCCCTCATGTTCATGTCTAAGGTCCATTTCCTCAACGTCTCATCCAATGAGCTCATGACTTTTCCTTAAACCATCACAAACAAAAGAGATACGATGATTTATCAATGTATTACTCATTAGCTAATGAATCAAACAAGCCTTTACCACTATTGCATCAAGCTCTTTGTTTTTTTGACTGATTAAGGATTAAAAATAAACTGGCCTTGATAAACTGGTGCTGGGGGGCGATTTTCCTTTTGGGGATGGAATTTGGGATAAGGGTTTGACGGACCATAGGTGAATGACAGATACCTAAGGGGGTGTTTGGTTCGGTAAATCTTTGGGATGACATTCTTTAGAATGATAATTCTTAATTTTTGGAGTTGTTTGGTTCCACTAGATTGACCCTCATAAGTGAGCACCCTACTTCCCATGACTATCGACCCATGGGAATGGGAATGACATAAGGGTGATGAAAGATATGAGGTGGGGTGATATGAAGGGGATGTGATGTAGGAGATAGAGTATTCTGATGAAGATAGTGGATGATAGGGTGATGAAGGGGTTCCTGCTCTTTGATGATATGGTGAGAGGGAAGACAATGGCAAAGGTGGATGGTATGAGATGGTGGATTCCTCGTCTGGGGTCGGTGATGAAGGCGGGAAGTTGGGCATCTGATCCTCATCTTCTGACTCTTCTCCGGATGGCCTTTCTTTCCCAGGGGTTTTCTTAACCTTGTCCTATCTCTTATAACATTTAAGTGATCTCTTCGAGCCTATGGCTTGATGAGTTGAGTGGGGTCACTTTCTGTTAATTCTTCCTCCAATAAACTAACTATTGCATGATCAGGGAGTGGGTTAGTAATACGATTGGGAGGATATTTGGCCTTGACTTCAATGGTCCCTTTGTCTATCAAATCTTGAACTGCATATTGTAAAGATAGGCATCTTTCAGTAGTATGTCCCTTCTGAGCATGGTAAGCACAATACTCACAATCTTTGTACCAAGGCGGGGGAGGGTTGTGTGAGGGTAGAGGCCGGAGATGGATCCCCGTCCTCTCTCGTCTCTCTCCCTTCACCTTCATGTGAGGGGGGAAGGGTTCAAGTCGTGTGCGCTTAGCTTGCAGGCCCTGCATCGTCGTATCACTGCTTGGAGATACCTGGAGGGCTATTTTCAAGAGTGTAAAATTCATCATTTGAGACGAGGGTTTTGATGATGGTCCAATTCGGGGATCGGGATGATGCAAATGGGGTTTAGAGTTGCCACCTAGGGTTATGGGCCTAGGACCAGGGGGTGGGCCTGATTCTTGAAAAAAGGGCCTGCAATTTGGTCTGATCCAAAGATTTGAGGTAAGTGTCAAGTTATAGAGTTGGGAAGGTGTTAAGCTCCCAATCTGCTTGGTTGAACCAGTCTTCTTGCTAGATACTTGAGAATGAATATTTTCCATAATTATTACTATTCCACATGTATAGCTAAGTTATCACACATATATACATTAATTGAATTCAAACTATTATATACACTAAAACAAGGTTTATTAGATGTCTATATTATGTTTGAATGAGGAGAGAGATTATAGCTAAATTTGACCCATGTTTCGGGTCAAGAGAGGTGGGCCCCTGATTGGTACCTGCTCGGACTATTTTTTGGATTCTGCTGGCTCAGGGGAAGATGGTTTTGACCTCTAACTTCCTTTCTTGAGAGATGCTAATTGTGATGGTATCTGGACAGAGTTTCGGCTATGAATGATCGCTTTCAGATTTGGATTTGGACAGAGCTTCGGCTAGGGAAGGCTATTTCTGGGCTTGGGATAAGGTGGCACTCCGATAGAGCTTTTGCTAGGGATAGGCTAAGGGAGTGCTAGGCTGAGGTGGCACTTCGATAGAGCTTCCACTGGGAATGGCTATTTCTGAAAATATTATAGAGACACTCGAGCAGAGGTTCGACTAGGAAAGGCTATTTATGAAAAAGAAACAAGCTGACCTAAAAATGGATTGAAGAACTCCAAAGTCCTGAGGCATACTTTGAAGATCCGAACAGAGTTTCAGATCTTAACAAAGATCTCTTCGTAGACCCGAAGAACCTCAAAAGGGGAATTTCCATCTCAAGAATGCTCAAGAACACTCAAGAACACTCAAGGGAGGTGGCTGAAGAACATATTATTTTTGGCTAAAAATTGGATCTAACTAAGGATTTGGATTGAAAATCTTCAAGATCCCGAAGAACACTTAGATGATCCGAATGAGTTTTCGGATCTTGACGAAGATCGCTTTGAAGATCAGAAGAAAATCAATAGGGGGAGGGGTGGAAAATTTCACTCTGTAAGGGGATTCAGGTGCCTATTGGTGTCCTTTTTCTAAGGGAAGGGGGGCTATATATAGTTTTTTCCAGCCAAATAGGAGAGGGGGAATCCCTTTATCCAGTGGATGAAAGGGGGGGCTCTTGCCTAAAGTGAAGAGATAGGATTTTTTGTCCAATGGGTAAAAGCAGGGTTGAAGGCAAAAATGGGTGGGGGGGGGCTTTTGTCTAGTGGGTAAAGGGGTTTTTTTCAGAAAAAATGGGAGGAGAGAGAAATTTTAGCTTGGAAAAAGGTGATTTTTGAAAAAATGGGAGGAGAGAGAAAGTTTAGCCGAAAAGACAGTTTTTAATAAAGTGGGAGGAGAGAGAAAGTTTAGCCAGAAAAAGAAATTTTTAGAAAAGCTAGAGAAGTGAGAAAGTTTGGAAAAGGTAATTTTTGAAAAAGTGGGAGGAGAGAGAAAGTTATGTCGAAAAAGGTAATTTTCAAAAAAGCAAGAGGAGAGAAAGTTTGCCAAAAAATACAATTTTTGAAAAAGCAAGAGGAGAGAAAATTTTGTTGAAAAAAGGCAGTTTTCAAAATAGCAGGAGGAGAGAGAAAGTTTGATCAGAAAAGGTAGTTTTCAAAAAAGCGAGAGGGGAGAGAAAGTTTGACCGAAAACGGTAGTTTTCAAAAAAGTGAGAGGAGAGAGAAGGTTTTGCCAAAAAAGGTAGTTTTTGAAAAAGCAGGAGGAGAGAGAAAGTTTTGATGGGGGTGCGGGTGATGTAATTGGTATGCGAATGCATGGGTGTGCGGGCCATGTGCAGGGGTGCGGGCTATGTGCAGGTGTGCAGGCATAGTGTGCACGGTGTGCGGGCATAGTGTGCACGACATGCGGCCCATATGCACGGTGTGAGGGCACAGTGTGCTCGGTGCACGAGCCTAGTGTAAGGCCAGGCTGGGCTTGGCTGGGCTGTCTGGCTTGGTTGGCTGGCTGGGTGGCCAGTGTGCACGACATGCACGCAAAAAAAATGTGATTTTCCAGGGAAGATTAAGGGAGATCCGTAGATCCGATTTTGGCGTACCATATATCGTCGGAACCATATTTCCAAGCACTATCCATCTGTATAGTCATCTTGATTGGATTCCTTCGTATATTAAAAGCTAAAATTGGACCCCTTCCCTCTCGTATGGGGATTGCTAGGGTTTCAGAACCGGGAGTGTTTCGGGGTTATCTGGGTAGGTAGGGGATGAATTTTAGGGTGTTTGGATTAGGTGAGGGATTTTTCCAAGTTTCTAGCGGGACTGTCCGTGTGCGCGGCATATGTGTAAGAAGGCGTGATTTTCTGGGGATGATTGCCTGAGATCTGTCGGCCCGATTTTGGATGTATCATATATCGTCAGAATTATGTTTTTAGGCAATGTTTATCTGCATGGTCATCTTGACCAGATTCCTTCATATATGAAAAGTCAAAATTAGACCTTCCTCTCTCCTGCGTGAGGATTTCCAAGGTTTTGGGTGGGGGAATATTTCCATTAGCATCTTTGTTGGTCAGAAGTCGGAAGTCGTGTCCAAGATCCATATTTCATCCTACCTAGAGGAGGGCGACAAAATTGGGTGTCTACAGAATGCCCCTCTTTGGCCGAGGCCTATGCCACCGGCCAAAGGGCAAAGAAAAGAATGACCACATTTTGTCACCCGAAGCATATATGCCGTCATCTTGCTCAGTTATGACGGAGTTGAAAAAATGCAATAGATAATATCTCTAAATTTTTAAGACTTACTTGGGCTGCCAATTGAGGGAAAGAAATTCGTTGCTCTTCCTATCCTGTAAAAAAAAAAAAGTTAATACTTTGATCCTGATTCTTCCTTAGTTGGGCTTCGCATGTGCCAGTTCAGGGAAATATGGTCTCCAGGCTGGGTCTTTCAAGCCAATCTGGACTATTTGGGACCGATGGTTATAAGAGAGGAATTCTTTGCTATTCCAATCTTGTAACAAGTAAAAAATGTTTGATGCTTGGATTTTCCTTAAATGGGCTTCACATGTGCCAATTCAGGGATTTGATTTTCCAGGTGGGTTCTTTCGAATCGGGCTGGGCTATCTGGTCTTTCAGGTGGGTTCTTTTAAACCGAGGTGGGCAATTTGGTCTTCCAAGTGGGTTCTTTCGAACCGGGTTGGGCTATCTGGTCTTCCAGGCGGGTTCTTTCTAACCGACTAGGCTATCTGGTCTTCCAGGTGGGTTCTTTTGATCCAGGCTGGGCTCTCTAGTCTTCCAGGCAGGTTCTTTCGAACCGGGCTAGGCTATCTAGTACTGTCAATTATAGGAAAGAAATTTGCTACTATTTTATTCCTATAAAAGACATTAATAACTAATTCTTGATTTTGTGATTTTTTTACCTTTGATTCTTTGATTCTTCTTTGGATTTTTAATCTTTTGGACTTTTGAATTGAAATCTTGAATTTGGACTTTTGAATTGGAATCTTGATTTGCTCTTGATTTGGATTGAATTTTGCTTCACATGAATTTTACTTTCCATTTGAATTTTATGAACTTTGCTTCACATGAATTTTACTCTCCATTTGAATTTTATTTTCACCTTTCACATGAATGTGATGTAAATTTTATCTACCACATTAATTTGCTTTGAGTTTTACTTTCCACTTGAATTTGATTTTCACCTTTCACATGAATGTGATGTAAATTTCACCTTCCTCATGAAATTTGATTTGGATTTGATTTTTGATTTTTTTTTTGAATTTTTGTTTGAACTTTGAAGTTTGATTTTGGATTTTGATTTTTGCATCTTGATTTGAATTTTGGATTTTGATTCTTGATAAAAAAAATTATTTTGATTTTTTGATTTTTTTAAATTTTGATTTGATTTTTTTTGTAATTTGCAATGAGGGTGGGGATTTTCACAGATTTTTTTTTTAATTTCCTTTTATTATTACTCCTTGCGTTGCCATCTTTTGTGCCTCCCAGGATGGGTAGGTTGCTTCTCTGAGGGAACAGAATGCTGACCAGGCCACCCAGATTGAGGACCTCATAGCACAATTGGTGAGTTCATGGTCAGCATATGATACTATTACGTCTAGTAACTTGATGACTTCCGTAAGTGGGTTCGAATATGGCACAGATGAGGATGGTGATCCCTAGAGATCTTTTCCTGTTGTTCCTGCAAAACACAAACACATGGATATTTTCTTTCTTTTTTCTTTTTCCCTCCCCTTGTTTATTCATTATTTTATTTCAGCATCTTTATGAAAACTTACTTTTGGCACAAAGAAAATCTTTCTTCAATTTTTTTTTGTTTGCTTGTAATGCTTAGGCACAATCGATTCCATAACTCAAGTCATAATTAGAATAATCGAGATAACACAAAAATCCAAATACTTCCTCATTCCATTACATGAAAAGGGGGACCGCTTTCCTACCATAGACGGGAGAGGTGAACAACAAGGTGGGGAGACAATTCTTGAGGTGGGTGAAAGTTCATTAACTCTTCTAGGTCCATGTTCTCGAGCCCACATTGTCAGCTGATGTACATAGGCAAATAAAAGGACATGTGTGCCAATCCCATCAGTTTGACATAGTTGTGGCTAGGGTCTTCATCAGAAAATCTTTTTGTGGCTTCCCTGGGCACCTCCATGTGATATCCTACATAGTCCTTTCCTGTAAGTACTTCTTCCAATCGGTGATAAGGTCGAATTCCGAAACTACTCTCTTATCCTGGTAATAAAAAAAACTCTAAGTGGGCTTCCCCTTAATGGTATAGTGAGCTTTAGTTTCTCAAGAAGCCAAATCTGAAAAATAGCAGGACTCCCCTAATAATGGTCTAGTCCGAATCTATGGCCATAGCTCATGTCATCAAATCCCTTGAATATTTCTGTAAGAACCGTAGGGACGATGTCACCTCCCTTCTTCAACTGTTTTACTACCTCAATCAGAACAGATGGTGCACCATGCCTGGGAGTACGGAGAACATAACGAGCTATCATGCAAAGTAAATAAGCATCCAGGGATCGCCGTTGATGGATTCCTCCCATTGGTAGATATTGGATGAAGATCTGAGCCACCTTCAGAATGTCGATCTTCCCATACCTGACAAACTGCTTTACTTCTTCGTCTTTTCATCCGAAGAAATCCTGAGTTTCCTCTAAGTAATCTTTCTTCAAAGAGGTTTGGAACAAACTACCTTTGGGTGGAGATAGCATACAAACCCGAAATTCTTCAAGAGTTGGGCAAATCTCCGCTAATCCAAACCAAAATACATGCAAGTTGGCATCCCAGTGTTGAGGGACTTGCCGGAGAAATTTACGATGTAGCTTCACACATCCAACTTGGCTAAGAAAGGACACATTCACGGATTACAGCAATCCTGGTGCCCTCATATTTACGTCCAAGGTCCATTTCCTCAATGTCTTATGCAATGAGCCCATGAATTTTCACGAAACCAATACAAACAATGAGATATAATGATTTATCAAAGCATTACTCATTGGCTAATGATTCAAACAAGCCTGTACCACTGTTACATCAAGCTCTTCTTTTTTTTTTTCTTTTGACTTTGACTGATCAAGGTTGGAGAATAAACTGACCTTGATAAACTGGTACCAGGTGGTAATTTTCTTTTAGGGGATAGAATCCTGGATAAGAATGGACGGACCATAGGTGAATGACAGATACCTAATGGCCTTGTATGCCAAATGGCAATTCTTTTGGGAGGGGGGGGTGGAATCCTGGATAAGAAGTGACAGACCAATGGGTGGATGATAGATACTTAATGGCCTTTCATGCCAAATAGTGATTCTTGGGGGACACAAACTATGATGATCTTTTAAGGTACTTTGATTATTAATCAAGGAACCGATTTATTACCTTAGATGGTTGAGACTGCACTTACACATATCAAGTTGCATGCGTATCCCTCGAAAGGAATCAGGTCTGACGTTGTTCAATCTATTCACCCTTTTGGACATAATATTTTTTGAGTTGATCCATGTTAACTAGTTTGGATATTTCTTCGTTGTTGTGGTCTACGAGTTTCACAACTTTACCTAGAGAATTTCTTTGTCAGTGAATGGGCTGCTCCAGTTGGCCTGAAATTTTCTCTTGGGTCATGAATTGGGCTCTTTGTTCTCGAAGAACAAGTTAGCCCACCTTTATGTGGCGGGGCTTCACATTTTTGTTAAAGTCTCTGGTTTTTCTCAGTTGATACGTCTTTAGATTATCCATGGCCTTCATGGCCTTTCATCAAGAAAATTAAGGTCGTCATGTCTGGCCTTCACCCACTCTCCTTCAGGTAGTTGACTATCAAGAAGCACCCTTAGGGATGGTACAAGGATTTTCACAGGTAGAACCACCTCAACTCCATACACCAAAGAGAAAGGAGTTGCCCCTATCAAAGATTGTACAAAAGTCTGGTATGCCCATAAGGCGAGGGGTAACTTATCAGCCCAATCCTTATGTGTTTTCACCATTTTCCATAGAATGACTTTGATATTCTTGTTAGCTATTTCTACTGCCCCATTGGTTTGCGGCCTATAAGTGGAAGAACGATGCCTTTTGATACCAAATTTTGTGTAGATTTTGTCGGTGTTGCCCTAGAAATGGGATCCTTAATCTGATATCAATTCTTGAGGTACTCCATATCGGGAAATGATGTTTTCCTGGATGAACTTAGCCACCTTAGCAGATGTGAGGACTGCATAGGAATGAGTTTTGTGAAATAATCAATGGCTACCAAGATGAACTCATGCCCATTGGATGCTTTAGGGCTGACCTTTCCAATGATATCAATGCCCCAAGTGGAGAATGGCCAAGGTGAACTGAGTGAATGCAACTTTGTTGGCAGGATTTGTATGATGTTAGCAAATATCTGGCACTTGTGGTATTTTCTGACAAAGTCCACGCAATCTGCTTCCATTGTGTTCCAATAATATTCTAGCCTGAGGATCTTCTTAGAAAACATCTTGGAATTTATGTGGGGTCCACAAAGACCTTGATGAATTTCTTCTATGATAGTTGTAGCTTGTTCCTCATCTACACATAATAAATGTATTCCGTCATAGGACCATTTGTATAATAGATCTTCTTGGAGAATAAACTGGGTGGCATATCTTCTCAGAAACTTCTTCTCTCTGTCAACTGCTTTAACTGGATACTTTCTTTCCCTGATGAAATCCACTATGTGAGTGAACCAAGACCAGCCATCCACAGTGAGAGAGTTCGCTGTATTCTGTTAAATGGGTCTGCTTCTTTGTTCTACCAAGAATGGTCAGACTCTAGCCATAGGGTTGCACTCTACCAAAGAAGCCAAGGTTGCAAGGGCATCAGCAAACCTGTTATTATCCCTCTGGAAGTATTCGAACGAAATCTTCTCATAGTGTTCAATCACCTATTCCAGATGCTCTTGATATGGATTTAGCTTCTCATCTCTAGTTTTTCACTTTCCCTGTGTCTAACAGATGACAATGGATGAATCACCATAAACCTTGATCCTTTTTACCCCAATGGTTAAAGCCATTTTGAGTCCCAAAGCACAAGATTTATACTCAACAATGTTGTTGGTACATGGGAAGTCGAGGCAAAATGATGAAGGTAAATAAAAGCCATCAAGAGTGACAAGGAATACTCCCGCACCACATCCCTTCTAATTGGCTGCTCCATCAAAGAATAACTGCCATTCATTAACTGTATCTTCTTCCTCTACTGTTACGATTCCTTCATCGGGAAAGGCATCATCCAAGGACCTTCCATCTTCTATGGGGTGAGTAGCCAAATGATCAGCTATGACCTAGCTCTTGATAGATTTCAGAGTATTATAGGTGATATCAAACTCTGAAAGCAACAGTAACCAATAGGCCATCCTTCCTGTTAAGGCCGATTTCTCAAAGAGATATTTAATGGGATCCATCTTTGAGATCAAATGCACCGGATAGGAAACCATGTAGTGTCGTAACCTTTTAGTTGCCCAAATCAATGCAGGATAAGTTCTTTCCAAAGATGTGTATCGGGTCTCATATTCTAGAAACTTCTTGCTGAGGTAAATATATGGCGTGCTCTACCCCCTTTTCCATTTCCTTCTATGCTAGTAAAGAGCTCATGGAATACTCTCCCATGGACAGGTACAATAGAAGTGGTTCTCCTTCCACCAGTGGTGTCAATACTGGTGGGTTCATAAGGTACTCCTTAATCTTGTCAAAGGCTTGTTGGCATTGGTCATTCCATTTCGTGAGCTGATCCTTCTTTAGCAGCTTGAAAATTGGTTCACAGATCGTAGTCAACTGAGCTATGAATCTATTAATATATTGGATGTGACCCAGAAATCCTCGTATTTTTGCTTCTCAGTCTGAGGTGTGGGCATTTCCTGAATTGCCTTGATCTTAATAGGGTCGACTTCAATGCCTCTTTCACTCGTAAGGAAGCCTAACAACTTTCCCGCTGTTGCCCCGAATAAATACTTTTGAGGGTTCAACTTCAGCTGATACTTCTTGATTCTTTCAAACAATAGCCTTAGTGCGGGAATATGCCCCTGCCTATCTTTGGACTTTACTACCATGTCATCCATATAGACATCCACATCTTTGCTCATCATGTCCTATAATATGGCCATGGCTGCTCTTTGATAGGTTTCCTTGGCATTCTTCAGTCCAAAAGGCATCACCTGGTAACAATAGGTTCCCTATGGAGTGGTGAAGGTTGTTTTCTCACGATCCTCTGGGTGCATGCTTATTTGGTTGTATCCTGAGAATCCATCCATGAATGATAATAAAGCATACCCTACCGTATTATCCACCAATACATCAATGTGAGGTAATGGGAAGTCATCTTTAGGGCTTACTTTGTTAACATCTCGGTAGTCTACGCACATTCGTACCTTTACAACTTTCTTCAGTACTGGTACAATATTGGCCAACCATTGGGGGTACTTCACCACTTGTAAGAAAATTGCATTCCATTGCTTTACAACTTCTTCTCTGATCTTCTCACTCCATTCTGGCTGCATTCTTCGAAGCTTCTATTTTACTGGCTTTGCCCTTGGAAAAGTCGACAATCGATGCTACATAATGTTGGGTTCGATACCAAGCATATCCTTGTAAGACCAAGCAAAGACCTCGATGAATTCCTTCAGAAGATTATCGTCCATTCTGCTTCTTCATCATCAAGGGTAGTGCCGATTTTTACCTCTTGAAGGCATTGGTCAGTTCCTAGATTAATAACCCGAGTATCCTTAAGGATAGGTTGGGCTTTCTTTGGTTTGTATTTCTTTATTAATTCTTGATATTTATTAAGATCATCATCGGAGAAAGGAGGCAAGTTATACTTGGAATCAAAAATTTCATTCATGAAAGAAGGAGTAACAGACTCGTCATACAAGGACTCTGGACTCTTCTCAAAAGGGGAGATTGACACAGAATCACAAACAACAGATTCAACTACAGACTTGATAACTGGCTTGATGCTTTCGTAATCAGGCTAGTTGACTCCATAGCATGAGAAAACTTGAAGTTTTCTCCAATGTTTGTCCAGTTCAGAAGTGGTTCAGTGGCCTAATGGATGAGGAGATGTGGCAAAGGGCCTTCTTCGCCTGCTGAGAAAGTTGTTGCTATTTCTTTAGTGGCGCAATGGTTCCTCTGGACAGGTGCCTGCTTCTTCATGAATACCAGCTGATCAATTTCATACTCTCGAAAGCTGAACTTTCTGAGGGGTGAAGATCGATGGAGACTGCTCAATCCCTTTTCTATGAAGTCCAACTTTTCAAGCCTACTGATTGAGGCCATCCTGGTGCCTCGGTCACATCTTTAACCACCAACATAGGTCTTCCCATTATAGTTGATTTGGGCATAGTGCATGCAGACCATCATTCTCTGTGCTTTCTTTTGCTTTGCATATACACATCTTCCTCTGAAAGGATGAGGCTTGAGCTTATGTAGCTTCTAAGCTCTTGGTCTTTTGGGTTGTACACTGAACCTTGAAAATGGGATTGGTATGAGGGTGATGAGGGATATGAGGTAGGGTGGTATGAAGGTGATGTAATGTGAGAGGTAGGGTATTTTAATGAAGATAGTGGATGATAGGATGATGAAGGGGTTCCTGCTCTTTGATGGTATGGTGAGAGGGAAGACAATGGCAAAGGTGGATGGTATGAGATGGTGGATTCCTCTTCTCGCGTTGGTGATGAAGGATTGAAGGCGGGCATCTAATCCTCATCTTCTGACTCTTCTCCAAATGGATCTTCTTTCCCAGAGGTTTTCTTGACCTTGGTCCTACCTCCCATGACATTTAAGTGATCTCTTCGAGCCCATGGCTTGATAAGTTGAGTGGGGTCACTTTTTATTGATTCTTCCTCTAATACACTGACTATTGCATGATCAGGGAGTGGGTGGGTAATACCATTGGGAGGATGTTTGGCCTCAACTTCAACAGTCCCGTTGTCTATCAAATCTTGAACTGCATGCTGTAAAGCTAGGCTAGTAGTATGTCCCTTCTAAGTATAGTAAGCACAATACTCATAATCTTTGTACCAAGGCGGGGGAGGGTTGTTGATTACTCTTGGGGCCACTGACCCTAGCAATCCTTGTTTCTTTAACTTCTCATATGCTGCCATTATGGGCATTCCCAAATTAGAAAACTGCCTTCTTGGATATGGGGCCCTCTGGGAGGGAGTGTTTAATCGTATTACAAACAACTGTGAAGGTGAAGTGGTCGCAGATGATATTGACTGTTGGACTGCACCCATCATATTGGTTTTAGGATTCTTTCCACGTCCGATTCTAGTGTCCTTCCCTGCATCTTGGGAAGATCCTTGATTCTCGGCTTCTCTCAGAATTCTATTCTCCACACGTGTACCAGTGACTATTAGGGCATCAAAAGTCTACAAATGTTGATAGTAGAGAACATCATAATAAGGTTTTGTTCTGCTTCAGAAGGTCGATCAGCAATCTTGGCGGCTTTGTTCCTGAACCTTGTTAAGAAAGTGGTAAAACCTTCCCTAGGTTGTTATCTTAAGGTTTCGAGCTCTTAACATTCCTTATCTACTTCAGTGTTGTGGGATACTGTTTAGTGAAGACTTTCACTGCTATAGCCCAATTTTGTGTCCATGTGGATTCTAATTGTGTGAGCCACCTTAGTTCCGATTCTGATAATGTTGACATGAATACCTACCTCATCTGATTGTTAGCAATTTGCCACATTTTCATGATACTAAGGAATACCTCTAAACAAGCCTTAGGATCCCTTAACCCATCAAATCTGTCGGTTTGACACTTGAACTTTTTAGGGATTTTTGCCCCTGAAAAGAAGCTCATCTTATCAGAATCTACTCTATGACTCTCCTGACTTTTACTTGCTCCGATCATATCCTCAAGCTTCTCTAATTGTTCTCTCATTTTCCTTTCCCTCTCTGTGTCTGGAGGCTCCTTCTGAATATGTGCCGTAAATTCCTCTTCTTCATCATTAATTACAACTGGAGGAGGAGTTACGTCAACCCCGAGAGCGGTCCTGGGTAGGTTCCGTAACAAGTGTAACACTTGGGTAAATCAATTCTTAACTTCAGCAACTGCAACAACTTCAGCTTGCAATATCTCTATTGGGTGGACCCACGCTTGTTCCGGTGCTTCCATGTTGGGTGGATCCATGTGAAATGGGTTGTAATCACTTGGTGGTAAACAATCTTGGAGAGATGATGGTGGTGATACTAGACTTAACCAAGTCAACCGATTACCCTGATGTGTCCAAAAGGACTGCAGAGAATACTTGGGGTGTGGAATTGTGCCTGAACCAAAAGTGGTTTATTTTTCTTGAATTCCCAACCCCTTGTTCACACATTCACTAGATAATCAACCAATGATCCATCCAAAGTTAGTTTGCTTAATGATACGGAGTGGATAGGGGTTGATGCCCCTAGTCCACTGAATGTCATAATTGGGAGATTCATACAAATGGCTTGTTGAGAATGATCCCATATGATATTCCATGTAATAAAGTCATGCTTTCCTTGCTCTTTTTTCCACTAGATGTCCTTCCTCCTGATTTCTCAGGAATTCTCGGGACTAGACGTGGCTTTGATGAGATTGCCCCTGGGTCACATATCTAGACTTTTCCTTAAGAGGATAGACACCTTCTATCTGAAACCCACTTAGAAAAGCAATTCTTTACAACAAGAATATACTATAGGAACATTCCTTTTCAAGACTGCAAATAAGTTCTACAGTTAGATTGTGGTGCTCCTAGCTTCTCCATCTATTTTCTACATGATGCAAGCATGTGGTGGATGCAATAGGACAGGCAAGGCTTCATTGATAGGATCTATATACTCAAGGTACTTGATCCTTTTGATATACCTGTAGGTACAAGATCAAGGGTGTGACTTCCTTGCCCATTACTCGTGACTATACATGAGGGTAAGCAACTGGCCACGGGGTGGTGGAACTATGAGTGATTGTGTGCAAAAGTGTAACATAGGGTAACCATGATTTGATCTCAGAATGTTGTAAAGTGCTGGGACCTCCTCGAGGGTGCTGGCACAAATACAGACACCCTCATCGTTTGATGATGCATTCGATCTCAGAATGTTATAAAGTGCATGGACCTCCCCAAGGGTGCTGGCACAAATACATCCTCACTGTTTGATGATACCTTTCATTTTTGTATAGGAAGCGGGTATCATTTGCTCTCAGAGTACTCTCCATGACATGCACTGACCTCCCTAGGGGTGCGGGTATGACAGGGAGTCCCTCATCAAATGATTTCACTTCAAGCACAATGCATGATGCAGTTAGTGAATTCAATTACAAACATAGGGTTAGTCAAACATGTTTTCAAACAAATGTGGTGGAAAATGTTCTTACATTTAAAGGTAGCATCTAGTATTGGAAGCTTGACATTTATCTCCAGTGGAGTCACCACTGTGAGGGTAGAGGCTAGAGATGGATCCCTACCCTCTCTCCTCTCTCTCCCTTTAGCTTCATGTGAGGGGGGAGGGGTTCAAGTCATGTGTGCTCCGCTTGCGGGCCCTGCATCGCCATATCCTCACTTGGAGATACGTGGAGGCCTATTTCGCAAGAGTGTAAAATTCATCATTTAAGATGGGGATTTTGATGATGGTCCAATTCAGGGATCGGGATCATGGAAACGGGGTTCGGAGTCACCGAAGTCAGGGGTGGGTCCGATTCCTGAGAAAAGGGCCCAAAATTTGGTCTGGTCCAAAGATTTAGAGTAAGTGTCAGGTTATAGAGTTGGGAAGGTGTTAAGCATCCAATCTGCCTGGTTCAACTGGTCTTCTTGCTAGATGCTTGAGAATGAACATTTTTCATAATTATTACTATTCCACATGTATTGCTAAGTTATCACATATATATACATTAATTAAATTCAAACTATTATATACACTAAAACAAGGTTTATTAGATGTCTATATTATGCTTGAATGAGGGGAGAGATTATACCTGAATTTGACCTATGTTTCGGGTCAAGAGGGGTGGGCTTTTGATTGGTATTAGCTTAGACTATTTTTTTGGATTCTCTTGGCTTAAGGGAAGATGGTCTTGACCTCCAACTTCCTTCCTTGAGAGATGCTGATTGTGATGGTATCTGGATAGAGTTTCGGTTAGGAACGATCGATTTTGGATTTGGATTCGGACAAAGCTTCGGCTAGGGAAGGCTATTTCTGGCTTTGGATTCGGACAGAGCTTTGGCTAGGGAAGTCTATTTTTGGGTTTGGGATGAGGTGGCACTCCGATAGAGCTTCCGCTGGGGATAGGCTAAGGGAGGGCTAGGCAGAGGTGGCACTTCGACAGAGCTTCCGCTGGGCATGGCTATTTCTGGAAAGATTCCTGGGACACTCAGATGAAGGTTTGGCTAGGAAAGGCTATTTCTATGCTTAGGATGAGGTGGAACTCTGGCAGAGCTTCCGCTGGGAATGGCTATTTTTAGGCTTGGGATGAGGTGACACTCCGGTAGAGCTTCTACTGGGGATTTGCTAAGGGAGTGCTAGGCTGAGGTGGCACTTCAGTAGAGCTTCCATTGGGAATGGCTATTTTTGAAAATATTCCAGGGACACTCAGATAGAGGTTCAGCTAGGAAAGACTATTTTTGAAAGAGAAACGGGCTAACCTAAAAATGGATTGAAGAACTCTCAAGTCTCGAAGAACACTTTGAAGATCCGAACAGAGTTTCAGATCTTAACAAAGATCTCTTCGTAGATCCGAAGAACCTTAAAAGGGGGGTTTCTATCTCAAGAACGCTCAAGAACACTCAAGAACACTCAAGAGAGGTGGCTCAAGAACATACTATTTTTGGCTCAAAACTGAATCTAACTTAGGATTTGGATTTAAAATCTTCAAGATCTCGAAGAACCCCTTGAAGATCTGAATGAGTTTTTGGATCTTGATGAAGATCGCTCTAAAGATCAGAAGAAAATCAAGAGGGGGGAGGGGAGAAATATTTCACTCTGAAAGGGGATTCAGGTGTCTGTTGGTGTCTTTTTTCTAAGGGAGGGGGCTATTTATAGTTTTTTCCAGCCAAATAGGAGAGGGGGAATCCCTTTATCCAGTGGATGAAAGGGGGGCTCTTGCCTAAAGTAAAGAGATAGGATTTTTTATCCAATGGGTAAAAGGGGGGGGTTGAAGGCAAAAATGGGTGGGGAGGGATTTTATCCAGTGGGTAAAGGGGGGTTTTCAGAAAAAAATGGGAGGAGAGAAATTTTAGCTTGGAAAAAGGTGATTTTCAGAAAAGCGAAAGGAGAGAAAAAGTTTAACTGGAAAAAGTAGTTTTCAGAAAATGGGAGGAGAGAGAAAGTTTGGAAAAGGTAACTTTTGGAAAAGCGGGAGGAGAGAAAGTTCTGCTGAAAAAGACAGTTTTCACAAAAGCAAGAGGAGAGAGAAAATTTTATCGAAAAAGGTAGTTTTCAAAAAATTGGGAGGAGAGGAAAGTTTTGCCAAAAAAGGTAGCTTTCAGAAAAGTAAGAGGAGAGAGAGTTTTTCCAGGAAAGGCAATTTTCAGAAAAGTGGGAGGAGAGAAGGTTTTGGTGAAAAAGGTAATTTTCAAAAAAGTGAGAGGAGAGAGACAGTTTTGCTTGGGTGCGGGTGATGTCACGGCTACGCGAATACATGGGTGTGCGGGCAATGTGCACAGTGTGTGGGCCATGTGCATGGGGTGAGGGCACAGTGTGCACGGTGTGTAGGCCATGTGCACGGTGTGCGGGCCATGTGCATGGTGTGCAGGCATAGTGTGCACGGTGTGTGGGCCATGTGCACGGTGTGCCGACATAGTATGCACGGCGTGAGGGCCATGTGCACGGTGTGCGGGCACAGTGTTCATGGCATGCGGCAGGGCCACGCACAGTGTGTGGCAGGCTCGTCGCACATTGTGCGACAGGCCTGAGCACAGGTGTGTGGCCAAGCTGGGCTTTGCTGAGCTGGGTTGGCTGGGTTAGCTAGGCTAGCTTGGTTAGGCTGGCTGGCTGGGTGGCCGGTGTGCCCGACATGCGTGCGATAAAAATGTGATTTTCTAAGGAAGATTGCGGGAGATCTATCGGTCTGATTTTGGTGTACCATATATCGTCAGAATTGTATTTTGAGCACTATCCATTTGTATGGTCATCTTGACCAGATTCCTTTGTATATAAAAAGCAAAAATTGGACCCCTTCCCACCTGCATGGGGATTTCTAGGTTTTCAGACCTGGGAGTGTTTCAAGGTTATCTGTGTAGGTAGGGGATGAGTTTTAGGGTGTTTGGATTAGGTGAGGGATTTTTCCAGGTTTCCAGCAAGATTGTTTGTGTGCGCAGCATATGTGCTAGAAGGCGTGATTTTCTAGGGATAATTGCTGGAGATCTGTCGGCCCGATTTTGATGTATCATATATCGTCAAAATCATATTTTCGAGCACTATTTATCTGCATGGTCAGCTTGACCAGATTTTTTCATATATGAAAAATCAAAATTAGACCTTTCTCTCTCCCGTGAGGGGATTTCTAGGGTTTTGGGTAGGGGAATGTTTCCATCAGCATCTCTGTTGGTCGGAAGTCGAAAGTCATGTCCAAGATCCATATTTCATCATAGCCAGAGGAGGGTGACAAAATTTGGTGTCTACAGGTTGCTGATTACTCTTAGGGCCACTATCCCTAACAATCCTTGTTTCTTTAGCTTCTCATACACTGCTGTCACTGGCATTCCCAAATTAGAAAACTATCTTCTTGGTCAAGGAACTTTCTAGGAAGGAGCATTTCATCGTATTACAAATGGCCATGAAGGTGAAGTGGTCGTAGATGATATTGCCTGTTGGACTGCACCCATCATATTGGTTTCAAGATTCTTATCTAGCTGGCCCTTGGCATTCTTCCCCATGTCTTTATATTGTGCATCCCTTAGGATCTTGTTCTCAACATGTGTCTTTGTGGCTATTAGGGCAACAAAAGTCTGCAGATGTTGATAGTAGAGAACGTCATAATAAGGCTTTAACAATTTCTCAATCAACATTTCTACTTGCTCTGCTTCAGAAGGTCGTTCTGCCATCTTGGCGGCCTTGTTCCTAAACCTCATTACAAAAGTGGAAAATCCCTCCCTAGGTTGCTATCTCAAGGTTTTGAGCTCTCGACATTCCACATCTACTTTGATGTTGTGGGGATATTGTTTAGTGAAGGCATTTATTGTTGCCACCCAATTCTATGTCTGTGTGGATTCCAAATTTGTGAGCCACCTTAGTTTCGGTTCTGATAATGTTGACATAAATACCTTCCTCATCTGAGTGTCAGCAATTTGCCATATCTTCATAATACTGAGGAATACCTCCAAACAAGCCTTAGGATCCCCTGACCTATCAAATCTGTCGGTTTGACACTTGAACTTTTCGGGAATTCTTACCCTGGAAAAGAAGCATCTCATCAGAATCTATTGTAGGACTCTCCTAAATTTTCCCTGCTCAGATCATATCCTCTAGCTTCTCCAATTTTTCTCTCATTTTATTTTCCCTCTCTGTCTCTGGAGGCTCCTTTTGAACATGTGCCATAAATTCCTCTTCTTCATCATTAATTACAGCCAGAGGGGGATCCCTGGAGGAAGTCCCTTGATGACCTGTAGGCCTAAATGGTTTTGGTTCTGCCGGAGGAGGAGTTGTGTCAACCCCAAGATCGATCCTGGGTAGGTTTTGTAACAAGTGCAACACTTAAGCTAATCCATTCTTGACTTTAACAACTTCAGCTTGTAATGTCTCTACTGGGTGGATCCATGCTTGTTCCGGTGTTTCCATGTTGGGTGGATCCATGTGAACTGGGTTGTAATCACTTGGTGGTAGACAATCTCAGAGAGATGATGGTGGTGATACTGGACTTAAGCGAGTAACCAGTTACCCTGACGTGTCCAAACGGACCGCAGAGAATAGTTAAGGTGTGGAATTGTGCCTAAATCAAAAGTGGTTTATTTTAGGATTCTTAAATTCCCAACCCCTTATTTACACATTCACTAGATTAACAACCAATGATCCATCCAAAGTTAGTCCACTTAATGGCAAAAGTGGTTTATTTTAGGATTCTAAAATTCCCAACCCCTTATTTACACATTCACTAGATTAACAACCAATGATCCATCCAAAGTTAGTCCGCTTAATGGTAGAGAGTGGATAGGGGTTAATGCCCCTAGTCCACTCAATGCCACAAGTGGGAGATACACACAAATGGTTTAACCAAAACATCCCTAGTAATACATTCTTTGCCAATAAAATCATGCTTTCCTTAATCTCATCCCACTAGGTGACCTTCCTCCTAGTTTCTTTGGGTCTTTTGGATAATTCAGCATCTTGCGGGGCTTGGACAGAAGTCAGCCCGAATCGCATGTGCCAAATCATCTAAATTTAATTTCTAAGGAGGAAGGACACCTTTTATCCAAAACCCATTTAGGAGAGAATTTCTTTACAACTAGAATATATCATAGGAAAATTCCTTTTCAAGACCGCAAACAGATTCTACAGACCAGCTTGTGGCGTTCCTAGTGTTCTCCATCTATTTCCTATATGATGCGAGTATGCAGTGGATGTAATAGGACCGACAAGGCTTCCTTGACAGGATCTATATACGTAAGGTACATGATCCTTTTGATATCCCCATAGGTACGAGATCAAGGGGGTGACTTCCTTGCCCATTACTCGTGACTACCCACGAGGTTAAGCATTTGGTCACAGGGTGGTAGAACCGTGAGTGATTGTGTGTAAAAGTGTAATGTGAGTATATCATTATTCAATCTCAGAATGTCATAAAGTACATGGACCTCCCTGAGGGTGCTGGCATAATTATGAACATCCTCGCCATCTAATAATACCCCATACCCTTATGCAGGAAGCGACTATCATTTGCTCTCAGAGTACTCTCCATGACATGCACTGACATCCCCGAGGGTGCGGTGTTGGCATAATTATGAACATCCTTGCCGTCTAACAATACCCCACACCCTTGTACAGGAAGCGGCTATCATTTGCTCTCAGAGTACTCTCCTTGACATGCACTGACCTCCCAGAGGGTGTAGGTATGATAGGGAGTCCCTCGCCAAATGATTTCACTTCGAGCATGATGCATGATGTGGTTAGTGAATACAATTACAAACATGGGGTTAGCCAAACATGTTTTCAAATAGATGTGGTGGAAAATGTTCTTGAATTTAATGGTAGCATTTAGTGTTGGAAGCTTGATATTACTCGCCAGTGGAGTCACCATTGTGAGGGTCGCGGCCATAGAATGATGAGATGTCTCTCTTCCCCTGGAGGGAAAAAGGACTTGCATCCATTCAGTCCTCTGTCCTCTCCTTCTCTTTCATGAGGAAGGGGTGTGTCATGTGGGCTTTGCTTACGGACCCCACACTGCTGTATCACTGCTCGGAGATATGTGGAAGACTATTTCGTAAGAGTGTAAAGTTCATCATTCTAGATGGGGTTTGATGATGGTCCAATACAGAGATTGGGATCATACAAAAGGGTTTGGAGTTGCCACCTAGGATTATGGGCCTATGACAATTTCGGGGGTTGGTGGGCCCAATTTCAGAGAAAAGGGCCAGAAAGTTGGTCTGGTCCAGAGATTTAGGGTAAATGTTAGGTTGTAGAATTGGGAAGGTGTTAGGCACCCAATCTACCCTGTTCAACCGGTCTTCCTGCTAAATGCTTAAGAACGAACATTTTCCACAATTATTCCTATTCCATATGCATGGCTAAGTTATCTCACATATATACATTGATTGAATTTAAATGACTATGTACACTAAAACAAGGCCTATATAAAGTCTACATGATAACAATTCGGTTAAGAATTGTACCTAAACTTAACCCCTACTTTGGGTCAAGAGGGGTGGGCCCCTGATTAGTATCGATTCAGACTATCTTTCAGATTCTCCTAGATTAGGGGAAGATGGTCTTGATCTTAAACTTCCTCTCTCGAGAGATTTTGATTGTGATGATATTCAGGCAGAGTTCCGGCTAGGAACAATTACTTTTGAATTTGGATTCGGATAGAGCTTCGGCTAGGGAAGGCTATTTTCAGATTTGGATTTGGATAGGGATTCGGCTAGGAAAGGCTATTTTTAGGCTTCATATGAGGTGGCACTCCGACAGAGCTTCTGCTGGGGATAGGCTAGGGGAGGGCTAGGCTGAGGTGGCACTTTGGCAAAGCTTCAACTGGGAATGGCTAGGGGAGGGCTAGGCTGAGGTGGCACTTTAGCAGAGCTTTCATTGGGGATAGGCTAGGGGAGGGCTAGGCAAAGGTGGCACTCCGGTAGAGCTTCCACTAGGAATGGCTATTTTTGGAAAGATTCCAAGAGCATTCAGATAGAGCTTCCACTGGGAATGGCTATTTCTGAAAAGATTTTAAGGGCAATCGGATAGAACTTTAGTTGGGTATGGCTACCATGAAGCTCTCGGGCTCTTGGTTCCTTAGATCGGATCAGTGTCGTGGGGTTACCAGAGGAGAACCCATCTTCAATCAGTGCAATTTCTTCTATCTCGGTGATGTAACTGTCTTGATCACTTTCTTTGACTAGCTTTTCTGTTGTTCCACTTCATGAGTCACCCAGTCGAACTCGTCTTGGAAAAATACTTCAAATCTTGGTTGCATCTTTACGGCGGTTTCATCAAACCATGGCTTTATATTACCATAGAAAGGAAGATCCTTTCCTTCTTTTACAATGTACCCATTGAGAGTAGGGTAGTAAGAGATAGAGATCTTCCTAATCATCCTTAGCACTTTTTACCCCTTGGTGGTCGGAGGAGGTTACCCGAGACCATTCTTTCCTTTGTTCACTACCAAACTAGGCTGCTTTGGTACTTCTTGATGATATTTCCCTAGTCCCATGCCAAGAAAAGATTGCATATTCTTCATCATCTGATTTACTGGCGGACTCTAGATGGCTTCACAGTTACTCGGGATTTCCTCCTTTGCAACTTTGTTGGCAATGGTTGCACAAGTTGTATCTAATTCAAAAGCAGTTAGTTGAACTTCCTGGTCTTGTTCTTCTCCATTTTCAATATTGGCTAAAGTGTTAACCACCTTGGGATCTCCGGCTACCATGGTCACCTTTCCTTCATGAATGAACTTCATTTTTTTATGGAGACTAGAGGACACTACATTCGCATGATGCAACCATGGCCTTCCCAAGAGTATGTTAAAAGCTGCTGGTATATCAATGACTTGGAAATCAATATCAAACTTCACTGGGCCAATCTTTACGACAAGGGTCAAGATGCCAAGGACCTTTCTCTTGGTATTGTCATATGCCCGTATGGTTTGGCTAGTTGACCTCAATTTTTCTATGTTGATGACAATACTCTTTGCCGATCTCAAAGGTAGCACATTCAAAGTGAATCCGTTGTCAACAAGAACCTGGGAACCACATTATCAAAGCATTCTACCGTGATGTGGAGAGCTCGGTTGTGCCGGACCCCTTTAGGGAGCGTTGAATTTGAGAACATCAAGGATTGTACCATATAGGTTGCCCCTACTATATGTGTGTGATGTGCTAGATTTATCTCGATCGGCACTTGTACATTGGTGAGAGACTTTAAAACAGCTTCACGGTGTGTGTGGGAGGCCATCAATGGTCCCCAAATTGAGATATTAGCCTGAGACTTCTTGAGTTAAGCTAGGACCAGATTCTTAGGCTCCTTCTTCAAGCTACTCATTCCGGCCTCACTGGTCCCTGACTGTTCCACTGCTATAGCCTTGCCCTTATAGCCTCTTCCACTTCTAGTTTCCATCATGTTGACAGGTTTCTTCACAATAATTTTTGTGGGATAACGGTCCTCATCATCACTGTCTGTTATGGTGATTATCCCTACCATGGGATCATCCTCTTCTTTTGATTCTCCCTCCCTGCTTGGGGTGGGAAGTCAAGGTCCTCCACAAATATCCATAGTTCTGGCTCGTAACTTTTTGACTGCATTAGAAAGCTATTGGAATGCAGTGTCTACTGCCTCTGTAAATATGTCATCTGGCCCTATTTCCTCTAGATCATTCAGCTACTCATGGTAGTGATGATCATTGAAAGTTACTTTACTCTGCTTGTTGTCAATTTCTTCTACTCTTTATTGCATCCTCAATGTGTTGGAGTACACTTCACACAACTTTTCTTCCATGTCTAATGCGGAGTTTTGTTTGTCCATATAGACTTGTGCTGGCTCTCCAGATTCCTCATCATTTTTTGAATCTGATGTAGAATCATATCCTCTCATGTAGAGGGAAGATTGAATGCCACCTATCGGATAAACTATTAGGTTATCGCCACTGATAGCATAGACTAAGAAACATGTTTGGTGATTTGGTGAGTAATATTCCAACTCATCATCATCATTATTGTACTAAGGCCCTTGGGAGTCATCCCAGTCTGAATACTCATCATCCTCTTGAGAACTAGAGTCATCTCCATCCTTCTCATCTTAATTCTCATCCTCATCGTCTTCGTCATCATCCTCTTCTTCACTAATTTCCCTCTCACTTGGTTCTCCGTCAGATTCCTCTTGACTATCAAATTCTGCTGCATCCAAACACTCGTAGTATTTAGAGTATATGGACCGGAAGATCTCCCCAGGGTTAGACTTGACTTCACTAGCTCGAAGTTGGACCAGACCTAATTCATCATTGTCTGTGTCACTCCCTATGTGGATTAGGGAGGTGTGCTCTTTGATATGTTCCCCTATGGTCAATGTGGTTACTACTCTAAAAATATCATTTGTAATCTCATTGATTACTTCTGGATTGTCCTCTGAAGATATAGTGGACTGAATTAGAGAAGTGAGATCACCCTCCTGGTCTTCCCCTAATGCATTCACTGGCCCTGTTGATGAAGTCATCTTTGGAGAGTTTGGTAGTGCAAGCTCTATCCATCTTTCTTTTGGGTTACATCTCGAACCTTGAGAATGGGACTGGTATGAGGGTGATGAGGGATACGAAGCGGGATGGTATGAAGATGATGTAATGTGAGAGCTAGGATATGAAGATTGGGGGTGATAGGATGAGGAAATTCCTTCTCATTGATGGTGGGGGAAAGGTTGATGATATAGTGGAGGTGGGAGGTATGGTGGAGGTTGGTAATATGGTATGGTGGATTCTTCTGTTGATGAGGAAGGACGAACGGTAGGAGTCCGATCTTCTGATTCTTCTTCTGATGATTCTCTTCTTTTGGGGGTCCTTATACTCTGGCCCTTTGATTCATGATTTTCCTATAAATGCATGCATTCATGTGATTCTTCCGAGCTCTGGGTATAATGAGTTGAGTGGGATCACTCTCTGTGGCTTCGTCATCTAGATTGTTCACATGATCGGGGAGTGGATTGGTATTGCATTGGGAGGTTGCTTCACCTTGACCTCAATGGATCCGTTGTCTACCAAGTCCTAAATTGTATGTTACAAACCTAAGCATCTTTCAGTTTTATGCCCCTTCTGAGTGTGGTAAGCACAATATTCATGATCCCTATACCAAGTTGGAGGAGGGTTGTTGATCACTCTTAGAGCCATGGTCCCTAGCAATCCTTGTTTCTTTAATTTCTTATGCATTGCTATCACGGGAATTACCAAATAAGAAAACTGCCTTCTTGGATGAAGGGCCTTCTGAGAGGGTACATTTGCTTGTTTTACAAATGGCTATGAAGAAGTGGCTGGTGAGACTGACTGCTGACTGCACTCACCATATTAGTTTCTGGACTCTTTCTATGTCCGACTCGGGTGTTCTTCCCTGCATCTTGGGAGGATCCCTGATACTAAGCTTCCCTTAGGATTCTGCTCTCCACACGTGTGCTAGTGGCTATTAGGGCATCAAAAGTTTGTAAATATTGATAGTAAAGGACATCATAATAATGCTTTGATAAGTTATCGATCAACATCTCCACTTGCTCTGCTTCTGAAGGACAATCTGCTATCTTGGCGGCCTTATCCCTAAACCTCATCAAGAAGGGGGTGAATCCTTCTCTAGGCTGCTGTCTCAATGTCTCAAGCTCTTGACACTTCACATCCACTTCAGTGTTGTATGAGCACTATTTGGTGAAGGCTTTCACCACTCTTGTCCAATTTTGAGTTTGGGATGACTCCAACAGGGTGAGCCACCATAGTGCTGACCCTGATAAAGTTAACATGAAGGCCTATCCCATCTGGTTGTCTACAAGTTGCCATGACTTGGCGATGCTGAGGAAGACTTTAAGATGAGCCTTGGGGT
The DNA here is from genome assembly GCF_013358625.1 of Macadamia integrifolia. Lineage (NCBI taxonomy): Eukaryota > Viridiplantae > Streptophyta > Magnoliopsida > Proteales > Proteaceae > Macadamia > Macadamia integrifolia. The sequence continues at coordinate 10,543,579 of NC_056566.1, forward strand.
CCCTTGACCCGTAAAACCTATCAGTTTGCCACTTGAATTTCTTGAGAATCCTTACCCCAAAAAAGAAACTCATTTAATTAGAATCTCCAACTTCTCTGATTGCTCACTGAGTTTCCTTTCTTTCTCCATCTCTGGAGGCTCCATTCAGACATGTGCAACAAACTCCTCTTCCTCATCTTCAATCACTACCCTGGGAGGAGGGACCCTGGAATAAGCCCCCCGTTGACCATTTGGATGGGTAGGTGAAGCTCCTCTCTGACCGATTGGCCTAACTTGCTCTGGTTCTCCTAAGTCAACTCGGAAAGAATTTCCACAATGACCTATAGCTCCATTATGTTCCAAATCTCCTGTAGCTAGTGCTGGCTTAGTCCTGGGATAAGCTCTGGGAGGCTTCTGAAGTGCATGCAATATCTGGGCTATCCCTCTCTTGACTTTAGCCATTTCTGTCTACAAGGTCTCCATGGGACTGACCCATGTTTGTTCAGGTGATTCAGAGATGGGTGGATCCATAATAACTGGGCTACAATCACTTAGCGATAGACAGTCTTGAGGAGACGATGGTGGTGATACAAACCTAGGTGAGTCAACCGATTACCCTGTTGTATCCAAAGGGACCACGGAGAATACTTGAGGTGTGGAATTAAGCCTAAACCAAAAGTGGTTTACTTTAGGATTCTTGAATTCCCAACCCTTGCTCACACGTTCGCTATATTAACAACCAATGATCCATCCAAAGTTAGTCTACTTAATGATAAGGAGTGGATAGAGTTTGACGCCCCCAGTCCACTCAATGTTATAAGTGGGAGATTCATACAAATGGCTCATCGAGAGTATTTCCATAAGACATTCCATGTAATAAAGTCATGCTTTCCTTGCACTTTTTCCCACTAGGTGTCCTTCCTCTTGATTTTCTCAGGGCCTCTTGGAATTTACGTGACTCTAACGGGGTTGCTCCTGAGTCACGTATTTGGATATTTTTCTTAAGGAGGAGGGACACCTTCTATCTGAAACCCACTTAGGAAAGCAATTCTTTATGACAGGAATATAATGTAGGAACATTCCTTTTTAGAACCGCAAACAAGTTCTACAGTTAGCTTGTGGTGCTCTTAGCTTCTGGATTTATTTTCTCCATAATGCTGAGTATGCAGTAGATATAATAGGACTGATAAGGCTTCCTTGACAGGATCTACATATGCAAGGTATGTGATCCTTTTGATATACCCGTAGGTACGAGATCAAGGGGGTGACTTCCTTGCCTATTACTCATGACTACACACGAGGTTAAGCAATTGGCCATGGAGTGGTGGAACCGTGAGTGATTGTGTGCAAAAGTGTAATAAGGGAATACCATTATCCGATGTCAGAATGACATAAAGTGCACGAACCTCCCTGAGGGTGCTGACACAGTTATGAACATCCTCGCTATTTAATAATACCCCACACCCTTGTATCGGAAGCGAGTATCATTTGCTCTCAGAGTACTCTCCATGACATGCGCTAACCTCCCCTAGGGTGCGGGCATGACAAGGAGTCCCTCGTCAAATGATTTCACTTTGAGCATGATACATGATGCATGATGCATGATGTATGATGCATGATGCGGTTAGTGAATTCAAATACAAACATAGGATTAGTTAAACATGTTTTCAAACAAATGTGATGGAAAATGTTCTTGCATTTAAAGGTAGCATCTAGTATCGGAAGCCTGATGCCTATCCCGAGTGGAGTTGCCATTGTGAGGGTAATGGCAGAAGTATTGATGGCTTCACGAGTCACCATTCCGTCCTCTCTCCTCTCTCTTCTCTTTTTATGAGGGAGGGGGGTGTGTCATGATGTGCTTCGCTTGCGGGCCCCGTACCACCACTCGGAGATACATGGAGGCTTATTTCATAGGATTGTAAAGGTCATCATTCTAGACGGGGGTTTGATGACAGTCCAATACGGGGATCAGGATTATACAAAAGGGTTTGGAGTTGCCACTTAGGATTAAGGGCCTAGGACCTGGGGGTTGGGCCCATTTCTAGAGAAAAGGGCCTGAAAGTTGGTCTAGTCCAGAGATTTAGGTAAGTGTCAGGTTATAGAATTGGGAAGGTGTTAGGCACCCAATCTGCCCGGTTCAACCGGTCTTCCTACTCGATGCTTAAGAACGAAAGTTTTCTATAATTATTCTTATTTCACATGCATGGCTAAGTTATCACACATATATACATTGACTGAATTTAAATGGCTATGTACACTAAAACAAGGTCTATATAAAGTTTACATGATGACAATTTGGTTGAGAAATTGTACTTGAACTTAACCCCAGTTTTGGGTTAAGAGGGGTGGGCCCCTGATTAGTACCGTCTTAGACTGTCTTTCGGAATTCTCCTGTCTTAGGGGATGATGGTCTTTACCTCCAACTTCCTTTCTAAAGAGATTTTGATTGTGATGATATTTAGGAAGAGTTCCGACTAGGGAAGGCTATTTTCGGATCTGGATTCGGATAGAGCTTTAGCTAGGAAAGGCTATTTCTGGGCTTTGAATAAGGTGGCACTCCGATAGAGCTTTGATTGGGGATAGGTAATGGAAGGGCTAGGCTGAGGTGGCACTCCGACAGAGCTTCTGCTGGGAATGGCTATTTTTGGAAAGATTCCAAGAGCAATCGGACAGAGCTTCCGCTGGGAATGGCTATTTTTGGAAAGATTCTAAGAGCAATCGGACAGAGCTTCCGCTGGGAATGGCTATTTTTGAAAAGATTCCAAGGGCACTCAGACAAAGCTTCGGCTAGGAATGGCTATTTCTGGAAAAAATGGATTATAGATCCTCAAAGTCCTAAAGAACACTTTGAAGATTCAAACAAAACTCTAGATCTTGACAAAGATCTATTCATAGACCTGAAGAACCTCAAAGGGGATTTCTACTTTCGGTAAAGATCAAGAACACTCAAAAACATGTTATTTTTTGGAAAAAAAAGATTGAACTACAAACCTGGATTGAAGATCTTCAAGATCCCAAAGAACACTTTGAAGATCCGAATAAAATTTTGGATCTTCACGAAGATCGCTCCAAAGACTCGAAGAAACTCAAAGGGGGAAGGGAGGAGGAGAGAGGGCAGAGTTTCACTTCCTAAGTGGGGTTGTGATTTTTGGTGTCTTTAATCCAAAGGAGGGGTATTTATAGTATTTTCGGGCTTAAGGGGAGGAGAGAGAATTCCTTTAACCACTGGACAAAAGGGGGTTTTGGATTAAAGTGAGTGAAGAGGGTTTTTTAACCAATGGACAAAAGGGGGTTTTTGGAAAAAAATGGGAGGAGAGAGAAATTTTAGCCAATGGGTATAAAGCAAGTTTTTGGACAAGCAGGAGGAGAGAGAAATTTTAGCCAATGGGGGTAAAAAATGGGTTTTTGGACTAATAAGAGGTTGTGGCGTAACGGAGTAGTGCATATGCGAAAATGGATGAAGAGGAAATTTCTTCACCCACCAGTGGTATGCAAATCCCAGCCATCGATGGCAGCACACAAGGTTAGGTTGAAAGTACATGGGGCATGACCGGCACAGATGCATGGATGGGCAGGCAATGTGCACGGGCTGGGTAGGCATAGTGCACAGGTGGGCAACAACTATGCACAGGTTGGGCAGCAGTTGTGCACGGGCTGGCCAATAGCTGTGCATGGGCTGGACAGTAGCTGTGCATAGTCTACAGTAGGCAGGGGTGTGGGCTGTAGCCAGTGTGGCTGCTACTAGCAGCTAGCGGGCGCATTGGCAGCAGTAAGCGGGGGCGCTAACAGCATAGTTCGGGGTTACGCGCTGGGTCATGTGGGGGTGCCAGTAGAATCGTTCGAGGGCACAGGCTGGGTCATGTGGGGGCACATGCAATGTTGTATACGGTTGCTAGCTAGCAAGCTAGTGCACGCAGCATCTGTGCAGGTAGGCCTGCGCCCAAGCACGCGTGCGAATTTTGGAATTTTCTGATGACGATTGTAGGAGATCCGAATGTCCGATTTTGACGTGCCATATATCGTTAGAATCATATTTTTGAGTACTATTCATCCATATGATCATCTTAACCAGATTCCTTTGTATATAAAAAGTCAAATTTGGACCCTCTTCTCTCTCGTGTTGGGGTTTCCAGGGTTTTCAGATAGGTGGGGAATGTTTTTAGGTTTTTGGGTAAGTAGGGAATTTTTCAAGTTTCCAGCAAGCTTGTCAGTGTGAGCAACATACATATGGAAAAACATAATTTTTCGGGGACGATTGCAGGAGATCCAACAGTTTGATTTTGACTTGCCACATATAAACAAAATCATATTTCCATCATCATCTTAACCATATTCTTTCATATTTAAAAAGTCAAATTTGGACCCTCTTCTCTCTCGCACGGGGGTTTTTCAAGGTTTTTAGATAGGTGGGAATGTTTTCGGGTTTTCCAGGTCAATCATCATCTCTGTTGATCAGAAGTAGGAAGTGGCATCCAAGATCCGCATTTCATCCTAGCCAAAGGAGGGTGACAAAAATTGGGTGTCTATAGGAATTGGAATAATTATGGAAAATGTCATTTTTAGGCATCTAGTAGGAAGACTAGTTAAACCGAGTAGATTGGGTGCCTAACCCCTTCCTAGCTCTACAACCTGACATGTACCCTAAATCTCTAGACCAAACCAACTATCGGGCCTTTTTCTCAATAGTTGGGCTCAACCCTGGGTCCTAGGCCCAAAATCCTAGGTGGCGACTCCAAACCCTTTTGTATGATCTCGATCCCTTGTATTGGACCATCATCAGATACCCATCTCAGTGACGACCTTTACACTCCTTTGAAATAGGCCCCCATGTATCTGTGAGTGATGGTACTGTGGTGCGGGGCCCACGGGTATAGGTGGTGACTCCAAACCCTTTTGTATGATCTCGATCCCTTGTATTGGACCATCATTAGATACCCATCTCAGTGACGACCTTTACACTCCTTTGAAATAGGCCCCCATGTATCTGTGAGTGATGGTACTGTGGTGCGGGGCCCACGGGTAAACACACCCGACACACCCCTCCTTAATAAAGAGAAAGAGAGGGGAGAGGGCCGAAAGAAATGAATATCTTTTCCCTTCCCACAAAAAGGGTGGAAGAGAGATCTCTGGCCACTACCCTCATAGTGGCGACTCTACTGGGGACATGTCAAACTTTCGACACTAGATGCTACCATTAAATGCAAGAACATTTTCTATCGCATCTGTTTGAAAACATGTGTGGCTAACCCCATGTTTGTAATTGTATTCACTAACCACATCATGCATTGTGCTCGAAGTGAAATCATTTGGCGTGGGACTTCCTGTCATGCCCACACCCTCGGGGAGGTCAGTGCATGTCATGGAGAGTACTCTGAGAGCAAATGGTAGTCGCTTCCTGTACAAGGGTGTAGGGTATTGTTAAATGGTGAGGTTATTCGTAATTATGCCAGTACCCTGGGGGAGGTCCACGCACTTTATGACATTCTGAGACCGAATAATGATATTCCTATATTACACTTTTGCACACAATCACTCACGGCTCCACCACCCCTATGGCTAGTTGCTTAACCTCATGTGTGGTCATGAGTAATGGGTGAGGAAGTCACCCCCTTGATCTTGTAGCTCTGGGTATATCAAAAGGATCACGTACCTTGCGTATATAGATCCTGTCAAGGTAGCCTTATCGGTCCTATTGCATCCACTAGATACTCGTATCATGTAGGAAATAGATGGAGAACGCTAGGAATGCCACAAGCTATCTGTAGAATTTGTTTAAGGTCTTGAAAAAGAATCTTCCTATAATGCATTCTGGTCATAAAGAAATGCTCTCCTAAGTGGGTTTCGGATAAAAGGTGTCCTTCCTCCTTAGAAATGAGATATGGATGATTTGGTATCCGTGACTCCGGGGTGATTCCCATTTAAGTCCCGAAAAATGCCAAATTATCTAAAATACCCAAGGAAACTAGGAGGAAGGTCACCTAGTGGGATAAGATTAAGGAAAGCATAACTTTATTGGCAGAGAATGTATTATAGGAGTATTCTGGTCAAGCCATTTGTGTGTACCTCCCACTTATAACATTGAGTGGACTAGGGGCATCAACCCTTATCCACTCTTTATCATCAAGTGGAATAACTTTGGATGAATCATTGGTTGACAATTGAGTGGATGAATGAGCAAAGGGTTGAGAATACAAGAATCCTAAAATAAGCCACTTTTGTTTCGGCACAATTCCACACCTCAAGTGTTCTCCACAGTCCATTTGGACACATCAAGGTTGACTAGCTTAAGTCCAGTGTCACCCCCATCGCCTCTTCGGGATTGTCTACTTCCAAGTGACTACAGCCCAGTCCACATGGATCCTCTCAACCCTGAATCACTCGAACAAGCATGGGTCCACCTCCTAGAAACCTTGCAGACAGAGATGGCCGAGGTGAAGAGCACTGTTAGTTAAAATGGGAATGGTAAAAAAATAGAGACGTACGGCATGGGTTTTAAATAGATAAAAATGATGAATGGTACGGTCAAAAAATGGTCAAAAAAACAAGGAAAGACAAACGGAATAAAATGAACGGTACGAGTGTTAAATATATAGTTTTCAAAAAAGAGAAACCAAAAAAATGGTAGCATACTTATGCAATTTGAGAGATTACTACCTGTATACCTACATCTAATGTTCCAAAAGCTCTTGGGAGTCCCAAGATAAAATAGCCCAATGGGCTACAAGAAGATGAGATGTTGTTGGCTTTAGCTTCTTCTTACTCAATGGGCTACAGGAAGATGAGATTTTTTTTCCTATAGATAGTATGGAAGTTAAAAACTAAAACCCAAGTATCCTATCATCTTCACTCTTCACTCTTCACTTCTACTAATGGTTTTTTTTTTAATAAAATCCCTATTTTACCCTTAAAATATGGATACGCATTTAAAACGGCCATTTAAAACAGATTTTTTTGCCGTTTCCATTTTTCCCCGTATTGTGTAGTAGCATACGGGAAAATGCATTTTAAACGGGAAAAAATGGCAACAGCATCTTAAACACGTTTTAACTAACAATGGTCAAGAGTAGATTAGCTTGATATTGCACATGCTCTAAAACCCTCCCAGGACTGGTCCCAGGGCTAAACCAGCATAAGCTACAAGAGAATTGGAACAGAACGAACCTATGGGTTATCGTGAGAATTCTTCCCAAGTTAACTCAGGAGAACCAGAGCAAACCAGGCCAACTAGTCAATGAGGAGTTTCACCCACCCATTTAAATGGTTAACGAGGAATCTACTCTCGAGTTCCTCCACCCAAGTTGGTGATTGAAAATGAGGAAGAGGAGTTTGTGGTGTACGTCCGAATGGAACCTCCATAGATGGAGAGAGAAAGCAAAACCAGAGAGCAGTTGGAAAATTTAGAAAATATGATCCGAACTGGAAAGAGTGTGGAAAGTTATGTAGCAGAGTCTGATGAGATGAATTTCTTCTCCGGGGCAAGGATTCCCGAGAAATTCAAGTGGTATACCGACAGATTTGATGGGTCATGGGACCCTAAGGCTTATCTCAAAGTATTCCTCAGAATCACCAAATCATGGTAGCTTGCTGACAACCAAATGGGACAAGCTTTCATGTTAACTCTATCAGGACTAGCACTGATGTGGCTCACATAGTTAGAGTCTGCCTAGGCCCAAAATTGGACAACAGTGGTGAAAGCCTTCACCAACCAGTTCTTGTACAACATCGAAGTGGATGTGAAGAGTCGGGAACTTGAGACGTTGAGACAGTAGCTTAAAGAAGGATTCACCGCCTTTCTAATGACGTTTAGAGACAAGACCACCAAGATGGCAAGTCGACACTCTAAAGCAAAGCAAGTAGAAATGTTGATTGAAAATCTGTCCAAGCCTTAGTATGATGGTCTCTACTATCAACATCTATAGACTTTTGATGCCTTAATAGCCACCGGCACACTTGTGGAGAACAGAATCCTAAGAGATGCCCAATATCAAGGATCCTCTCAAGATGTGGGAAATAACACCAGAGGTGGGTGAGAAAAGGGTCCCGAAACCAATGTGGCAGGCACAATCCAACATTTGGTATCACCCATAAGCTGTTCACAACCATTTGTGATACAAGCAGATGCTCCTATTCAGAAGGCTCCTCACCTAAGGAGATAGTTCACTGATTTGGGGATGCCCGTGGTAGCAGTATATGAAAAGCTAAAGAATTAAGGACTATTAGGGACAGTAGCTCCAAGTGTAATCAATAACCCTCCCCTAACTTGGTATAGGGACCATAAATATTGTGCTTACCACACTGGTAAGGGGCACACCACAGAAAGATGAGCAGGTCTTCTACATGTAATCCAGGATTTGGTAAACAATGGGACTATTGAGGTCAAAGTCAAACAACCTCCCAATGTCAATACCAATCCACTCCCAGACCATGGAACCATCAACATGTTATTAATGATAAATGACTGACGAGATTTGGATCCCCGGTTCTTCGATTCGACTCATCTTATCGGGAACTCCAAGAAGTACCATATCCAGAGGCAATATGAGTGGGTAGAGAAGTTACTGCATGCGAAAAGATTGTCTCTTCCCCTAGAAATAGTAAGGCACATCATCAGCTTCATTAAGGTGGCTTATCAGAAGGAGTGCAACTCTTTCCAAAGGGCCTTCTACATTTATTATGCGGATAGACACTTCTATCGTGCCATGTTCTATAATTTTGGAGGTCCTCACTCAGTCATGTGTACAACCTAGAAGAAGAAGCAACAAAGAGTGATCCTACTTAACTTATCATGCCAAGAGCTTAGAAGAATCAGTCACCTCCTTGAGATGTTTTGAAATATTGCTTCAACTTTTCATCTCTAGTCTTTCATTTTCCCTGTGTCTGATAGATGACGATGGATGAATCACCGTAAATCTTGATCCTTTTCACTCCAATGGTCAAAGTAATTTTGAGCCCCAAAGCACAAGCTTCATATTGGTACAGGGGAAGTCGAGGTAGAATGATGAAGGAAAATAAAGACCGTCAAGAGTGACAAGCAATATTCCCGCACCACATCCCTTCTGATTGGCTACTCCATCAAAGAATAAGTGCCATTCATTAACTGTGTCTTCTTCATTTATAGCTGCAATTCCTTCATCGAGAAAGGCATTATCTAAGGATCTTCCATCTTCTATGGGGTGGGCAGCCAAATGATCAGCTTTGGCCTGCCCCTTGGTAGATTTCTGAGTAACATAGATGATGTCAAATTTTGATAGTAAAAGCATCCAATGGGCCATCCTTCTTGATAAGGCTGGTTTCTCGAAGAGGTATTTGATGGGATCCATCCTTGAGATCAAGTGCACCGGATAGGAAATCATATAGTGTTGCAACCTTTTTGTTGCCCAAATCAATGTAACACAAGTTCTTTCCAAAGATGTGTACTATGTCTCATATTTTAGGAACTTCTTTCTGAGGTAATATATGACATGCTCTGCCCCCTTTTCTCTCCTTCTGTGCTAGCAAAAAGCCCATGAAATATTGTCCCACAGACAGATACAATAGAAGCGGTTCTCCTTCCACAGATGGTATCAATATTGGTGGGTCCAAGAGGTATCCCTTGATTTTTTCAAAAGCTTGTTAGCATTGGTCATTCAATTATATGGGCTGACCCTTCTTCAATAGCTTGAAAATTGGTTCACAGATTGTAGTCAAATGATCTATGAATCTTCTAATATACTGGATGTGACCCAAAAATCCTCGTATTTGCTTCTTGGTCTGAGGTGTGGGCATTTCTTGAATTGCCTTGATTTTGATAGGGTCGGCTTCAATGCCTCTTTCACTTACTAAGAAACCTAACAACTTTCCTGCTATTGCCCCAAATACACACTTCTAAGGGTTCAACTTCAACTGATACTTCTTGATTCTTTCAAAGAAATGCCTCAGCGTGGGAATATGCCCTACCGATCTTTTGACATTACCATCATGTCGTCTACATAGACTTCCACATCTTTGTTCATCATGTCATCCAATATGGCCATGGCTGCTCTTTGATAAGTTGCCCCAGTGTTCTTTATTCTAAAAGGCATCACCTTGTAACAATAGACTCCCTATGGAGTGGTGAAGGCTGTCTTCTCACGATCTTCTGGGTGCATGCTTATTTGGTTGTATCTTGAGAATCCATCCATAAATGATAACAAAGTATGCCCTACCATGTTATCCACTAATACATCAATATGAGGTAATGGAAAGTCATATTTGGGGCTTACTTTATTAAGATCTCGAAAGTCCATGCAAATTCGTACCTTGCCATCTTTCTTCGGTATTAGTGCAATGTTGGCTAACCATTGGGGGTACTTCACTACTTGTAAAAACCCTACATTCCATTGCTTCATAATTTCTTCTTTGTTCATCTCACTCCATTCTAGTCACATTCTTAGGACCTTCTGCTTTACCGGCTTTGCCCTAGGGTAAGTAGGCAATTGATGTTGTACGATGTTGGGGTCGATACTGGGCATATCCTCATAAGACCAAGGAAAGACCTTGGTGAATTCCTTCAGAAGACTAATCATCTGTTCTAATTCTTTGACATCAAGGGTAGTGCTGATTTTTACCTCTCAAAGGCATTGGTCAGTTCCTAGATTAATAACCCGAGTATGCTCATGGATGGGTTGAGCTTTCTCTGGTTTGCATTGTTTTATTGATTCTTGCTATTTATTAAGATCATTATCAGAAAAAGGAGGCAAGTCATACTTGGAATTAAAAATTTCATTCATGAAAGAAGGAATAACAGACTCGACATACAAGGACTCTTGGCTCTTTGGAGCCCGACACTAAATCATAAACAATAGACTCGACTACAGGATTGATAACTGGCTTAATGCTTTTGCCAAGGGTTTTCAAACTGGTTGACTCAATAGTATGAGCAAACTTGAAGTTTTCTCCAATGCTTGTCCAGTTCAGGAGTGGTTCAATGGCTTGATGGATGAGGAGGTGTGGCAAAGGGCCTTCTTCTCCTTCTGAGAAAGTTGTTGCTATTTCTTCAATGGCGCAATGGTTCCTTTGGATAGGTGCCCACTTCTTCACGAATACCAGCTAATCAATCTCATGCTCTTGAAAGCCAAACTTTTTGAGGGGTGAAGATTGATGGAGACTGCTCAATCCCTTTTCTATGAAGTCCATCTTTTCGAGCCTATTGAGGGATGCCATTCCGGTGCCTTGATCACATTTTGACCACCTTCACAAGCCTTCCCACTACAGTTGGTTCGGGCACAGTACATACAAATCATCATTCTTTGTGCTCTTTATTGCTTTGCATATGTACTTCTTCCTCTGGAAGGACAAGGCTTGAGCTCATGTAGCTCTTGAGCTCTTAGTTCTCGTAAGAGGGGGCAAATGAAGCATTTCAAATCAATGGGAAGTGGCAGACTCCAGGTGATTCTTATCTTCTTTTCCCATTCTCTTTTCAGGAGGACTCGAGGACTTGGCTCCTCCCTTGATTGGATTAATGTTGTAGGATCACCAGAGGAAGACCCAGTCTCAATCAATTCAATTTTTGCTATCCCAGTGATGCAACTATCTTAGTCACTTTAATTGACTAGCATTTTCTATTGTTCACTTCATGAGTCACCCAGTCGAACACTTCATATCCTGGTTGCATCTTTGCCGTGGTTTCATCAAACCATGGCTCCACATTTTCACAAATAGGGAAATCCTCTCATTCTTTTACAAAATACCCATTGAGAGTAGGGTAGTAGGAGACAGAGATCTTCCTAGTCATCCTCAGCACTTTCTGTCCCTTGGTGGTCGGAGGAGTGTACCTGAAACCATTCTTTCCTTTGTTCACCGCCAAACTAGGCTGCTTTGGAACTCCTTGATGATATTTCCTTAGTCCCATACCAGGAAAATATTGCATGTTCTTCATCATCTGATTCATTGGCAAACTCTAGATGGCTTGATAGTTAGCTGGGACTTCCTCCTTTGACCCTTCTTTGGTAATGGCTGTTCAAGTTGTATCTAATTCAAAACCACTTAGTTGGACCTCTTGGTCTTGTTCTTTCCCATTTTCAATGTTGGCTAAAGTGTTAACCACTTCGGTATCTCCGGCTACTGTGACCACCTTTCCCTTATGAATGAACTTCTTTTTTTAATGGATACTAGAGGACATTGCATTCGCAGGATGCAACCAAGACCTTCCCAAGAGCATGTTAAAGGCTTCCGGTATATCAATAACTTGAAATCAATATCAAACTTCACCGGGCCAATCTTTACGAAAAAGGTGATAATGCCAAGGATCTTCCTCTTGGTATTGTCATATATGCCCATATGGTTTGGGTGATTGGCCTCATTTCTTCCAAGTTGATGCCAATACTCTTTGCCAATCTCAAGGGTAACATATTCAAAGTGGACCCATTGTTAACAAGAACCTAGGGAACCACCTTGTCAAGACATTTTGCTGTGATGTGGAGAGCTTGATTGTACTGGGCTCCTTTGGGAATCTCTGAATTCGAGAAAATCAGAGATTGCACCGCATATGTTGCCCCTACTATATGTGTGAGATGTACTGGATTTATTTCGATTGGCACCTACACATTAGTGAGGGACTTAAAGACTACTTTATGGTGTACGGGGGATGCCATCAACAATCCCCAAATTGATATGTTTGCTTGGGACTTCTTGAGTTGAGCGAAGACTGGGTTCTTCGACTCTTTCTTCATACTGCTAGCTCCTGCCTCATCAGTCCTTAACTATTCTACCACTAGAACCTTTCCCTTGTAGTCTTTTCCAGTTCTAGTTTCCATCACGTTAATAGGTTTCTTCACAATGATCTCTGTGGGATAGAAATCTTCATCATCACTATTTGTTATGGTGATTATCCCCACCATGGGATCATCCTCTTCTTCTAATTCTCCCTCCCTGCTTGTAGTGGGAAGTCGAGGCCCTCCACAAATATCCATAGCCTTGGCTTGTAACTTCTTGACTGCATTGGAAAGCTATTGGAATGCAGCATCTACCGGCTCTGCGAAAGTATCATCTGACCCTATTTCCTCTAGATCATCCAACTGCTTATGGTAGTGATGATTACTGATAGTTACTTCACCTAGCATGTTGTTAATTTCTTTCACCCTTTCTTGCATTCTCAATGTGTTGGAGTACACTTCATATAGCTTTTCCTCCATCTCTAATGTAGATTCGAGTTCATCTAGATAAACTTGCATCGACTCTCTAGATCCTTCATCACTTTCTGAATCTGACATAGAATCATATCCTCCTATACAGAGGTAAATGCCACCTATTGGATCAACTATTAAATCATCACCACCAATAGCATAGACTGAGAAACATGTTTGTTTGGTGATCTGGTGAGTAATATTCCAACTCATCATCATTGTCATTGTACCAAGGTCCTTGGTAGTCATCCCAATCTGGATACCCATCATCCTCTTGAGAATCAGAGTTGTCTCCATCCTTCTCATCTTCATTCCCGTCATCATCATCGTCATCATCATCTTCTTCTTTATTGATTTCCCCCTCACTTGGTTCTTCATCAGATTCTTCTGGACCATCAAATTCTCTGACATTCAAATGCTCGTAGTATTCAGAGCGTATGGACTAGAAGATTTTCATAAGGTTGGCCTTGATATCAATGGTTCAAAGTTGGACCAGTCCTGACTCATCATCCTCTGTGTCACTCCCTATGTGGATTAGGGAGATGTGTTCCTTGACGTGTTCCCCTATTGCCAATATGGTTACTGCTCTGAGAAGATCAAATGTAACCTCTTCAATTACCTCTGGATCATCCTCTGAAGATATAGTGGGCTGAATTAGAGAAGTGGGATCACTTTGCTGGTCTTCTCCTAAAGTATTCATTGATCCTGTTGATGAGGTCATCTTTGGGGAATCTGGTAGTGCAAGCATATCCTTCCAATTGTACCCATCCATCCATCGTTCTTTTGGGTTATACACCTAACCTTGAGAATGGGATTGGTATGAGGGTGATGAGGGGTAAGAAGCGGAATGGTATGAAGATGATGTAATGTGAGAGGTAGGATATGAAGATTGGGGGTGATAAGATGAGGAGATTCCTTCGCTTTGATGGTGGGAGGAAGGTTGATGGTATGGTGGAGGCTAATAATATAGTGAAGGTGGGAGGTATGGTGGAGGTTGGTAATATGGTATGGCAAATTCTTCTGTTGATGAGGAAGGATGAATGGTGGGAGTCCGATCTTCTTATTCTTCTTCAGATAATTCTCTTTTTCTGGGGGCCCTTATGACTCCAACCCTTTGACTCATGAGTTTCATGTAAGCACGGGCATTCATATTATTCTTCTGAGCTCTAGGTACAATGAGTTGAGTAGGCTCACTCTTTGTGGCTTCTTCCTCTAGATTGTTCACATGATCATGGAGTGGATTAGTGTTGACATTCGGAGAATGCTTGACCTTGACTTCAATGGTCCCATTGTCTACCAAGTCCTGGATCGCATGTAGGAGACCTATACATCTTTAAGTGGTGTGCCCTTTCTGAGTATGGTAAGCGCAATATTCATGATCCCTATACCAAGCTGGAGGAGGGTTTCTGATTACTCTTGGAGCTGCTGTCCCTAGCAATCCTTGTTTCTTTAACTTCTCATACATTGTTGTTATGGGCATTCCCAAATCAGAAAAATATGTTTTTGGACGAGGGCCCTTCTGGGAGGGTGCATCTGCTTGTATTATGAATGGCTGTGAAGAAGTGGCTAGCAAGCCTGACTGCTGAACTGCACTCACCATATTAGTTTCCAGACCCTTTTCACATCCGACTCTGGTGTCCTTCCCTACATCTTGGGAGGATCCTTGATACTGGGCTTCCCTTAGGATTCTGTTCTCCACCCATGTGCCGGTGGCTATCAAGGCATCAAAACTCTATAGAGGTTGGTAGTAAAGAACATCATAATAAGGCTTTAATAAGTTCTCTATTAACATCTCCACTTGTTCTGCTTCTAAAGGCCAATTTGTCATCTTGGCGACCTTATCTCTAAACCTCATCAAGAAGGCGGTGAATCCTTCTCTAGGCTACTACCTCAACGTCTCAAGCTCTCATTGCTTCACATCCACTTCAGTGTTATATGAGTACTGTTTGGTGAAGGCTTTCACCACTTTTACCTAATTCTAAGTTTGGGATGACTCCAACTGTGTGAGCCACCTTAGTGCTGGTATCGATAGAGTTAGCATGAAGCCTTGCCCCATCTAGTTATCTGCAAGTTGCCATGACTTGGCGATGTTGAGAAAAACTTTGAGGTGAGCCTTGGGGTCTCCTGACCCATCAAACCTATCAATTTGCCATTTGAATTTTTTGGGAATTCTTGCCCTAGAGAAGAAACTCATTTTCTCTAAATCCATTGTTTGACTTTCTAAGCCTTTTTCATCTTGAATCATGTTTTCTAACTTCTCTAATTGCTATCTGAGTTTTCTTTCTTTCTCCGTTTCTGGAGGCTCCATTCAGACATATGCAACAAAATTCTCTTCCTCATCTTCAATCATTACCCTGGGAGGAAGGACCCTGGAATAGACACCTCATTGACCATTTGGACGGGTAGGTGAGGATACTCTTTAACCGGTTGGCCTGACTTGCTCTGGTTCTCCTGAGTCAACTTGAGAAGAGTTCTCGTGATAACTTGTAGCTCCATTCTATTCCACATCTCCCATAGCCGATGGTGGCTCATTCCTGGGATCAGATTTGTGAGGGTTCTGAAGTGTATGTAATATCTGAGCTATCCCTCCCTTGACTTCAGCCAAGGTCTCCACGGGATGGATTCAGGCCTGTTTGGGTGATTCAGAGTTATGTGGATCCATACTAATTGGACTGTAATCACTTGGTAGTAGACAATCTCAATGAGATGACGGAGGTGATACTGGATTTATGCGAGTCAACCGATTACCATGACGCATCCAAAGGGATCACGAAGAATACTTGAGGTGTGGAATTATGCCTCAACCAAAAGTGGCTTATTTTAGGATTCTTGAATTCCCAACCTCTTGTTCACACATTCACTAGATTAACAATCAATGATCCATCAAAAGTTAGTCCACTTAATGATAGGGGTGGATAGGGTTCGATGCCCCTGGTCCACCCAATGTTATAAGCGGGAGATTCATAAAAATGGCTTGTCGAGAATATTCCCATAAGACATTCCATGTAATAAAGTCAAGCTTTCCTTACTCTTTTTCCCACTAGGTGTCTTCCTCCTGATTTTCTCGGGACTTCTCAAGACTTGACGTGACTCTGACAGGATTGCACCTGAGTCACGTATCTAGATTTTTTCCTTAAGGAGGAGAGACACCTTTTATCCGAAACCCACTTAGGAAAGCAATTCTTTACGATGAGAATAGAATATGGGAATATTCCTTTTCAAGACCACAAACAAGTTCTACAATTAGCTTGTGGCACTCCTAGCTTCTTCATTTATTTTCTACATGATGCGGGCATGCGGTGGATACAATAGGACCAACAAGGCTTCCTTAACAGGTTCTATATACGCAAGGTATGTGATCCTTTTTATATACCCATAGGTATGAGATCAAGGGGTGACTTCCTTGCCCATTACTCGTGACTTCACATGAGGTTAAGCAATTGACCACGGGGTGGTGGAACCATGAGTGATTGTGTGCAAAAGTGTAATGTAGGGTAACCATCATTAGATCTCAGAATGCCATAAAGTGCACGGACCTCCCCAAGGGTGCTAGCACAATTACAACATCCTTGCCATTTGACGAAACCTTCCATTCTTGTACAGGATGCGGGTATCATTTTCTCTCAGATTACTTAGTATGTCATGAACTGATCTCCCCGAGGGTGCGGGTATGACAGGGAGTACCCTTGCCAAATGATTTCACTTCGAGCACGATGCATGATGCGGTTAGTGAATATAATTACAAACATGGGTTAGTTAAACATGTTTTCAAACAAATGTGGTGGAAAATGTTCTTGCATTTAAAGGTAGCATCTAGTATCAGAAGCTTGACATTTGTCCCCAGTGGAGTTGCCACTGTGAGGGTAGCGGCTGGAGATAATGAGATGTCTCTATTCCCTTGGGGGGAAAAGGACTTGCATCTCATCCTCTCTCCTCTCTTTCTCTTTTATATGAGGGGAGGGGTTCGTGTTGTGTGTGCTTTGTTTGTGAGCCCCGCACTATCGTATCGCCGCTCGGAGATATGTGGAGGCCTATTACATAAGAGTATAAAATTTTTCATTTGAGATGGGGGTTTGATGATGGTCCAATACAGGGATCGGGATCATATAAATAGGGTTTGGAGTCGCCACCTAGGGTTATGGGCCTAGGACCCGGGGGTGGGCCCAATTCCTGAGAAAAGGGCCCAAAAGTTGGTTTGGTCCAAAGATTTAGGGTAAGTGTCAGGTTATAGAATAGGAAAGCTGTTAGGCACCCAATCTTCCCGATTCAACCAGTCTTCCTACTAGATGCTTAAGAATGGATATTTTTCATAATTATTACTATTCCACATGCATGGCTAAGTTATCACACATATATACATTAATTGAATTCAAACTACTATATACACTAAAGCAGGTCTATATAAAGTCTACATTATACAAGTTGGTTAAGAAATTATACCTGAACTTAACCCCTGTTTAGGTTCAAAAGGGGTGGGCCCCTGATTAGTACTGGCTCAGACTATTTTTTTTGTTTCTCCTGGCTCAGGGGAAATGGTTTTGACCTCCAACTTCCTTTCTTGAGAGATGTTGATTGTGATGGTATACGGGTAGGGCTCCGACTAGGAATGATTACTTTTGGATTTGGATTCGGACAGAGCTTCAGCTAGGGAAGGCTATTTTTAGATTTGGAATCGGATAGAGCTTCATCTAGGGGAAGCTATTTTTGGGGTTAAGATGAGGTGGTACTCTGGCAGAGCTTCTACTGGGGATAGGCTAGGGGAGGGCTAGACTGAGGTGGCACTCTGGTAGAACTTTCTCTGGGGATAGGCTAGGGGAGAGCTAGGCTGAGGTGGCACTTCGATAGAGCTTCCGCTAGGAATGGCTATTTCTAGAAATATTCTAGGGGCAATTGGACAGGGCTTCCGCTAGGACTGCTATTTTTGGAAAGAAACGGATTAACCTAAAAATGGGTTGAAGATCTCTAAAGTCCCAAAGAACACTTTGAAGATCTGAATAGAGTTCCGTATCTTAACAAAGATCTCTTCGTAGACCTGAAGAACCTCAAAGGGGGGGTTTCTACTTCTGGTAAAACTCAAGAACACTCAAAGGAAGGGTTTGAACAATGTACTACTTTTGGCAAAAACTGGATTGAACTAAGGACTTGGATTGAAGATCTTTAAAGTCCTGAAGAACACTTCAAAGATTCGAACAAGATTTTGGATCTTGATGAAGATCGCTTTGAAGACTCGAAGAAAATCAAAAGGGGGAGGGGAGGAAAGTTTCATTATAGTAAAGTGAGTTGGGATTTTGGTGTGTTTTTTCCAAAGGAGGGGGGTATTTATAGGTTTTACCGGCCAAAAGGAAAGGGGTAAACTCTCCATCCGACGGACAAAAGGGGGGGTCTTGCCTAAAGTGGGGGGAGAGGACCTTTATACACTGGGTAAAAGAGGTCTTTGCACAAAAATTGGTGGGGAGGGCTTTTATCCACTAGGTAAAAGAAATGTTTTTGGAAGAGAGAATTACTAGTAGTTTTTTGGTTTCAAGTGGATGAAGGGGGAATCCCTTCACCTACTTGGCCAGCAGAAAAACAATCTCGGCCATTGCTGGACTAGGCCGAAGTGCACGGGGCAGGTACTGTGGGTAAGGTCATGGGTGTGCGGCACATGACACGACACCATGGCAGGAGCAGCAACTAGCAAAGGGGGTGCAGGCATAGCAGTAGATGGGAAGGTTGGGTAACAAATAGTGCACGCGTGTGTGTAGGCTGGCATGTTGGTCAGCACATGGGCACAAGGTGGGGGCACAGGCCTGTGGGTGGGGCCACGAGCAGTGGGGTGCGGGGCCGTGGGCCTGTGAGTCCAGGAGCAGGCAATGGGGTGTGGGGCCATAGGTAATGGGGTGTAGGGCCACGGGCAGTGGGGTGTAGGGCAGCAATCCTGTGAGGCGCGGGTGCAGGAAATGGGGGCTAGGTCTTGGGTAGTGGGGTAGGGGCCACCTATAAGGCATTGGGATGCAGGCAGTGGGTATGGGGCCTTGGGTAATGGTGTGCAGGGGTGCTGGCAGTGAGGTGTGGGGTCGCGGGTTAGCTGGTGTGGCAAGCTAGGTGTGTATGGCATGGGGGTGGGTTAGTGTACATGGCATGGCAGTGGGTTGGCCTGGGCAGCATGCCCTGTAGCCATGTGCTGCTTCCATGGGCAGCAGCCATGGGCTTCGGCCATGGGTAGCAAGCAAGCATGCGGGCTGGCCAGCATGCTTAGTGCATGTGATTCATGGATTTTTTTAGTGATGATTACGGGAGATCCGTCGGTTTGATTTTGACGTGCCATATATTGTCGAAATCATATTCTCGAGAACTATCCATCCATATGGTCATCTTGATCGGATTCCTTCATAAATAAAAAGTCAAAATTGGACCCTCTTCTCTCTCGTATGAGGGTTTCTAGGGTTTTAGGTCTGAAAGTGTTTCTGGGTTATCTGGGTAGATAAGAGATGAATTTTAGGGCATTTGGGGTAGGTAGGGGATTATTCTAGGTTTCCAACAGGACTATCCTTGTGTGCCACAAACGTGTGGGAAAGTGTAGTTTTTCTTGGATGATTGTGGGAGATTTGTCGGTCAAATTTTGACGTGTCATATATTGCCAGAATCGTATTTTTGAGCACTATCCATCCGTATAGTATTATCTAAGTAATAGAGAACAATTTCTTCTCAATGCCCCAATCCAAGCAACATATTTGAGGTAATTTCACATATATTAGCTCTTGTGTGTGGGGGTGGCATGATGCAAAATTTCAATAATTTTTTATGCAATACTCATTTTGTGTCAATGTAATGACAAGTGAGAGAAATATAGGAGTCAGTGGTTATAGAGGTCCTCAAATCAGTAATCAATGACATTTTACCATTGAAGGAACTCAAAAAATCTTTAATCCTTTTACTTTCTCTACTGTGCAACCTCAAGCTATCAACCATTTGGGTATTCCAACTAATAGGACCGAATTATGGCTAAAGATAAGAAATCAAAGCCCTAAACTCTTCATACTTGATGAATACCAAGGGCAACTAGCATCTAACAATAAGTGTAATTGTGGGTAAAGATAAGAAATCAAAGCCCTAAACTCTTTATACTCGACGAATACCAAGGGCAACTCGCGTCAGACAATAAGTGTGGTAATCATATCTCGTACTACATCTGCATCAATCCTCTTAGTTTTCAGTGTTATACTCACATCACCTCCACTCAATAACATTTGAGAGACATCCTTGTTTTTACGTTTGAGGCAACCCTTAAGATATCTCCTCAAACTGCTAGTGCCATTGAAAGATGAGTAAGCTAGATATATATTCCCACAAGCCTTGCATTTTGCACTCTATCTTCCGTCATATTTTTCTCTTTAGGGCTATTAATAAACTCTTTCCAAACTATGGATGTTTTTTTCCTATTTCTTGGTAAAGTACTAATTGTAACAGATGAAACAACTGGTCCAGTATTATGTTTAGATGTAATTCTTGAACTAGATGGACTAGAACCCTTCCCTCCACTTCCTTCATTAAAAGATAACTGAACTTCTTGACCTTTTTTATTTGACATTATTCAATTCAAATGAATAAAACAACAATAGGCTACAAATAATAAATAAAAAAGGAAACTTCATCAAAATAGAACAATATTCTTTGAATTCACATTAATAAGACTTGACATTTATTTAATAAAAAATAAATAAATAAAGAAGATTTGTAAGAGTTTAACATTTTCTTGATGATCTATAACAAATATAAATAAGCAAGCATTCCACACTGAAAGGAAATTGGAATCCATAGTCAAACAAGAATCTTAGTTACATGAAAGGAAATAAATAAATAAAAGGTTGTGATTTGATATTTGAGAAAGTTAGTATTCTGATTATTTGTTTTGATAGGGTAACTGATGTCAAGGTGTTCGTAAGCAACTATAGCGAAGCAAGATAAAGCAAAGGGAAGCAAGAGAGAGAGAGAGAGAGAGAGAGAGAGAGATAGAGAGAGAGAGAGACAGACCAAGCAGCCCATGTATCATCATAGGGGGCACATATTGAAGATAATAAAAATCTCCCATTGGTCAACAAGAGAAGTCACACTAGACACCATATTGAATTCCACATGGTGTCATGAGAATTGAGAAGCGCGACTGGGTCAAATTCAGAATCCAACATTGGTGAAAATCTAGTCCTATCAAAGCAACACTATCTACCATGTCCCTTAATAAGAGAGTAGAATTAGCTAGGAAGGGATCGAGGGAGGGAGTTTAGGTCAATTAGCTGTGCTTACCTCAAGAAAAGTTTCATACTCAATTCTCCGGCATTCGGTTTCATAGTAGTTTATGATATGTGTGCGATAGGTTTTGAAGATGATACAGGCAACAGATCTAGTTTAGGATCAGCAATACCATGCTTTGAGAGTTGTGTTAAGTTAGGTAGCATAGGAGGAAATGAGATCAAAATTTATTTCTAAACCTTTTATGTTTTAAGCTTTATCATTCTTGTCCTATTGTTGGGAGGGGTTCGCGTCGTGTGTGCTTTGCTTGTGGGCTCCGCACCGTCGTATCGCCGCTTGGAGATATGTGAAGGCCTATTTCACAAGAGTGTAAAATTCGTCATTTAAGATGGGGGTTTGATGATGGTCTAATTCGGGGATTGGGATCATACAAATGGGGTTTGGAGTTATGGGCCTAGGACCCAGTGGTGGGCCCGATTCCTGATAAAATGGCCCAAAATTTGGTCTGGTCCAGAGATTTAGGGTAAGTGTCAGTTTACAGAATTGGGAAGGTGTTAGGCACCCAATTTGCCTGGTTCAACCCGTCTTCTTACTAGATGCTTGAGAACAAACATTTTCCACAATTATTACTATTCCACATGTATGGCTAAGTTATCATACATATATACATTAATTGAATTCAAACTACTATATACACTAAAACAAAGTATGTATAAAGTCTACATTATGACAAGTTGGTTGATAAATTATACCTGAACTTAACCCCTGTTTTGGGTTAAGAGGGTTGGGCCCCTGATTAGTATTGGCTTGGACTGTCTTTTGTATTCTCCTGGCTCAGGGGAAGATGGTCTTGACCATCGACTTCCTTTTTAAAGACATGTTGATTGTGATGGCATGCGGACAGGGTTTCGACTAGGAACGGTTACTTTCGGATTGGGATTTGGACAGAGCTTCGACTAGGGATGGCTATTTATAGATTTGGATTCGGACAGAGCTTTGGCTAGGGAAGGTTATTTTTGGATTTGGATTCGGACAGAGCTTCAGCTAGGGAAGGCTATTTTCAGGCTTGGGATGAGGTGGCACTCTGGTAGAGCTTCGGTTAGGGAAAGCTATTTCTGGATTTAAGATGAGGTGGTACTTCAGCATAGCTTCCGTTGGGAATGGCTATTTCTGGAAAGATTCAAGGGACACTCGGACAGGAGTTTGCTAGGAATGGTTATTTCTGAAAAGAAATGGGCTGACCTAAAAATGGATTGAAGAACTCTAAAGTCCCGAAGAACACTTTGAAGATCTAAACAGAGTTTTAGATCTTAACAAAGATCTCTTCGTAGACCCGAAGAATCTCAAAAGGGGGGGTTTCCATCTTAGGAATGATCAAGAATGCTCAAGAATGCTTAAGAACACTCAAGAACACTTAAAGGAGGTGGCTTAAGAAAATACTATTTTTGGCTAAAAACTAGATCTAACTAAGAATTTGGATTAGAGATCTTCAAGATCCCGAAGAACACTTCAAAGATCCGAATGAGTTTTCGGATCTTGACAAAGATTGCTTCGAAGATTAGAAGAAAATCAAGAGGGGAAGGGGAGGAAAATTTCACTATGAAAGAGTGAAGGGGATTCTGGTGTGTTGGTCTGTTTTTTCTAAGGGAGGGGGTATTTATAGTTTTTTCTAGCCAAATAGGAGAGGGGGAATCCCTTTATCCAGTGGACAAAGGGGGGCTCTTGCCCAAAGTGAGGGGATAGGGTTTTTCTCCAATGGGTAGAGGGGGGATTTGAAGGCAAAAATGGGTGGGGAGGGCTTTTGCCCAGTGGGTAAAAGGGGGTTTTCAAAAAAATGGGAGGAGAGAGAAATTTTAGCAGAAAAAAGGTAATTTTTGGAAAAATGGGAGGAGATAGAAATTTTAGCTAAAAAAGTGATTTTTAAAAAATGGGAGGAGAGAGGAACACCAATCCCAACCACTGATGGCGGCGCATGGGACCAGGCCGAAGTGCCCGAGGTATGGTTAGTTTAGGCAGGTAGTGCAGGTGACATCATGGGTGCACGACGGATGACGCTCGGGTAATGGCCGAGGTGGTACAGGCATGGGCAGTGGGCACTTGCATGCATGGGTGTGTCGGCAATGAGCACAGTGTGTGTGGTTCAGGCTGTCATAGGTGTACGGGTAACATGTGTAAGTAGGCAAGGTGTATGCGGCCATGGAACAGGGGTATGTATAGCATGTGGCAGGGGCACGTAAGTTATTCGACGGGGGCATGCAGGCTTTGTAGCAAGGGCACACATCATATGATAGGGGCATGTAGGCCAGGATGGGAAAGTTAGGCTAGTTGGCTGGCTGGCTTGGCTGGCTGGCATGGCTGGTGGGCTAGCTTAGCTAGCTGGTTGGCTGGCTGGCTGGTTGGTGTGCACGACATGCGCACAAAAAAAATGTGATTTTCTAGTAAAGATTGCAGGCAATCTGACGGTCCGATTTTGGCATACTATATACCATCAAAATCGTATTTCCAAGCACTATCCATTTGTATGGTTATCTTAACTGGATTCCTTCGTATATAAAAAGACAAAATTGGACCCTCTCCTCTCTCCAATGTGGGGATTTCACGAGTTTTGGGTAGGGAAATGTTTCTATTAGCATCTCTGTTGGTTGGAAGCCAAAAGTCATATCCAAGATCCATATTTCATCATAGCCAGAGGAGGGTAACAAAATTGGGTGTCTACAGAATGCCCCTCTTTAGCCAAGGCCTATGCCAATAGTCAAAGGGCAAAGAAAAGAACGACCATATTTTATCATCCGGAGCATATATTGCGGTCATCTTACTTAATTATGATGGAGTTGAAAAATGCAACAGATAATATCTCCTAACTACTTTGAAGTTGAGGACTTACCTGGGGCTGTCAATTGTGGAAAGGAATTCGCTACTCTTCCAATCCTGTAAAAAAGGTTAGTACTTTGATCTTTGATTTTCCTTAGCTAGGCTTCACATGTGCTAGTTTAGGGAATTTTAGTCTCCAGGCTAGGTCCTTTGACCCAATCTGGGCTAACTGGGACCGAAGGTTATAAGTGAGGAATTCACTACTTTTCCAATCTTGTAACAGGTAAAACACTTGATTCTTTGATTTTCCTTAGCTGGCCTTCACATGTGCCAGTTCAGGGAATTTTGGTCTCTAGACTGGTTCTTTCGAACCAATCTGGACCATATGGTCTTCCAGGTGGGTTTTTTCAAACCGGGCTGGGCTATTTGGCCTTGTTAATTACATGAAAGAAACTCACTGCTCTTTCCACCTTGTAAAAGACAATAACAATTGATTTTGATTTTTTATTTGATTTTGAATTTTGATTCTCGATTTGGAATCTTTTAATTCTTGTTTTTGATTTGGAATTTTGTTCATTGATTTGGTTTGAATTTTGATGCTTGATTTGGAATATTTTAATTCTTTGGTTCTTCTTTGAATTGAATTTGGACTTCTGAATTGGAATCCCAAAATTATATATATATATATATATATATATTTTAATAACATAAGCCCTCTCCCCTGTTCATTCTTTGTTTTAACTTTTCTGAGTGAAGTGAGTTCCTAGAACTCTTTGGTTTTTCTTGGAATTTTCCTTCTTATTTTTGGAGTTTTTCACCTTGTTCTTAAAGTTCTTAAAGATCTTCATCTTGTTCTTGAAGGAGGAGTTATTTGGAGAATTTGATATTCTTATGGGCTTTTATGCAAATTGGGAAACTTTCTGGGGCTTCTTACAATTTAGGAAAGTTTATGGGGCTTCTTGCAATTTTTGAAAATATGGCTGAAAGGAGGAAAAGGAAGACTCTGGGAGAGGTCCAGCTTGAGAGTTGCAGTAGTCCTTGTCACAGGGATGAGGGCCTGACCAACTGGTATTCTGGGCAGACTCTTTACAATAGTCGGAATCATATCTGCAACTCCATATGGGGTTCCTAGGTTAGTCTTTACATTTCATTTATTATTTTGATCATCTTTTATTCCTGTTTTGCTGTTCTCTCTTTTTTTTTTATTGTATTATTTTTGCTTTTTTCTTTTTTTTTTATGTATTATTTATTTCCATTAACATAAGGGGAAGGAACCACCTACCTTGGCCTCCTCAGGCCATCCGAACATGGTTCAGTCCTGGTATAGGATACTCCCTCGCAGGGTGAAGGAGATGGTTGATGATACCTATTATTGCCTGCTGACCCTTGTAGAGACCCGAAAGTTTAATCCGACATTGGTGGGGGCCCTGATGGAGTGGTGGTGGCCGAGTACTCACACTTTTCACCTTCCTGTTGGTGAGATCACTACTATGCCTATGTGCTTCTATGCCTTGATAGGTATTCCATTTGGGGGTAGATCCATGACCCTACCCGTAGGATTTCTGACTGCCAGGGAGTTTGCAGATCTGACTGGTATCACCATTAAAGCCGGCCAGACATACATCCGCCTAGGGAGATTAATGCCCACTAGTGGAAAGTCGGCCTGGGGGAGAATCTAGGCAACATATCTCAGGTGGCACGTTCCTTCTAGCTATTCACTGTGGGTTAGTGCCTATTCAGTGTCCTCTGAGGGGGAGTAGATATTCACCTGGTGTACTTCCTCAAAGATCTTCGCATAGTAGATTCTTGGGACTAGGATGGGGCTGCCTATGTATATCTCTTGTGGTCCCTGGACCTACTGTCCTATGGAGATAGGGCCCTGAAGGGGGCCCCCTACATTATCTAGGTAACTTTCCTTCTCATATCTATTTTCTTTCAGTCATTCGGTTTACACTTTCTTACTTTGATTTCTTGAAACAGCCTTGGTGCTTTGAGCACCTGGGGACCATAGCCCCTAAACTGAGGGATCCTAAGACATTTTTTCCCCCTATCCACCAAGTGGGGAGATAACCAGGTGGTCCAGGCTCGACGCCATCCTCCGGGGACCACTGCTTGTTCTCTTTTGAATGATCTCACTGAGGTATGCCATGTCTAACATTAAAATTCTATTTTCTTGATGCTATACTTACCCTTCCTTGGTTTTGTAGGTTACTTGGAGACCATTCCATGACCTCGTATTTCCAGATTTTGAGAGAGTTGCCTTGGCTCATCAATTGTTCGAGAACCGAGTCCTTTTTCAGGGCATGTGGGGCCACGCCTGGTACTTAGAAGAGAGAGTAGTACCCTAGTGGTCAGATATTGATCCACACACTTCTCCCGGTCTTCCTCCACCCACCATGCACTGTCTAGAGATCATCCCAGCGGATGAGATGAGGTACTTGGCTAACGGAGTATGGGAGGACTCCTTTCTTAATCATGGTAGGGACTATAGAGCCTTCCTGGAGGAGGAGACAGTGTGCACCCCTCTCGGTTCCAATGGTCCAGTGGTATGTTGCACTTTCTTTAGTATTTCCTACAGATTCTTCCTTGTTTTGGTCGTGACTGATATTCTTTTAAGGGAGAGTGAGATGTGTAGATCCTTCTGCTATTGGGTCGCATGCCAGTGCCACCGATCCTTCACAAGTAGGGCCATCTACCAGTGCCAGTGGGTCTCTCAGGGTTGCTAACATCGCCTTTCATGGCTTCCCTACCTGGACCTATCCCAATGTAGCCAACCCCAGTCTCCCTCATCTTCTGGAGCCGAACACTGATGTAGACGCTTCCTTTGGGCTGCCTATTCCTTATGATTATGTGAGTATCTGATTATTTTCCAATTAACTCTTGACTTCCTTTGGCTGATATGCTCTTTCTTAGGTGTCCTTGAAGGTCTATGCTGAGATTAGGAGGATGCACTATGGCCTGCACGAAGTGATAGTTGCCAAGGATCGAGAGATTGTCCGACAGGGTGCACTGATTCAGAACCTGATTCAAAGGTTGGAGCAGGTTGGACTAGCATCTATGGATTCCCCCATGCTTCATGAGGATGGTTCAGAATGCGGTTCAGATGATGGCTTTTGACCCATAGGGATTTGTTCCTGTATTTCCTGCAAACACAAACACATAGACATTTTCTTTTTCTTTTTCCCTTCCCTTGTTTGTTCATTATTTTATTTCAGCATCTCTATGAAAACTTACTTTTGGCACAAAGAAAATCTTTCTTCCTTTTTTTGTGTTTTTTGTTTTCTTGCAATGCTTAGGCACAATAAATTCCATAACTCAAGTCATAATTCGAATAATCGGTATAACACGAAAATCCAAATGCTTCCTCAGTCCATTACCAAGTGAATTACATGAAAAGAGGGACAACTTTCCTACCAAATATGGGATAGGTGAATAACAAGGTGGGGAGACAATTCTTGAGGTAGGTGAAAGTTCATTAACTCTTCTGGGTCCGTCTTCTCAAGCCCGTATTCTCGATTGATGTACATAGGCAAATAAAAGGACGTGTGAGTCAATCCCATCAATCTGACATAGTTGTGGCTAGGGGTCTTTATCAAAAAATCTTCTTATGGCTTCCTTGGGCACCTCCATGCGATATCCGACATAATCCTTTCCTGTAGGTACTTTTCCCAATCGGTGATAAGGTTGAATTCCAGAACTTCTCTCATATTCCGGTAGCAAAAAACTCTGAGTGGGCTTTCCCTTAATAGCATGGTGAGCTTCAATTTCTTCAGGAGAAAAATTTGAAAAATAGTAGAACTCTCTTGATAATGATCTAGTCCGAATCTATGGCCATAGCTCATGTCATCAAATCCATTGAATGTTTCTGCAAGAACTGTGGCGACGATGTCACCTCCCTTCTTTAACTGTTTTACTACCTCAAACAGAACAGATGGTGCACCATGCCCAGGAGTGCGGAGAACATAACGAGCTATCATGTAAAGTAAATAAGCATCCAGGGATCTCTAATGATGGATTCCTTTCATTGGTAGATATTGGATGAAGATCTGAGCCACCTTCAGAATGTCGATCTTCCTATACCTGACAAAATGCTTTACTTCTTCTTCTTTCCATCCAAAGAAATCCTGAATTTCCTCTGAGCAATCTTCCTTCAAAGAGGTTTGGAACAAACTACCTTTGGGTGGAGATAGCATAGAAACCAAAATTCTTTAAGAGTTGGGAAAATCTCTGCTAATCCAAACCAAAATACATGCAGGTTGGCATCCCAGTGTTGAGGCACCTGTCGGAGTAATTGGTGATGTAGCTTCATACATCCAACCTGGTCAAGAAATGACACATTCATCGATTCTAGCAATCCTTGTGCCCTCATATTTATGTCTAAGGTCCATTTCCTCAATGTCTTATCCAACAAGCCCATGAATTTTCTTGAAACCAATACAAACAATGAGATATGATGATTTATCAAAGCATTACTCATTAGCTAATGATTCAAACAAGCCATTACCGCTGTTGCATCAAGCTCTTCTTTTTTCTTTTTTTTTTTACTTTGACTTACCAAAGGTGGAGAACAAACTATCCTTGATGAACTGGTGCAGGGTGGCGATTTTCTTTTAGGGGATAGAATCCAGGATAAGAATGGATGGACCATAGATGAATGATGGATACCTAATGGCTTTACATGCCAAATGGCGATTCTGGATAAGAAGTGATAGACCAATGGGTGGATGACAAATACCTAATGACCTTTTGTGCCAAATGGCAATTTTTAGGAGATACAAACTATGATGATCTTTTAAGATACTTTGATTATTAATCAAGGAACCGATTTCTTGCCTTTAGATGGTTGAGACCGCACTTGCCCATGTCAAGCTGCTTACGTATCCCTCGAAAGGAATCAGGTCTGACATAGTTTAGGGCATTTGCCCTTTCAGACATAATATTTCTTGAGTTGATCTATGTTAACCAGTCTGCGTATTTCTTCGCCGTTGTGGTCTACGAGTTTTATAGCTTTGCCTGGTAGGATTTCTTTGACAGTGAATGGGCCACTCCAGTTGGGCCTGAATTTTCCTCTTGGGTCATGAATTGGGGCTCTTTGTTCTCAAAGAATAAGTTCGCCTTCTTCTATGTGAGGCTTCACATTCTTGTTGAAGGCCCGGGCCATTCTCAATTGATATTTCTTCAGATTATCCATAGCTTTTATGTGCCTTTCATCAAGAAAATTAAGCTCATCATGTCTGGCCTTTACCCACTCTCCTATAGGAAGTTGACTATCAAGGAGTACCCTTAAGGATGATACTAAGATTTCCACGGGTAGAGCCACCTCAACTCCATACACCAAAGAGAAAGGTGTTGCCCCCTGTCGAGGATCGAACAGAAGTCCGGTATGCCCATAAGGCAAGGGGTAACTTATCAGCCCAATCCTTGCGTGTTTCTGCCATTTTTTTGTAGAATGCCTTTGATGTTCTTGTTAGCAACTTATACTACCCCATTGGTCTACGTCCTGTAAGTGGTAGAGCGATGCCTTCTGATACCAAACTTTGTGCAGATTTTTTCGGTCTTGCCCCAGAAATGGGATCCTTGATATGACATCAATTCTTAAGGTACTCCATATCGCATAATGATATTTTCTTGGATGAATTTGGCTACCTTAGCAGACGTGAGGACTGCATAGGACTGAGCTTCTACCCACTTAGTGAAATAATCAATGGCTACTAAGATGAACTCATGACCATTGGATGCTTTAGGGTTGACTTTTCCAATGATATCAAAACCCCAAGTGGAGAATGGCCAAGGTGAACTGAGCAAATGCAACTCTGTTGGCAGGATATGTATGATGTTAGCAAATATGTGACACTTGTGGCATTTTTTGACAAAGTCCACACAATCAACTTCCATTGCGTTCCAGTAATATCCTGCCCTGAGGATCTTCTTAGATAACATCTTGGCATTCATATGGGATCCACAGAGACCTTGATGAATTTCTTCCATGATAGTTGTATCTTATTCCTCATCTACACACAACAACTATATTTCATCACAGGATCTCTTGTATAATAAATCCTCTTAGAGAATAAACTAGATGGCATATCTCCTCAGAAACTTCTTCTCTCTATCAATTGCTTCAACTAGGTACTTCCTTTCCCTGATGAAATCTACAATGTAAGTGAACCAAGACTGACCATCCACAGTGAGAGAGTTTACAGAATTTTGAAAAATAGGCCTACTTCTTTGTTCTACCAAAAATGGTCAGACTCTAGCCATAGGGTTGCACTTTACCATAGAAGCCAAGGTTACAAGGGCATCAACAAACCTGTTATCCCTCTGGAAGTATTCGAACGAGATCTTCTCAAAGAGTTCAATCACCTTTTCAAGATGTTCTTGATATGGCTTTAACTTTTTATCTCTATTTTTCCACTTTCCTTGCGTCTGACAAATGACAATGGATGAATCTCCTTAAACCTTGATCCTTTTCATCCCAATGGTTAAAGCAGTTTTGAGCCCCAAAGCACAGGCTTCATATTCGGCAATATTGTTGGTACAAGGGAAGTCGAGGAGAAATGATGAAGGCAAATAAAGGCTGTCAGGAGTGACTAGTAATATTCCTATGCCACATCCCTTCTGATTGGCTGCTCCATCAAAGAATAACTACCATTTATTAACTATATCTTCTTCCTCTACCATTGTGATTCCTTCATTGGGAAAGGTATCATCCAAGGATCTTCCATCTTCTATGAGGTGAGCAACCAAATGATCAGCTATGGCCTAGCCCTTGATAGATTTCTGATTAACATATGTGATGTCAAACTCTGATAGCAAAAGTAACCAATGGGCCATCCTTCCTATTAAGTCCGATTTCTCGAAGAGATATTTGATGGGATCCATCTTTGAGATCAAATGCGCCAAATAGGAAACCATATAGTGTCCTAACCTTTAGTTGCCCAAATCAGCGCAGCCAAGTTATTTCCAAAGATGTGTACCAGGTCTCATATTCCAAAAACTTCTTGCTAAGGAAATATATGGCATGCTCTATCCCCTTTTCTGTCTCCTTTTGTGCTAGCAAAGAACCCATGGAATATTCTCCCAATGATAGATACAACAAAAGTGGTTCTCCTTCCACCGATGGTGTCAATACTAGTGGGTTCATGAGGTACTCCTTAATCTTGTCAAAGGCTTGTTGGCATTAGTCATTCCATTTCGTGGGTTGATCCTTCTTCACCAGCTTGAAAATTGGTTCATAGATTGTAGTCAGTTGAGCTATGAATCTGCTAATATACTGGATGTGACCCAGAAATCCTCGTATTTGCTTCTTAGTCTGAGGTGTGGGCATTTTCTGAGTTGCCTTGATCTTGATAGGGTCACCTTCAATGGCTCTTTCACTCACCAAGAAGCCTAAAAACTTTCCTGATGTTGCCCCAAATACACACTTTTGAGGGTTCAACTTTAGTTGATACTTCTTGATTCTTTCAAAGAATCGCCTTAGTGAG
This sequence comes from Macadamia integrifolia, assembly GCF_013358625.1. Lineage (NCBI taxonomy): Eukaryota > Viridiplantae > Streptophyta > Magnoliopsida > Proteales > Proteaceae > Macadamia > Macadamia integrifolia. The sequence continues at coordinate 10,575,224 of NC_056566.1, forward strand.
GGAATATGCCTCCGCCGATCTTTTGACTTTACTATCATGTCGTACACATAGATTTCCACAACTTTGTTCATCATGTCATGCAATATGGCTATGGCTGCTCATTGATAAGTTATCCCGGCATTCTTCAGTCCAAAAGGCATCACCTTGTAACAATAGGTTCCCCACAGAGTGGTGAAGGCTGTTTTCTCATGGTCCTCTGGGTCCATGCTTATTTGGTTGTATCCTGAGAATCTATCCATAAAGGATAACAAAGCATGCCCTGCTGTATTATCCCTAATACAGCAATGTGAGCTAATAGGAAATCATCTTTGGGGCTTACTTTGTTAAGATCTTGAAAGTCCACACACATTCATACCTTGCCGTCTTTCTTTGGTACTGGTACAATATTGGACAACCGTTGGGGGTACTTCACCACTTATAGGAACCCCACATTCCATTGCTTCACAACTTCTTCTTTGATCTTCTCACTCCATTCTGGCCACATTCTTCAGAGCTTCTATTTTACTGGCTTTGCCCCAGGGTAAGTCGATACTAAGCATAACCTCATAAGACCAAGCAAAGACCTCAGTGAATTCCTTCAAAAGATTAATCATTCGTTTTGCTTCTTTGTCATCAAGGGTAGTGCCAATTTTTACCTCTTGAAGGCATTGGTCGGTTCCTAGATTAATAACCAGAGTATCCTCACGGATGGGTTGGGCTTTCTTTGGTTAGCGTTGTTTTATTAATTCTTGATATTTATTAAGATCATCATCGAAAAAAAGAGGTAAGTCATACATAAAATTTGAAATTTCATTCATGAAAGAAAGAGTGATAGACTCGATATACAAAGACTCTAGACTCTCCTCAAGAGGAGAGGTTGACACAAAATCATAAAAAATAAACTCGACTATAGACTCAATAACTGGCTTGATGCTTTCGTCAGGGGTAATCAAGCTGGTTGACTTAAAAGCATGAGAAAACTTGAAGTTTTCCCCAATGCTTGTCCAGTTCAGAAGTGGTTCAGTGGCTTGATGGATGAGGAAATGTGGCAAAGGGCCTTCTTCTCCTTATGCGAAAGTTGCTGTTAATTATTTAGTGGTGCAATAGTTCCTCTGGACAGGTGTCTGCTTCTTCATGAATACCAGCTGATCAATCTCGTGCTCTTGGAAGCCAAACTTTCTGAGGGGTGAAGATCGATGGAGACTGCTCAATCCCTTTTCTATGAAGTCTATCTTTTCGAGCCTACTAAGGGATATCATCCCATTGCCTTGGTCACATCTTTGAGCACCTTCACGAGCCCTCCCATTGCAATTGGTTCGGGCACAATACATACAAACCATCATCCTCTGTGTTCTCCTCTATTTTGCATACATGCAACTTCCTCCAAAAGGATGGGGCTTGAGCTCATGCAATTCTCGGGTCCTTGGCTTTTGTAGGAGGGAGCAAATGAAGCCTTTCACATCAAGGGAAAGTGGTAGACTCCAAGTAAGTCTTATCTTCTTTTCCCACTCCCTTTTATGGAGGACTCGAGGACTTGGCAATTCTTTAGATTGGATTAGTGTTGTGGGATTACCAGAGGTGAACCCATCTTCAATCATTGCAACTTCCGCTATTCCAGTAATGCAACTGTCTTGATCACTTTCCTTAACCAGCATTTGTTGTTCTTCCACTTCATGAGTCACCCAATCGAACTCTTCTTGGAAGAACACTTCAAGTCTTGGTTGCATCTTGGTGCGGTTTCATCAAACCATGACTCCACATTTCCAAAAAAAGGGAAGTCCTCTCCTTCTTTCACGAAGTACCCATTGAGAGTAGGATAGTAAGTGATGAAGAACTTCCTAGTCATCCTCATCACTTTCTGCCCTTTGACAGTTGGGGGAATGTACCCGAGACCATTCTTCCCTTTGTTCACTGCCAAACTAAGCTGCTTTGGACTTCCTTGATGATATTTTCCTAGCCCCATGCCAAGAAAGTACTGTATATTCTTCATCATTTTATTCACTGGTGGACTCCAGATGGCTTTATAGTTAGCTGGAATTTTCTCCTTTAGAGCTTCTTTGGCAATGGCTGCGCAAGTAGTGTCTAATTCAAAACCACTCAGTTGCACCCTCCTAGTTTTGTTCTTCCCCATTTTCAATGTTGGCCAAAGTGTTAACCTCTTCAAGATCTCTGGCCACTAAGACCACCTACCCCTCATGAATGAAATTCATTTTTTGATGGAGACTAGAGGACACCTCCTTCGCAGGATGCAACGAAGGCCTTCCCAAGAGCATATTAAAAGCTGCCGATATATCAATGACTTGGAAATCAACATCAAACTTCACCGGGCCAATCTTTATAGCAAGGGTAATGATGCCAAGGATCTTCCTCTTGGTATTATTGTATTCCCTTATGGTTTGGGTGGTTGGCCTCATTTCTTCCATGTTGATGCCAAGACTCTTTACTGATCTCAATAGTAGCACATTCAAAGTGGACCCATTGTCAACAAGAACCTGGGTAACCACTTTGTCAAGACATTCAACCGTAATGTGGAGAGCCCTATTGTGTTGGGTTTCCTTAGGAAGCGTAGAATCCGAGAACATCAGGGACTGCACCGCATATGTTTCACCTACTATATGTGCAAGGTGTGTTGGATTTATCTCGATCGGCACTTGCACATTAGCGAGAGACCTCAAGACTACTTCATGATGTGAAGGGGATGCCATCAACAATCCCCAAATAGAGATATTTTCCTGGGACTTCCTGAGTTGAGCCAAGACTGGGTTCTTTGGCTCTTTCTTCATGCTACTAGTTCCAGCCTCATTAGCCCTTGGCTGTTCTACTACTAGAGCCTTGCCCTTGTAGTCTCTTTCCCACTTCTAGTTTTCATCACATTGATTGGATTTTTCACAACAATCCCTATGGGATAACTATCTCATCATCACTATTGGTTAGGGTGATTATCCCCACCATAGAATCATTTTCTTCTTTTGATTCCCCTTCCCTGCTTGGGTGGGAAGTTGAGGACCTCCACAAAAATCCACAGCCCTGGCTCTCAACATCTTGACTATATTGGAAAGCTGTTGGTATGTAGCATCTACCGCCTCTGTGATTGTGTCATCCGGTCCTATTTCATCCAGATCATCCAATTGCTCCCAGTAGTAAAGATCATTGACGGTTACTTCCCCTAATATTTTGTCAATTTCTTCTATCCTTTCCTGCATCTTTGATGCTGTGGAGTATACTTTGCACAGCTTTTCCTCCATCTCTAATATGGATTTAGGTTCATCCAGATAAACTTACATCAGCTCTCTAGATCCTTCGTCACTTTCTGAATCTAATGTAGAATCATCTCCTCCCATGCAGAGGGAAGGGTATATGCCACCTATCAGGTTAGCTGTTAGATCATCACCACCAATAAGATAGACTGAGAAACATGTCAGATGTTCTGGTAAGTAATATTCTGACTCATCATCATAATCAATGTATTCAGGCCCTAGGTAGTCATCTCAGTCTAGATAATCATCATCTTCCTAAGACTCGGAGTCATCTGCATCATTCTCATCCTCGTCCTCATCGTCATTGTCATCATCCTTTTCTTCACTGATTTCACTCCCACTTAATTCTTCCTCAGATTCCTCAGGACCAACAAATTCTCCAGCATCCAAATGCTCGTAGTATTCAGAGCATATGGACCGAAAGATCACCATAGGGTTGGTCCTATCATTACTGGCTCAAAGTTGGACTAGTCCTAACTCATCATCCATAGTGTCACTTCCTATGTGGATTAAGGAAGTGTATTCCTTGATCTGCTCCCCTATGGCCAATGTGGTTACCGCTTTGAGAAGATCAGCTATAATCTCTTCAATTACTTCTAGATTGTCTTCTGAAGTTCTAACGGGTTGAATTAAAGAAGTAGGATCACTGTCCTGTTCTTTTGCTAGAGCATTCACTGATCTTGTTGATAGGTCATCTTTGGGAAATATGGTAGCATATCCTTCCCTTCATACCCATCTGTCCATCTTTCTCTTGGGTTATATATTGAACTTTGAGAATGGGATTGGTATAAGGGTGATGAGGGATATGAAGTGGGATGGTATAAAGATGATGTAATGTGAGAGGTAGGATATGAAGATTGGGGGGATAGGATGAAGAGGTTCCTCTACTTTGATGGTGGGAGAAAGGTTGATGATATGGCGGAGGCTAATAATATAATGGAGGTTGATAATATGGAGGAGGTTGATAATATGGTGGGGGTTGGTAATGTGGTGTGATGGATTCTTCTGATGAGGAAGGATGAACGGGAGGCATCCAATCGTCTGACTTTTTCTCTGATGATCCTCTTCTTTTGGGGGTTCTTATGACTCCAGCCCTTTGACTCATGACTTTTCTATAAGCACGGGAATTCATATGATTCTTTCAATCTCTAGGTACAATGAGTTGAGTGGGGTCACTCTCTATGTCTTCTTCCTCTAGATTGTTCACATGATTAGGGAGTGGATTGGTGTTGACATTGGGAGATTGCTTGGTCTTAACTTCAATGGTCCTATTGTCTACCAAGTCCTGAATTTCATGTTGTAAACCCAAACATCTTTCAGTATTGTGCCCCTTCTGGGTGTGGTAGGCACAATACTCATGATCCCTATACCAAGTTGGAGGAGGGTTACTGATCACTCTTGAAGCCACTATCCCTGGCAATCCTTGCTTCTTTAACTTCTCATCTGCGGCCATTACGAGCATTCCCAAATCAGAAAACTGCCTTCTTGGGCAAGAGGCCTTTTGGGCAGGTGCATCTGCTTGTATTACAAAGGGATGTGAAGAAGTGGCTAGTGAGACTGACTGCTAAACTGCACTCACCACATTAGTTTCTGGACCCTTTCCCCATCCGACTCAAGTGTTCTTGCCTGCATATTGGGAGGATCCTTGATACTGAGCCTCTCTTAAAATTCTGTTCTCCACACGTGTTCCTGTGGCTATTAAGGCATCAAAAGTTTACAAATTCTGATATTAAAGAACATCATAATAGGGTTTTGATAGGTTTTCTATCAACATCTCTGCCTACTCTACTTCTGAAGGCCTATCTGCCATCTTGGTGGCCTTGTCTCTGAATCTCATTAAGAAGGCAGTGAATCCTTCTTTAGGCTGCTGCCTCAACGTCTCAAGCTCCACCTCAGTATTGTGGGAGTATTGTTTAGTGAAGGCTTTCACTACCATTGCCCAGTTCTAAGTTTGTGATGACTCCAACTGTGTGAGCCACCTCAGTGCTGGTCCTGATAAGGTTAACCTAAAGGCCTACCCCATCTGGTTATCTGTAAGTTGCCACGATTTGGCGATGCTGAGGAAGACTTTGAGATGAGCGTTGGGGTCTCCTGACCCATCAAACCTATCAGTCTGCCACTTGAATTTTTCTAGAATTCTCATCCCAGAGAAGAAACTCATTTCCTCAGAATCCACAGCTTGGCCTTTTGAGCCTTTTCCTACTCGAATCATGTTCTCTAACTTTTCTAACTGCTCTCTGAGTTTCCTTTCTTTCTCAGTCTTTTGAGGCTCAAAGCGGATGTATAGTGCAAATTCCTCTTCTTCATCTTTGATCACTACCCTAGGAGGAGGGACCTTGTAATAGGCCCCTCATTGACCATTCAAATGGGTAGGTGAAGATCCTCTTTGACTAGGTGGTCGGACATGCTTTGGTTCTCCTGAGCCAACTCGAGAAGAATTCCCACGATGACCTGTAGCTCCTTTCTATTCCACATCTCCCATAGCCAGTGCCGACTCATTCTTGGGATCAGCTCTGGGAAGGTTCTGAACTGTATGCAATATCTGAGCTATCCCTCTCTTGATTTTAGCCATTTCTATCGGTAAGGCCTCTACGGGACAGACCCAGGCCCATTTGGGTGTTTCCATGTTGGGTGGATCCATGCTTACGGGGTTGTAATCACCTGGTAGTAGACAATCTCGAAGAGATGATGGAGGTGATTCTGGATTTAGGCGAGTCAATATATTACCCTAACGCATCCAAAGGGACCATCCAGAATACTTGAGGTGTGGAATTGTGCCTGAACCAAAAGTGGTTTATTTTAAGATTCTTGAATTCAACCCCTTTCTTCATACATCCACTAAATTAACAACCATTGATTCATCCAAAGTTAGTCCACTTAATGACAGAGGGTGGATAGGGTTTGATGCCCTTGGTCCACCCAATGTCATAAGTGGGAAGTTCATACAAATGGCTTGTTAAGAATATTCCCATAAGACATTCCATGTAATAAAGTCATGCTTTTCCTTGATCTTTTCCCACTAGGTGTCCTTCCTCCTGATTTTTCTCGAGACTTCTCGGGACTAGACTTGACGTGACTGTGATGGGATTACCCTTGAGTCACGTATCCTGATACTCTTCTTAAGGAGGAGGGACACCTTTTATCCAAAACCCACTTCGGAAAGCAATTCTTTATGCCGAGAATATAATATAGGAATATTCCTTTTCAAGACCACAAACAAGTCCTACAGTTAGCTTGTGGCGCTCCTGGCTTCTTCATCTATTTTCTACATGATGTAAGCATGCGGTGGATGTAATAGGACTAATAAGGCTTCCTTGATAGGATCTATATACACAAGTACAAGATCCTTTTGATATACCCATAGGTACGAGATGAAGGGTGTGACTTCCTTGCCCATTACTCGTGACTATACACAAGATTAGGCAATTGGCCATGGGGTGGTGGAACTGTGAGTGATTGTGTGTAAAAGTGTAATGTATGGTAACATCATTTGATCTCAGAATGCCGTAAAGTGCTTGGACCTCCCCGAGGGTGCTGGCACAAATATGGACATCCTCACCTTGATGACGCATTCAATCTCAGAATGTTATAAAGAGTACGGACATCCCCGAGGGTGATGGCAAAAATACAACATCCTCGCCATTTGACGTTACCTTTCATTATTATATAGGAAGCGGTATCATTAGCTCTCAGAGTACTCTCCATGACATGCATTAACCTCCCCAAGGGTGCGAGCATGATAGGGAGTCCCTCACCAAAAGATTTCACTTTGAGCATGATGTATGATGCAATTAGTGAATACAATTACAAACATGGGGTTAGCCAAACATGTTTTCCAACAAATGTGGTAGAAAATATTCTTGCATTTAAAGGTAGCATCTAGTATCGGAAGTTTGACATCTTTCCCCAGTGGAGTCGCCACTGTGAGGGTAGCAGCCAGAGAAATAGGCTACGCCCCCATCCTCTCTCCTTTCTCTCTCTTTCATATGAAGGGTGGGGTTTGTGTCGTGTGTGCTTTTCTTGCGAGCCCCGTACCGTAGTATCGCTGCTTAGAGATACATGGAGGCTTATTTCATAAGAGTGTAAAATTTATCATTTGAGACGGGGGTTTGATGATGGTCCAATTCGAGGATTGGGATAACACAAATGGGGTTTGGAGTCACCACCTAGGGTTATGGGCCTAGGACCTGGGGGAGGGCTCGATTCCTGAGAAAAGGGCCTAAAATTTGGCCTAGTCCAGAGATTTAGGGTAAGTGTCAAGTTACAAAATTGGGAAGGTGTTAGCACCCAATCTGCCTGGTTCAACTGGTCTTCTTGCTAGATGCTTGAGAACGAACATTTTCCATAATTATTACTATTCCACATATATGGCTAAGTTATCACACATACATACATTAATTGAATTCAAACTACTATATACACTAAAACAAAGTATGTATAATGTCTACATTATGACAAGTTGGTTGAGAAATTATACTTGAACTTAACCCCTATTTCGGGTCAAGAGGGGTGGCCCCCTGATTAGTATCAGCTCGGACCGTCTTTTGGATTCTCCTAGCTCAGGGGAAGATGGTCTTGACCTCCAACTTCCTTTCTTAAGAGATGTTGATTATGATGGTATGTGGACAGGGTTCTAGCCAGGAACGGTTACATTCGGATTGGGATTTGGACAAAGCTTTGGCTAGGGAAGGCTATTTCCAAATTTGGATTTGGATAGAGCTTCAGCTACGGAAGGCTATTTTTAGATTTGGATTCGGATAGAGCTTTGGCTAGGGAAGGCTATTTTTGAGCTTGGGATAAGGTGGCACTTTGGCAGAGCCTCAGCTAGGGAAGGATATTTTTGGATTTAGGATGATGTGGCACTCCGATAGAGCTTCCACTGGGGATAGGCTAAGGGAGGGCTAGGCTGAGGTGGCACTTCGGCAGAGCTTCCTCTGGGAATGGCTATTTCTAGAAAGATTCCAGGGACACTTGGATAGGGGTTCGGCTAGGAATGGCTATTTCTGAAAAGAAACAGGCTGACCTAAAAATGGATTGGAGAACTCCAAAGTCCCAAAGAACACTTTGAAGATCCGAATAGAGTTTCAGATCTTAACAAAGATCTCTTCATAGACCCGAAGAACCTAAATAAGGGAGGGTTTCTATCTCAGGAACACTCAAGAACGCTCAAGAACACTCAAGGGAGGTGGCTTAAGAACATACTATTTTTGACTAAAAACTGGATCTAACTAAGAATTTGGATTGAAGATCTTCAAGATCCTGAAGAACACGTCGAAGATTCGAATGAGTTTTCAGATCTTGATGAAGATCGCTCAGAAGATCAGAAGAAAATCAAGAGGGGGAGGGGAGGAAATTTCACTATGAAAGAGTGAAGTATGATTTTGGTGTGTTGGTCTGTTTTTTCTAAGGGATGGGGTATTTATATTTTTTTCTGGCCAAATAGGAGAGGGGGAATCCCTTTATCAAGTGGATGAAAGGGGGGCTCTTGCCTAAAGTGAGGGGATAGGGTTTTTGTCCAATGGGTAGAGAGGCGAGTTGAAGGCAAAAATGGGTGGGGAGGGATTTTGTCTAGTGGGTTAAAGAGGGTTTTTGAAAAAATGGGAGGAGAGAGAAATTTTAGTGGAAAAACTAATTTTTAGAAAAACAGGAGGAGAGAGGAACACCAATCCCAGCCACTGACGGTGGTGCATGCGACCAGGCCGAAGTACCCGAGGTATGGTTAGTTTAGGCAGGTAGTGTAGGTGACATCACGGGTGCACAACGGATGACGCATGGGTAATGGCCAAGGTGGTGCAAGGATGGGCAGCGGGCCCATGCATGTATAGGTGTGCGGGCAATGTGCACAATGTGTGTGGGTTAGGCTGGCATGGGTGTGTGGGCTACATGTGCACGATGTAGGCAAGGTGTGCATGACCATACAGTAAGGGTACGCACAGCGTGCTAGAGGGCACGCATGCTATGTGGTGGGGGCACGCTGGCTGTGCGATAGGGGCATGCAGTAGGCAGTGGGGGCGCACAAGTTGTGTGGTGGGGGTGCACATCATGCGATAGGGGCGTGCAAGCCAGGCTAGGCTAGTTAGGCTGGTTGGTTGGCTGGTTGGCTCGGTTAGATGGGCTGGCTACCTGGCTGGCTGGCTTGGCTTGGCTGGTTGGCTGGCTGGCTAGCTTAGCTGGCTGGTTGGTTGGTGTGCATGACATCTGCGTGAAAAAAATGTGATTTTGGCATACCATATACCATCGGAATTGTATTTCTGAGCACTATCCATTTGTACGGTCATCTTAACCGGATTCCTTTATATATAAAAAGTTAAAATTGGATCCCCTCCTCTCTCTCCCGCACAGGGATTTCAAGGGTTTTGGGTAGGAAAATGTTTCCATCAGCATCTCTATTGGTCGGAAGCCGGAAGTCACTTCCAAGATCCATATTTCATCATAACCAGAGGAGGGTGACAAAATTGGGTGTCTACAATTGTCTAACTCTGTTGCACCTGGATTCTTCTTAATTAGCATCCCATGACACCAGTAATGATATTTGCATTGATACTTGCAGCATTCCATTTTAAGAGTCCTTATTACTGGGTTTATCAATATTTGAATATTTTCGTATTGCTTACTTTGCTCCCTTTTTCTGCACTGCTTGTATATAGCTTGTAATCAGATTTTCATGCCACTAATGAGATTTCACGTGAAGGTTTTGCTTGTGTATGGTGTACTTATATATATATACTGAAAGTTGTTGTCCACCTTAAAAATAGTTAGCAATTCATAGTATTAACATTTTTATATCTTTTGATAGCAGATGATAAACAACCATAGAAAGCATCTTTGAAAAAGAAAAAAAATCAAACTCAAAACCCTACTCAGCGAGCCCAAAAATCATTGAACCCCATGAAATTAACTCTAGTAAAAAACAACCAACCATCATCATACAAATCAATGAGGTGTGACTAAAAGTCTAAAACCATAACACATACACCCAACCATCTCCACACTAGTTTCTCAATCGACTGTACACAATATGAAATGGTTTTGACCATACAAAACATTAATCAAGAATCAAGGAGTGAAGAAAACCTTTCTCCTTACCATAGCTTTCAGGATTTGCTTGCTTTTCTCATTGCAAAAAGTGAAGAAATGCTTTAAATGATGACAATGGAGGCACAGCCGCACAACACAGCAAAGGGTCAAACCGCCAAAGAGAAACAAAGAGGAAGGAGACTAGGAGAGGGTTAGTTAGTTAGGGTTTTTGTCCTCTTTACATTTTAATATTTAATTTGGGGGGGGGCTAAAATAGAAATCCAAACACATTAAAGGGTCCGGCCAGGTCGGTGCACTATAGGCAAGTCTTGGTCAGAACCTATTCAATCGGTCTCGGGTGGGGGCCTGATGGGCCAAGTAATAGAACCAAGTCCAACTATTTGTACATGGTTTAATAAACGGGCTAGGTCAGGCAGGGCTATGCTTTAAATGGTCAGGCCCGATTGGTTTAGTCGGTTAGTCTTGGGTTTGACACCCCTAGGAGTAACTACATAGGGTTAGGGTTAGGGCCTAGGACCCGGGATGTAGGCCCGATCCATTGGGACAGTCTTGAGATTGACTCAGTCTAGTCCAGAGATTAGGGTAAGTGCCAGGTTATAAAGTTAGGGAGGTGTTAGGCACCCACTTCATCCGGTTGAACAGGTCTTCCTATTAGATGTTGGTTTTTGAATATTCCCCTTTCATATGTCCTAACCCATATGCATGACTATATATTAATGTACAATACTATACATGTTGTTTCAATAAAGAATCTACATTATTCCTACTCTGTTAGAAGATATACATTACCTTGACCCCTATTCCGGGTCAAGAGTGGATGGATCCCGACTGATGCTCTAGTGGCTCTGGAGAGGATCCCTGGCTCAGATGGCACTAACTTTGACTGCTTGCTCCTCTCCTTCAAGGAATCTAAGCCTTTAGTAGCTCTCAAAGCTTTGGCTTGCTCATCGAGGGTGGGAGGTGGAGGAATTTCTTCACCCCACTCCTTCTCTCCTTTATCTCTCTCTTCTCCCTTTTCCTTCTCTCTTCTATTCTATTCTCTCCTTCTTAGATTTTTATTCGTATTTTTTCCATGTCTTGGTCTGTTTTTAATGTGGGAGAAGAAGACCCTATTTATAGGTATCAACCTCTCCCCCTTACGGTTCTCCAGAAAGGAATCCATGGATATACAATCAAGCCCTCACGGGCCCATAGGTGTTAAACTTCCAAAAAGAGTTTTCTCACATTTTAGATGCACAAAAACTACTTTATTTATTTGCACTTAGTGGGTCCATCAAAACCTTGACGGACCCATTTCAAAAAGTTTCTAAAAAAAACATTTTTTATTTCCTTTTTGGGTAAAGACCCTACAGGGTAGTTTGGTCCTGTACAAGGTCGTTTGGCCCTGTACAGGGCCGTTTGGACCTATACGGCGTCATTTGGTCCTGTACGAGCTGTTTGGTTATGTACGGGGCCGTTTGGTCCCATAGATGGCCGTTTGGTCCCATACATGGCCGTTTGGTCCCAGTGTGGGTACGGGCCAAATCAGGTCAAAATTGGGCTTACTGATCCCCATTTTGACTTTCGGGGCTGATTTCGGGAGATCCGGTGGTTTGATTTTCATGTGCGATATATCGTCAAAATCATGTTTCTGTGTACTATCCGATGGTGTGGGTTTCGAGCTCCTTGTGCGCTAAAAAAACATCGAGAATAATAAAAGAGTGGTCTTTTCCCATTTGCTAGTTGGGGGGTTTCCGACAATCCTTTTTCATGTCGTTCCCACACCATCGGAGGGTAGATAGAATCAATTCATCAATATATAACATGCTATACTTGAGTGCCACAAGATCGGGCCCGAAATTGGCCTGGGGCCAAATTAGGGTTTCAGGTTGTATTAGGGTATCTCTAATGCACAAAATGTGCCAAAAAGGGTATCTGGGACATCTAATGGCATCCCGATTTAATCAAACCGACAAGCCAATTGAGCCAAGGGGTAACTGGGTCATCCAATGGCATCCCAATTCAATCAAACCGGTAAGCCAAATGAGCCAAAAGGTAATTAGGCCATCCAATGGCATCCCAATTCAATCAAATCGGCAAACAAAACAAGCCAAAAGGCAAGTGGGCCATCAAATGGCATCATAATTCGATCAAACCGGTAAACTAGACAAGCTAAAAGGTAATTGGGCCATCCAATGGTATCCCGATTCAACCAAACAAGCCAAAAGGTAATTGGGCCATCCAATGGCATCCCGATTCAATTAAATCGGTAAATCAAATGAGCCAATAGGTAATATGGGCCATCTAATGGCATCCCGATTCAATTAACCTGGTAAACCAAATGAGCCAAAAGGTAATTGATCAAACTATGTATTATGGATGCCAACAATTAAACATTATTCATAATTTCCACAGAGGGTCTTTCATGCTCGGCACCCGAGTGAGGGAACCATCTATTTTTTGTTGTTTTCTCTTCTTTTTATTTATTATTTTCCTTATCTATCATGGTAGACTCACTAGGGAAGATAGTTTTTATTTTTTTTTATTTTAGGTTCTCTTGCTTTTATTTTATTGTTGGGCCAATGCAAGTTGGTGTTATTTTAATTAAATTGCACTTTTATTGCCAAGTTATCTTGGTGGATAATGCACGACTCTTTACCTCTTGATTCCATGCGGCCGTGTGTGAACTGAGTTTAAAGTGAACCAAAATAACACAACCTTTGTTCAATATAAAATTTTCCAATACAAATCACGAGGTCATGCCCTCTTACATTTGCCAAACCCTAACAAGGAAATCAACAATGGGTGTTGTCAACTTTTGTGGTGGGTAAAATTTTTGGATCTTCTTAGGTTTTCCTTGGGGAAGTTGATACTACTGCATAATTTCTAAGGGAGATAAAATGAAGTGTGGGTCAGACCCATCAATTTGGTGTAGCTACAACTAGGGTTTTCATAAAAAAGTTGGCCCTAGGTACTCTGTCCTAGGTACTCAAGTCTTCTCCTATAGGTACTCTGTCCAGTCAGTGATGTCTTCAAATCCTAGAATCTCCCTTTTATCTTGGTAGTGTGTCACCTTCAACCAATCACTACCCAAGGGCTTCAATAACTGCAACCACTCCATCAACCAAACCTGAAATATATCTGGATGCCCCATATAATAATTTGATCCAAAGTTGCCTTCGTAATTTATCTTGTTAAATCCTCAGAAGAGTTCCGCCAAAATGGTGGGGACTAAATCACATCCTCCCTTCAACAACTTCACAACTTCCATAACGACAGGGCCTGCCCCTCACCCTGGTGAGCACATGTGGTAACATGCTATCATGCATACAAGATAGCCATTGGTCCAATGCTGACGGTGAGCTCCATCCATTGGTGGTGATATGTTGAATGCTCTTGACACCTTCAGAATGTCAACCTTTCCATAGTTGACAAATTGCACCATCTCTTCCCTGCTCCATCCAAATAAGTCTTGGATTTCCTTTGAGTAGTCTGACTTCAGTAAGAGGCAGAATAATCTTCCCATGGGAGGGGAAAGTAGGCAAGCTCTGAACTCCTTTATAGTAGGGCATATTCCCATTGTGCCTAATCTAAAAACATGGTGTTCTTTATCCCAGTATTGTGGTACCTACTGCAACAATCCATGGTTTAACTTCATGCATCCACTTCTGCTCAGCACCTGTATATTCAAAGATTGTAGTAAGTCTGGCTCTTCACTACCTATCTTTAGTGTCCACTTCCACAATGTTTCATCCAGAGAGCCCATGTTAATTTTCCTACAATTGTACCAATGGATTAGAAAATTTTTTCAGTAATATTCATTTACCTAAGATTCAAAAAGACTTCTGTCACTTTGTTCATTGCACTGAGAGTATCTTTTCAAGGGTGGAGAATGCACTAGCCTTGATAACTGATGCAGAGTGGCGATTCTTGACAAGGTTGAAATTTGGAAGGGATTTAAAGGATCATAGGCAGAAGAAAGTGACCTGATGATCAATTTTTGGATGGCGATTCTTGGGGGACTGAAGCAAAGATGACCTTATAGATACTCTGGCCATTAATTCAGTAATCTTATCCCTTATGAGGAATCAGGTCTAACGTAGTTCGGGTGCATCACCCTAAACATAATATTTCTTGAGTTGATCCACATTGATAAGTCCCGGGACTTCTTCTCCATCAAGGTCCATGAGTCTTACATCCTTCCAAGGTAATATTTCTTTTCCTGTGAATGGGCTGCTCCAGTTTGTTCTATACTTCCCTCTTGGATCATGAATAGCTGCCCTCTGTTCTCGTAGAACCAACTTACCCTTCTATGCAGCGACGCTTCACATGCTTGTTGAAGGCCCTAGCCACCCTTTGCTCATACTTTTTCAAGTTGTCCATGGCTTTCTTTAGCATCTCATCTAAGAGATTGAGCTCATTATGTTGGGTTCTTACCCATTCTCCTTCAAATAGCTGGATGTCAAGGAGTACCCTGAGTGACGGCACCTAGATCTCTATGGGTAACACTACTTCCACTCCATACACCAAGGAGAAATGAGTTTCCCCTGTAGAGGACCTTATGGAAGTCTGGTATCTGCATAAGGCGTATGTCATCTTGTCTGCCCAATCCTTGTAGGATCCTTGATCTAATATTAATTCTTGTGGTACTCTATATCTACAAATGATATTTTCCCGGATGGATTTTGCCACTTTGGTGGCCATGAGTACTGAGTACATCTATGCTTCTACCCATTTGGTGAAGTAGTCTATTTCTACCAAGATGAACTCGTGCCCATTGGATGGCTTGGGATAAATCTTTCCTATAACATCAATGCCCCAAGTAGAAAATGCCCATGGGGAACTGAGTGTGTGCAGTTCTATTGGCAGAATGTGTATAATGTCGCAAAGATCTAGCATTTGTGACAATTCTTGACGAAATCCACACAATCCACTTCTATTGTATTCCAATAATACCCAAGTAGCAGAATCTTCTTTACTAACATCCTTACATTCATATGAGGTCCACAGAGGCCCTGATGAACTACTTCTATGATGGTTCTTACATGTTCTTCATCTACACAAATCAGCTGTAACCTGCCATATGACCTTTTGTATAACAATTCTTCTTGCAGAATGAACTGGGTGGCATATTTTCTCAAGAACTTTTTTCCCCTTTTGTGGCTTCTGCCAAGTACTTTCTTTCCTTGATGTAATCAATTATGGGTGCTAACCATGACCTTCCATCTATCATAAGGGCATTCACAACATCCTGGTATATGGGCTTAATTCTTCCTTATACCATAAATGGTTGGACTCTTGCCATGGGATTGCACTCCACCTGGAGGCCAATGTGGTGAGGGCGTTGACAAACCGGTTATTGTCACTTTGAAAATACTTAAAAAAAATATTTTTAAAATGCTTGACCACTTCTTCCAAGTGCTCTTGATATGGTTTCAACTTTTCATCTCTGGTCTTCCACTTTCCTTTGAGTTTGGCAAATAATGATGGTCGAGTCACCATATACCTTGATCTTCTTCACCCCAATGATTAATGCTATTTTCAGTCCTGATGCACATGCCTCAGATTTAGAAATGTTGTTGGTGCATGAGAAGTCAAGATGAAAGGATGAGGGCAAGTATGATTCGTCAGGAGTTACCCGGAGTATCCCCGCACCACATGCTTTTTGATCGGATGCCCCATCAAAGTACAACTACCATTCATTGGTGGTTTCCTCCTCAATCACAACTATTTCTTCATTCGGAAAAGCATCATCCAACATTCATTCATCCTCTATGGGATGCGCAGCTAGATGAACTACTACCGCTTGCCCCTTGATGGAATTTTGAGTGATATAGGTGATGTCAAAGTCGAAAAACAATAATAATCAATGAGCCATCCTTCCCGCCAGAGCTGGCTTCTCAAAGAGATACTTAATTGGATACATCCTTGTGATCAACTGAACTGGATGTGCTACCACATAATGCCTCAACCTTATTTTTTCCCAAACTATTGCAGGGTAGGTCTTCTTCAGAGGTGCATATCGTGTCTCATATTCCAGGAACTTCTTGCTCAAATAAAAAATAGAGTGCTCTACTCCATTTTCTTTCTTCTTCTGAGCCAATAATGATCCCATGGGATTCTCTCCAATGGACAAGTATAACAAAAGATGTTCTCTGGCAATGGCCGGCACTAGCACTGGTGGATTTGTCAAATACTCTTTTATTGTGTCAAATGCCTATTGGCATTGATCATTCCAATCCCTGGCTGGTCTTTCTTCAGCAGCTTGAAGATCAATTCACATATAGTGGTCAGTTGAGATATGAACCGGTTGATGTACTGGATGCGACCGAATAATCCTTGTATTTCCTTCTCTATTCGAGGTGTAGGCATTTCTTGGATTTCCTTGATTATAATAGGGTCAACGTCAATGCCTCTTTCACTTACCTGCAATCCCAATAGCTTTCCATGTGTTGCATCGAATACACATTTCTAGGGATTTAGCCTTAGCTGGTACTTCTTTATCCTTTCAAAGAATTTTTTCAAGGCAGGGACGTGCCCTTACCTATCTACAGACTTTACTATCATATCATCAACGTAGACCTCCACTTCCTTTTGCATGATATCATGGAGGATGGAAGTGGTTGCTCTTTGATAGGTTGTTCCGACATTTCTTAGTCCAAACGGCATCGCCTTATAGCAATATGTTCCCCATGGGATAGTGAAAGTTGTTTTCTCCTTTTCCTCCGAGTGCATACTTATCCAGTTGTACCTTGAGAAACCATCCATCAAAGTTAGCAAGGCATGCTTTGCTGTGTTGTCAACAAGCACATCAATATATGGCTGTGGTAAGTCATCTTTCAGGCTCACCTTGTTGAGTTCTCAAAAATCTATGCACATTTGCACATTTCCATCTTTCTTAGGGATTGGAACAACATTGGCCAACCAATCGGGGTATTCCACAACTTTTGGGAAGCCGGCATTCCACTGATTCATCACTTCTTCCTTGATTTTCTCACTCCATTTTGGACGCATTCTTCTAGGCTTTTGCTTGACAAGGCTGGCATCGGGATTTGTTGGCAAGTGTTGTTGCACAAAACTTGGATCAATCCCAAGCATGTCTTTGTAGGATCAAGTTAAGACTTCCATGAACTCCTGGAGAAGACTTGTCATCTGATTTGCTTCTTCATCATTTAGGGTAGTACCAATTTTAATCTCTCGAGGGCATTGGTCTGTTCCAAAATTAATGACCTAAATATCCTCATGGATGGGTTGGGCTTTTTTAGGCTTGCATTGTTTTATTAAATCATGATATTCATTAAGATCATCATCAGAAAATGGAGGTAAGTCATACTCGAAATTGGGAATTTCATTAATATCTGAAGAAGGAATGACAGACTCAAAATACATGAACTTGAATTTATTATTCATAGGAAAAGAAATGATATCAAAGGACTCAATAACTGACTCAAAGACAAACTCGACACTTTCTTTAGTGATATCCAACCCGGTTGACTCTTGGGTGTAAGTAAACTTAAATTTGTCCCCGACACTGGTCCAATTTAGTAGTGGTCCATTGCCTCTGTGAATCAGCAAATGCGGTAGTGGACCCTCTTCTTCTTCTGAGATAATGGCTGCTATTTCAAGCTTCTGGAGTTTCTCATCCACTAAGATGATTTAACGAATATCCGAGTATCCTATGCCAAGCTTTGCAAGAGATGAACATGAATTAAGGCTACTTAGGCCGTTGTTGATGAATTCTAGCTTCTCTAGGAAGTTTCTTGAGATCATTCTTACCCGTCGATCACATTCATCCCATTGTCTCAACTATTTCATTGCAGTTAGTCTTGGCATAATACACACACACCCTCATCCTTCTAGCCTTCCTTTCCCAAGCGTAAATGCTTTCTCAGTGGAATGGTTTAGGATTCAGTTCATGTAACTCTTTTGCACACATCTCCTGGAAGAACATACAGATATGCCTAATCATGTCTACCGGCAAATGTAAGCACGACACCAATCTCACATTCTTCTCCTACTCTCTTTTTAGTATGATCCAAGGGTTAACTGGGCTTTTGAACTGGATTAACATAGTGGAGTTAAGAGGGGAGTCTTCTTCTTCAATCATCAAGATTCCCGATATGTTGTAGACCTCGTCATCTTCCTCTGTAACCTAAAGCTGCTCTAACTCATGGTGCACCCAGTGAAAATTGTCCTAGAAAAATATTTTGAACACCTGTTGAATACAGGCCACTACTTCATTGAACCAAGGTTTCAAATTTCTACAGAACGGGAAATCTGCTCCTTCCTTCAAAAAATACCCACTGAGAGTAGGGTAATATGCTGCCATTGGCTTTTCGTTATATGCTTCTTGTGTAAATCCCTGGTACCCCAGTCCTTCTCTTCCTTTGGCTTCAACCACAATGGGGAACCTAGACACGCCCTAATGATACTTGCTTAGCCCCATACCTAAGAAATTTGCATCTTCTTCATCATATGACCCACAGACAGACTCCAGATGGTTGCATAGTCTGCTGGAACATTTTCATCGGTTGCTCCCTTGGAAAGGAAAGCACAGGTACCTTTTATCTCGAATCCATTAGGGTGGATTTCTTCTTCCTACTCTCCTCCTTTCTTAATGTTAGCTAGGTTGTTGACCAACTTTGGATTCCCTAACACAGTTATCACTTTTCCTTTGTGCATTAACTTCAATTCGGATAGAAGTTGGAAGATACAGCCTTGGCCTGATGCAACCATGGCCTTCCTAGGAGCATATTAAAGGAAGCCAGGATATCTATCACTTGGACATCAACATCAAACTTGGATGGAGCAATTGTCATAGCAACTGTGAAGACCTCCAAATTTTCCCTCTTAGTGTTATCGTAAGCTTACACTGTTTGATTTGATGGTCTAATCTTCTCGCTATCTAGACCAATGCTCAAGGCTGAACATAATGGTAGAGCATTCAAGGTAGACCCGTTATCAATCAAAATCTGGGGTACAACCTTGTCGTCGCTCTCAACGGTTATATGTAAAGCCCGATTATGTTTAGCCCCATAGATAGGTAACTCGGCATTGGAGAACATCAAGGATTGCACCGCATATGTTGCCCCTGCTATCTGTGACAGTTGCTTTAGGTCAATCTTAATAGGAACTTGTACAGTGGCAAAGAGACTTGAGTATGACTTCTCTATGTGAAGGGGAAGACATCAAGAAACTCCAAATAGAAATATTGGCTTGCACCTTCTTGAGCTGTGTTAGGACAGGATTCTCTGGTTCTGTACTGAAACGCTTCTCTATTGCCCCATTTGTTTTGGGTTGTTCCACTATGAGTGATTTATTCTGAACTCTTTATCACTCTATGTCTCCATTATACTCACGGGTTTCAACACGATTGCCCGTGGCTATCAAAGCATCAAAGGTCTGTAGATGTTGGTGGTAAAGGACCTCATAGTAGGGTTTGGAAAGGTTCTCAATCAACATCTCCACCTACTCTGCCTTAGTAGGGTGATCTTCCATTTGGCAGCCATATCACGGAACCTCATCAGAAATGTTGTAAACTCCTACTTCGATTGCTACCTTAGGGTCACCAACTCATGTCACTTGACATCAACCTTTGTATTGTATGAGGGTACTGTTTGGTAAAGGCTTGCACAACTGTCCCCCAATTCTGAGTGTGTGGGTTCCAACTGTGTGAGCCGTCTCAAAGCCGGTCCTCACAAAGTCAACTTAAATGCTTGCCCCATATACTCATCTGTAAGTTGCCATGAATTGGCAATACTCACGAAAACCTTCAAATGTGCCTTGGGGTCTCCGGTCCCATCAAATTGATCGGTCTACCATTTGAATTTCTTAGGAACCCAGGTCCTGGAGAAGAAACTCATCTCATTGGGATCCACAGCCTGCCCTCCTGGCTTTTACTCCATATTAGGCCTTCTAATTTTTCCAACTATTCTCTTATCTTCTTTTCCCTTTCTGTCTTTGGAAGTTCATTTTGTATATAGGATACAAACTCTTCTTCTTCCTCATCAATAACAACCCTGGGTGTGACCTTGGGTACCGCAGAAGTCCCTCTAGGTGTGGCTATCCTAGGTTGTTCCGACTCTCTGGAAATAAGATCCACCCTTGTCGAGTTTCTAGCAGCATTCTCATTCTGATTGGGGGTAGGATCAGCCCTAGATAGGCTCCTAATCTCTTGTAATATCTATGCCAAGTTCTTCTTAAATTCAGCCATTTTAGCTTGCATAGCTTCCAAGATATGAGCCCATGCTAGCTTCAGTGTATCACCACTGACTGGGTCCCTAGTAAAAGCTTCCTTCCTGACTGGGCTCGGACTCTCTGATGAAGGACTGTCTGATTAAGGTGATATTGGACTTAGGTAGGTCAATCAGCTACCCTGACTAGTCCATACGAACCATGAGGGATCTATTAGGCTTGGAATTGTGCCTGATCCACAAAAAAGGTTTAGCTTCACAAATAATTATTTTTTTTGCTTTTTTTTTTTTTTGTAAAAAAGAAACATTTCATGCAAGGTTAGTAAAAACATGGGCGATCTTAGTGAAAAGTTGCCTTATGAGGTATCTTACATCGTTGGGTTTTGCTCTCTGTTGTTTATCCCACTTAATGATTCTTTCCCCTCTGGATGCTCATGGAATGCGCCTCCTTGATGATTTGGCGTTCCAAAAAATTTGGTGGGAATCACCCCAGAATCATACATACCAAACCATCAAGGTGTCATTTCCTACTTTTGGAAAGAATCTTTAACCGATAACCCACTCGAGTGAGAGCATACTCCCGACAACTTGAATATATCATAAGGCCACTCTAACTTAGATCTCAAACAAATCTACTTAGATGGTTTGTGGTGTTCCTAAGGTTCTCTATCTATTTCTTACATGATGCAAGGATGTAGTGGATAAAATAGGACTAAATAGGCTTCTTTGATAGGATCTATATACTCGAGGTACTTGATCCTTTTGATATACCCAAAGGTATAATATCAAGTGGGTAGCATCCTTGTCCATTACTCGTGACTACAGGGGTAGATGGAACTGTGTTTTGAGTGTGTGCAAAAGTGTAATACAAAAAGTACTTTTGTGCGATCTCAGAATGCCATAAGGTGCGCAGACCTCCCCGAGGGTGCTGGCACGATAATGGTCATCCTCACCATCCGATTGAGCTTTAAGCATTCTTGTACAAGAAGTGGGTATCATGAGATCTCAGAATACTTAGTATATCATACACTGACCTCTCCGAGGGTGTAGGCATAATAAGGAGTATCCTCGCCCAAGGATTAAAGTATCGGTATCGGTCGTCGTATCGATCGGTTAAAATTAAGATACGTATCGAAGGGTATCATATCGTATCGGAGATACGCTAATATACGCTAAAGATACGCACATAAATGGATAGGAAACACATTTTTATACACTTTTGCATAAAAAAAGTTAAAAAAAGCTATATATAACATGTAGAATGCATAAATACTTAAGTAGAGGGTATCGTATTGATAGACAAATATATTGAGTTGAAAATGTTCAACATGATGAGGTTTGAGTTTCTTACAGTTTTTTCTTTCCTCACTGCCATTGCCACTGTGATGAGTGCCGTGAAGAATGTCGTGGTGATTCAAATCATTGGCTAGGACCTTCTTCTTCAATAGGAGCAACTACGATGATATTCTGCACTTGTCGAATATAGGCACAATATTTACCCCAGTTGAAATATTTATGGTGACGGGTCTCCCATTCATTGTAGAATCTTCTGTACTGCTCAGGAGTGGCCAATGTTGGTCCTGCATAAGTCCCATATCCATAGCCTGAAGAAGCACCTGAAGATACATGGTGTCCATGTCCGGATGAGGAACCAGCATGATCTGAACTTCTGTACTGCTCTGGATTGGTAAATGATTGTCCTGCATAAGTCCCATATCCATAAGCTGAAGATGCATCTAAAGATACATAGTGTCCATGTCCGGATGAAGAACCAGTAAGATTTGAACTAATGCACATTGACTCCATGCTACTCATCAATGCATCAGTAGCACTCGGATTGTGGGATCGCCTACCCCTCCGACTAGAAGACTTTGGTTGTGTGCGAGCACCATGTTGACTATCTTGGGTTGCATGTGTAAATGTAGCCTCCTCTGTGAAATGTAGTGGTACATAAGTTTGGCCATCACCACTACCACCATCACCACCACCATGCCACCACCACCACCACCACCACCATCATCATCATCATTACCATAATCATCATCAGCAGCAGCAGCAGCAGTAGCACCATCCTTGTCTTGATCACCATCATCACTATCTGGTTGAGTTATGCTATATGTAGCACCTGATCTCGTCCTCCTAATATCACCATCATTGGAGCTATCATCATCCTCTTCCATAGCTAATGGTGCTTGGGTTTCATCATCAACAATATTTTTAAAATCTTCATTTATATCTCTAATGAGGTCATCTATAATAGGATCAGGTGTGGTTTCTCGTCGATCTTCAGACAATTTGTCCAACACTAAAACATTTTCAGTCTCCTCAATCCATCCCCTAACTGGATCTTCCTCCTCGAGTATGTGGGTGATGTCAATTAGGTTGACATCAATATCATCCCCTGATTTCTCTAATTCTAAATATTTCATCTTCAATTTCATGTTGTAGTGCACATACACTAGCTTCTCCAGCTTCTCATAACTCAGACGATTCCGAGGTTTGGTGTGTATCAATCCGAACGTACTTCAGTTACGTTCGCAACCACTTGAGGATGCCGTGCATGATAATATTTTCATTGCGATTGGCCTCAAGCTTGGAGCGCTCCATCCATAGTTCATCCACCAATCAGCTGTACAAAGATAATTGCAACATCAAGAGTTTGAAATAAATTTGAAATACAAGGATAGCTGATTAAGCCTAAATTACCAGGGCGTTGTGTTCCTCTAGCATGGATAGCTAAATGATCAGCAAACTTTTGAGTGGCCTCTCGGAAGTACTTCACCTATCCATGTATTAACATATTAATATGCCACTCAATGTATTAAATATTAATCAAGGATTCAATATGTAAGTTTAGTAGACTACTAACCTCTTCAATTGCATCTTTTGCCGAATCAATATTAGGAGCTAACTTGTTGATAACATCCTTCAAAGATTCCATCAAATCTTTCCTAAACCTTAAATTATTCTTGTAGTGCAGATCCGGATTTAAATAATAGGCTGCACCATGGTTTTAAGTATCTCCGATACTGATACGATATCCTCCGATACGTATCTTAAATTTAGTCGGCCGATACGATACACACCGATACGATACATTGAATTTTTTAAATCATTTCATATCGATATATATCCTACAATACATATCGATATGCATCAATACACCACTAATATACATCGATACGATACGACATGCCTTGATACGACTCTATGAAAAATATAAAATTGAGGTAAAATGTACGTTTTGGTATGTATTGGTACATATCGGTGAGTATCGGTATGTATCGATCGGTACGTATCGGTGAGTATCGATATATATCGGTACATATCGATGAGTATCGATACGTATCGGCGCTACGGTCATATAATGGCTAATATGGGTAATTTTTCAGAAAAAAACGATTTTTTAAAGGGTTTTTGTTCCAAAGTTGCTGTCAGCCATATTTCTCTCTAACTAAAGTGGAAATCAAGGTTGGGAACAAGGATTTTACATTTATGGGACAACTACAGACCTTGAATTCTTAGTACGATTCCCTCAATTTAGTGTTTATGCATAATACATGTTATCAATAGCTTTTTTTAACAAATTCTTTATGCAAAAGTGTTTAAAAAAATGTTTCCTATCCATTTATGTGTGTATCTTTAGCGTATCTTAGTGTATCTCCGATACGATACGATACCCTTCGATAGGTATCTTAATTTTGGCCGACCGATATGACGACTGATACCGATACTTTAATCCTTGGGCTGCACATTGACATTGTTACATATCACTTATTGTTAATGATTAAATATATTAAATTACTAATAAAGTAACTTATAAATTTAATTGAGAAAATACCTTCCCGATGAAGGTCTTGAACCAAATTATTTTCCCATCGATGATTTATAATCTTCAAAAATGCCTTAAATGACTTTGGGTTCTCCTCTTCTATCTTTTGTTTGACAACTTCCATACAATGCACTATATTTCCCATCGTCTGTGCCTTATCACCATCAACTACTTTAAGTATCACAAATAGTGGTTGCATAATCTTAGTAAATCGGTATATCCTTTCCCAAAACTTTGTTGAGGTGATTAGATCTTGAATAGTTTTTCCAATTTCAGTGGTTGCATATCTACTACTAAACCACTCATTAGAGGTGAATGACTTAACTAGCCCTTCCTTCCATTTTTGAATACTATCAAGTGCAATATAATTTGTTGCAAACCTTGTTGCTGCGGGCCTCACCAAGTCACCTTTTGTGTACTTTCTCATCAATGCCAACACCAAACTGTGATTGTAGATGAAATTGGTGATCATCTTGGTATCAGAAACCAATGTCTGCACTTTTTTCATTTCACCAATGTCCTTGAACATCAAATCACTACAATGGGCTGCACAAGGTGTCCATTATAAGGTGGGATACTTCACCATAAGTAAAGTACCAACCTTTTTGAAATTGGAGGCATTATCAGTCACAACCTGGACAACATAATCTGGCCCAACTTCCTGAACAACTTCATCCATTAATTTAAACAAATACATTGAGTCCTTGATATCTGAGGATGCGTTGAAAGACTTATGAAATATTATTTTCTCATCACAATATATCAGAAAACTAATGATGGACATCCTCGTCGGTCCACTCCACCCATCACACATGATGGTCACTCCATATTCAGGCCACTTGTATTTAAACTCTTCAATGTATTCATCCACCTCTTTCACAATAGTATCTAAGTATGGCCCTGCAATTTCATGGGGTGTGGGTGGCTTCACATTTTTCCCACATGTCTGAATCTCCTTGACCATAGCCTTGAAGTACGGATCTTTAGCTTTGTAAGGTGGAATCATAGAACTGTGGAACCACCTAGAGATTGCTTTCCCAGTTTTCTTACTCAATGTTTTTGGTTGGAAAGCCTCTTTAATCCTTTGTTGCCCTTCATCATGATGTTTATATGGTGCATCTCTCATATCTCTAATTTCTGGGCTCCTTTTTCCCTTACTTTTACCACTGGAGGTAAATTTATCAAACATGCCCTTCACAGTGCCTCCAATATCTACACTTGGACGACTTCGAGAGCCAGAACCTTGTTCATAAATCATCGGGCCACCACGCCTAGGTCCTACAGATTGACTTCTTCTCAGCTGTTCTGCTATCCATTGTTTTTCTTTTGCTTCCTCCCTTGAAATATGCATCGCTCGTGCAAGCTGTTGATCTTCATCCTCTGCCTCCATATCAGATCCTTCATAATCCTCATGATCCCTTAGATTTTCAATCAATCTATCATCTTCTTCAACAACTTTCTTTGCTTTATCTCTACTTCCCTTTATGTGCTTCCTCATTGCTTTGCTTATTTCATTTGGGCATTTGTTACATTTGGCAACATTGGAAAATCCTCCAGCCAAATGTTGTTTATGTCTGGTAATTCCACCTCCTAAGTGGATAGTATCACAGTAATTGCATTTTGTACACAACCTATTGCCTTGTACTTTCTCGGCTGTAGCCCATCCAATATCCTTAATCCGTTCTTTAGGCGCCATCTTCCTACAAAGATACATAATGAATCTTAATATGCATATTTATTGATTTAGTATTTAGTACATAATAGCATTTTTTTAGAAACTAAAATGAGATGCATCCAAAGAAAAAAAAAATATTTTTTTTTTTATTTTTCTAAATTTACATAAACTTAAAATGCACACTTTTTTTGGAAAAAATTATGCATCTAATTTTACATCATAGTCATTGGCCAAGTTAATTATATATATTTTTTAAACTAAAATGAACTGAATTTTATAAATAAATTGTATTTTTTTTAGTATTTTTCTTATTTTTTAATTAATTTTTGAAATAAAAAATATAAAAAATACAAACTATTTAGAAAAATTAAATTTTTTTATAGAAGTTGTAGATTAAATGTTTTTAAAGAACATATAAAAAATCAACAAAGTGTGGACCAATATATTTGAGTAGATCTAAGAAATAAAAAAAAAATTGAAACCCTCACTTTTTTGGGGAAAAAATGTGGGTTTCATTTGAAATAATGTATTTAGTAATTATAAGTTATGACATTATTTTTAAGAGTTGAATGAACTGAATTTTCTAAAAAAAAAAAAATTTGGGGATTTTTCTTTTTTTTTTTTAATTTCGGAATAAAAAAATTAAAAAAATATATTTTTTTGAGAAAAATCAAAAATTTCCATGGAAGTTGTAGAACACTTGTTTTTACATAACATATAAAAAATCTAAACATTTTTAACTATTGAGCATGAGTAGATCTAAGAAATTTGAAAAAAATTGAAACCCTCATTTTCTCTTGAAAAAAGTTTGTAAATCCTTATAAATCCAATGATTTCATTTAATAATGATGCACAAAATGTGATTCTAAGTATGATGAACTTTAAATTTATGAAAAAACTTGAAAATCTAAGGTTAAAGTTGAAAAAAGTGAGTAAAGATTCAAGAACTTATTATTCAAATGTTTCAACTTTCAAGTTCAAGCCTTCAAGGTTCTTCTTGGACTATGTTTTTCTCCTTCTTTGAACCATTCACTTCCACAATGTTTCTTTCAATCTACCATTTGAATCTCCAAAAAGGTGAGTGAATCAAAGGGGAAGAAAGAAGCAAAATATAGAAAACTGTTGGTGAGAGTGTGAAGTGTTTGTTTCAAACAACAAAAGGCACATTCACTATTAAGTAGCCGTATCTTACCGATACAGTACGATATGGCTCGATACTGCACGATACACTCGATACGTATCGATACGGTACCGATACTCTCGGGAATTTCTAGATTTTCAAAAGTTCGTATCGCAAAGTATTGTACGTATCGGTACCAATATGGTACAGCACGATACGCCGATACACAAAAGAGGGCCCAAAATTCCCCGTAGCGTATTGGTATGTATCGTGCTGATGCCTACCGATACGGATACGTATCGACCGATACGGCACGATATGTACCGATACTTAAAACTATGTCCTCGCCTCATGATTCCACTTCGAGTACGATGCATAATGCGGTTAGCACATACAGTTACAAACATGGGCTAGCAAAACATGTTTTCTTGCATTTAACGGTAGCATCTAATATTGGAAGCTTGCCAGTAGTCCCTAGTGGAGTTGCCACTATGGAGGGGGTGGTCTAAGCCACTCCCACGGGCCATTGCACTGCCGCGTCCTTGCTCAAATATAAGTGGGGGGCCTATTTCATAGGGCTATCTCCCTCGGGTATATTCTAAGAGTAAAAGTAAACATTTGGAGCCACTACCTATGGTTAGGGCCTAGGACCTGGGATTTGGGCCCAATTTGTTAGGATGGATCTAAGATTGACTTGGTCTGGTCCAGAGATTAAGGTAAGTTATAAGTTATGAAGTTGGGAAGGTGTTAAGCACCCAATTCATCGGGTCAAACCGGTCTTCCTATTAGATGTTGGCTTTTGAATATTCCCCTTTTCTATGTCTTAACCCACATGCATGACTAAATATTAATTTACAATACTATACACACTATTTTAATGAAGAATCTACATTTTTTCTACTTTGTCAAAAATATACCTGACCTTGACCCCTGTTCCAGGTCAAGATGGGATGGACCCCAGCTGATGCTTCGACAGCTTTGGTGAGGATCTTATCTCAGATGGGATTGACCTCGGCTGCTTGCTCCTCTCCTTCGAGAAATCTAGGCTTCAGTAGCTCTCCAAGATTTGGCACGCTACTCAAGTGTGGAAGGTGAAAGAATTTCTTTCCCCCACTCCTCTCTTTTCTCCCTCTTTTCTTCTCTTTTCTCTTCTATTCTCTCCCTCTTAGGTTTTTCTCCATGGCTTTCTTGGTGTATTTAATGTGGGAGAGGAAGACA
This sequence comes from Macadamia integrifolia, assembly GCF_013358625.1. Lineage (NCBI taxonomy): Eukaryota > Viridiplantae > Streptophyta > Magnoliopsida > Proteales > Proteaceae > Macadamia > Macadamia integrifolia. The sequence continues at coordinate 10,603,515 of NC_056566.1, forward strand.
CTATTTATAGGTGTCAACCCCCCTTACGGGTCTCCAAAACAAATCCACGGGTTTGCAATCAAGCCCCCACGAGTTTGTAGGTTTTAAATTTCCAAAAAAGAATTTTCTCACGTTTTAAATGCACAAAAACTATTTTATTTCTTTGCAAATAGCGGGTCTGTCAAAACCTTGATGAGACCATCCAAAAAAATTCCTAAAAAGACATTTTTTATTTAAAAAAGAATTTTTATATATTTTTTCTTCTTTTTTTCCCATTTTTGGGCAAAGACCCTATAAGTCCTTATGGACCTATATGGGACCCATATAGGTCCGTACGAGCCCATATGGACCCTGTACAGGTTTGTATGGTCCCTATATAGGTCTGGAGGGCTCATGCGGGTCTGGGTTAAAACAAGGTTTATAGATCCTTGTTTTGACTTTCGGGACTGATTCTAAGAGATCCAGTGGTCTGATTTTTGCATGCTATATATCATTGGAATCATATTTCTGAGCACAATCCAATGGTGTGGGTTTTGATCTCCTTATTTGCTCAAAAAATATCAAGAATAGCAAAGAGGGGACTATGCCCTTTTGCCAGCTAGGGGTTTTTCTGGCAATCCTTGTTCATGTTATTCATGCACCATCGGAGAGTACTTAGAACCAATTCATTAAAATATGACATACTAGAATCAAGTGCCACAAGATCGGGTTTGAAATTGACCTAGGCCCAGATTAGGGTTTCAAGTTGTATTAGGGTTTTCAGTTGATTCAGGCCACTTCCGGGTATCAGATTAGATTAGAGTTTCGGGTTAATTCTTGAGTTACTACCATCATCTAGATCATCACCAAAGTCCTAGATTCCCTTTCGATGTGAAACATGAACCTTTATCATTCCCCATATGTCATCACTGCCTGGGTGGGTGACAAAATTGGGTGTCTACACCCATTAGATGCCTCAGGATGTGTCAGGGAAAATACCTTTTTCTCCCTTTCTATTTCCGCTCTTTTCCTGCCCTCACCTCTGATCTCCCTTATAGGGGTGAATGGATTGAATGGTATCCAGAACATGGTCTAGCGACTATGGGTGGATGGGGAAAGCATCATTTTTGGAGTCGCCATCTAGGATTTAGGGCTAAGAACCCTATGGTGGAGCCCAATTCTGATCGAAGGATCGAGCTCGAGTAGGGGTTGGATTCTTGTGAAAGGAAGGATCCCCTAGATTTGAATTTATATTTTGGTCTACTCTAGAGATAAGGGTCTATGTCAGGTTTACGAGTGTGGGAAGGTGTTAGGCACCCATCTCGCCCAAAATTTCCGGTCTTTCTACCAGAAGCTTGGATTTTGAATATTCCACCCCAAGAATTTTAACAGCCTAAACTAGTATGGAAGTCCTATTATGTGAAATAATGCAAACATATATACATAAACTTGCATGAAAGAATTGTAGGAAATTATTGAAATATCATATGAAATATAGATCTATATTAAAATCATATGAAATAATAAAATCTACATAAAATAGTAGAAAATGCAATTATCCTATCTACATACACGTACAATGCTCCATGACATGAAAATTGTGATCATTATTTCATGTGAACAATACATGCGATAACAAATAAAATGATGAAACAGGTTACGTTTAATTGACAAATGCTAAAATTAATACATGAAATAATAACAATATATCATTATTTTTTGCAATAGACACATAAAACAATATATACAAAGATGAGGTATGTATTATACATGCAAATGAAATTACAATATAATATTTACATGATAATGACCGATGAAAACAGTGAATTTTTTGATAATTTTCCTCGACTCAGAGGCAACGATCTAATTTTCTTCTCTCTTTCTTGGAGAAATTAAAAACTTCCAGCACCTGGGTAAGAAAGTTGACAGGGCTTCTATGCTAGGGTGTGACTATCGGTTCTAGTTTCTGGGAATCAACTTTGAAAATTTGGACAGGGCTTCTATGTATTATTCCTAGGGTTGGAATAAGCTCTAGTAATTTGGCAAGGCTTCCGCGTTGTATTCCTAGGGTTGGAATCAACTTTGGAACTTTAGACAAGGCTTCCGTGCCATATTCCTAGGGTTAGAATCAGCTCTGGAAATTTGAGCAGGGCTTCCGTGTCGTATTCCTAGGATCAAAATCAGCTCTGGAAATTTGGGCAAGGCTTCCGCACCATATTCCTAGGGTTGGAATCAGCTCTGGAATTTTGGACAGGGCTTACATGCCGTATTCCTAGGGTTGGAATCAGCTTTGGAAATTTGGGCAGGGCTTCCGTGTCGTATTCCTAGGGTTGGAATCAACTATAAAAATTTCGACAGGGTCTTTCGTGCTGTATTCCTAGGGTCAGAATCAGCTTTGGAAATTTGGACAAGGCTTCCATGCCATTTTCCTGGGGTTGGAATCAGCTTTAGAATTTTGGACAGGGCTTCTGTGCCGTAATAAAAGTATCAGAATTAAATAGGAATCAGCTCTGGAATTTTGTACAGGGCTTTTGTGCCGTAATAAAAATATCAAAATTAAATACAAATAAACTTTAAACAGAAGTTTCGTACTAACCTGATATGGATGGCGTGGACTCCATCATCTTCAATAAGCTCGGCTCGGTCTATTCTTTTTCTTTCCTCTCTCTCTTTTTTGTAAAGCATCTGGAACAAATTTTTTTCTTTAGGGATTCTCCTCTATTTTTTACAATGACCCGGGGTCACTATTTATAGAATGGTGTAAGGGCAGCCATGTAAAAATACTTAGGGGCATGTAAAGGGGGGCAAAATCCATGTAAGCCCCCTACAAATCCATGTAAGGGCTTACACAGATGTGTAGGTCCTTACAAAATCTGTGTAAGGTCTTACTTGGATCTGTGCAAGCTTTACACAGATCCCTCCCCTTGTGTCGTTCCATGGTGTATTGCAACAATACGTGGCACCTCATTACCCTTCAAAATATCCCGTGACACCTTGTTACACCTCAGATACTCCCATAGACTGGGCGGCTACTTCCTAGCCTGGGCGGAAGTAGCCCTTGGTGGAAATCTTATCACATAGGTTGGTCGACAAGATAGGGTTTGATTTAGGGTCGTTTGGTTTGATTTAAGTTTTGGCTTAGGTTTTAGTCTTTGGTTTAGGTTAGAGTTTTGGTTCGGTTTTAGGGTTTGGTTTAGGGTTAAATTTAGGTAAGGGTTTTGGTTCGGGTTTAGGGTTTGATTTAGGGTTTAATTTAGGCTATGGTTTTGGTTCAGGTTTAGGATTTGGTTTAGGGTTTAGTTTAGGTTAAGGATTTATTGTAGGGTTTAATTTAGGTTAGGGGTTTTGGTTCGGCTTTAGGGTTTGGTTTAGGTTAGGGTTTTGGTTCGGGTTTAGGGTCTGGTCTAGTTTAGGATTTTCGTTCGGGTTTAGGTTTTGGTTTAGGTTTAGGGTTTTGGTTCAAGTTTAGGGTTTGGTTTAGGTTTAGGGTTTGGTTTGGTTTAGGTTAGGGTTTTGGTCTGGTTTAGGGTTTGATCTAGTTTAGGGTTTGATATAGCTTAGGTTAGGTCTGGTTTAGGGTTTGGTTTGGTTTTAGGGTTTGGTCTGGTTTAGGGTTTGGTGTGGTTTTAGCGTTTGGTCCAATTTAGTGTTTGGTTTGGTTTAGGGTTTGGTCGGGTTAGGGTTTGGTTTGCTCTGGTTTGGGTTGGTCTGGTTTGGTCGGTTTGGTTTAGGGTTTGGTCTAGTTTGGTCTAGTTTGGGTTGGTCTGGTTAGGTCTGGTTTAGGGTTTGGTTTGGGTTGGTCTGGTTTGGTTTAGGGTTTGGTCTGGTTTGGGTTGGTTTGGTTTGGTTCAGGTTTATTCTGGTTTAGGGTTTGGTTTGGTTTGGTCTGGTTTAGGTTAGGGTTTGGTCTAGTTTATGGTTTGGTTTGGTTTGCCTTGGTTTTGGTTGGTCTGGTTTGGTCAGTTTAGTCTAGTTTGGTCTAGTTTGGGTTGGTCTGGTTAGGTCTGGTTTAGGGTTTGGTTTGGGTTGGTCTGGTTTGGTTTAGGGTTTGGTCTGGTTTGGGTTGTTTTGGTTTAGTTCAGGTTTATTTTGGTTTAATTGGTTCAAAGTTTAGGTAGGCATTATGGCACATATGGGTATCTATTTTTTTCATACAAGATATCAATGGGACTGTATTTCTGAGTACTTTCCAATGATATGAGAATAGAGCACATGCTAGGCTCGATTGTCATATTCTAGTAAAAGGTATTTAGTACTACTATCAGAGATCCTAGTAGGTTGTAAGATAGGTACATGTCTTACTCACACCGCCAGTATTCCTAATAGTAAGTTGGGTCTACTGGGAATGGAGTGTGACAATCTGGACTTGTGCTAAAATTTCAACTTCTTTTCGAAAGAGAGAATATATATCTCCTCATTATCCGTAATTCATTATTGCCGAGGGGGGACAAAATTTGGTGTCTACAGAATGCCCCTCTTTGGCCGAGACTATGCAACAACCGAAGGGCAAAGAAAAGAACAACAAAATTTTGTCACCCTACTGTTGATATCCTGCTCAGGAATATCGGAGGTGCAATGCAAAAGGTGAGCGATTAGACTTTGATGGTAAAATTCTATGAAAACAAGAAATTTATGTGATAGTATATCCAATTGACTAGTAACAGTATATCATACCACTAGAACTGAATCATACATGAAATGTCCTGGACTTGGCCAAGAATGAAAGTATGAGGGAATTATCTCAAAGTACAATTATCTTCTAATCAGGAAGAGAATACATACCTGAGAGGCAACTTACTGGAGAAATTGCAAGGATATCGTTTTTATAACGTACCTCAGTCCTTCTAATCAAATTGATCTCTTTGTAACATTTCTTGATACTTCTAATCGTACTAATATCTTAACATGAAAATTGACACTGAGATTAATATTTTTCAATATTGTCATAGAAAATGAGGGTGAAATTGGCACTTTCTGGTGTTGCTGTGTAGATGGCATTCTTATTATATCATCCTAGAAATGCAATCGGCACTTTCTGGCGCTGCTGTGGAAAAAGAATTTTTATATGCATCTTGGTACTACCGGGGAAACGTCATTCTTATAGTGGCATTTTGGCCTGGAATCGGCACTTTCTGGTGCTTTTATGGTGATGTCATTCTTATTATATCATCTTTACCATACAATAGGCACTTTTTGGCATTGTTGTAGAAATGACTTTTTTTTTTTTGCATCACTTTAACACTGAAGTTACACTTATGACATTGTTGGGGAAATGTCATTCTTAAAATGGCATTTTGCCTTTTCTTCTTCTTCTTCTTCTTTTTTTTTTTTTTTTTTTTTTTTTTTTTTTTTTATTTGAGACTTAAATAATGTTTGTATATATGTTAGTACATATCATGCAAGGATGCAATGGATGCTGGTGTTTTGTTATGTTATAACATTGTTATTTCTCTAGTTTAGGTTATGCACAATTCCCTTCTCTTTTTCTTTTTTTTATTCCCACCACTCATGTGAAGGTAGATAGAAAAGGCTAAATTTATTTCAACTCTAAGCTTAGGTTTACAACAAATAAAAAATGGTTACATAGAAGTACAATAAACAAAAAAACTAGATCTTCAACTGTCTTCACTTAAGTGTTTGGAACTCTTTCTTCTAAAAGACATTACACCAGTTGCCTTTGCAACAAATCAAAAAATCTATGACACCAGTGGATAGCTCCCCCGGGGGATAAAAGTTCACCCCCTCTCCTGGATCTGTTTGAGGTAATTGATATTGCCGCCGCAGATGAGTAGGTAGATAAAATGACATGTGAGTCAAACCCATCAACCTAACATAATTGCACCCTGGGGTATTAATAATAGGATTCTCAATTGGTGATCACTAATAGGTCCATCTAATATTATCTTTAGTTTTCTCTTGAAGGTACTCCTACCAATTAGCAATTGAGTGGAATTCTAGAATTTTCCTCCTTGTCTGGTACTGGATGGTTGTTAGCTTACTATATTGGAAAGGCCTTAAAAATTGTAGCTTCTCAGTCAACCAAAGTTGGAAAGCCGCAGGACACCCCATGTAGTGATTTGTACCAAATTTCCCAGAAATAACCATTTGGTCCAGTCCTTTAAGTGTTTCAGCCTGGATTGTAGGAACAATGTCACAACCTTCTCGAAGTTGTAACACTACTTCGATGATGGTGGGAACAGCTCCACATCCATGATAATGCAACAAGTATCATGCTATCATGCAAAACAAATAGATATTACCTTTACGCCACTGATCCATTCCCTCCAAATATTTGTATTGAGAAAAATCTTTGGCTACTTCAAAGATGTCTATTTTCTTGAAAACCATGAATTTCTTCATTTCCTTTCTACTCCATCCAAAGAATTCTTAGATATCCTTGGTGTAATCTACTTACAGAGTAGGACGGAAAACTTCCCTTTGGGTGGAGAGAGCAAGCAAGCTCTGAATTCTTCCAAAGTTAGACAAATTTCTACTGACCCAAATTTGAACACATGCAAGTTACAATCCCAATCCTAGGGAACTTCCTTCAACAAATTATGGCAAAATTCCATGCAACGAATCTGGCTAAGAACCTGAAGATATGTGTCTTCCAACAACCTAGAATCATCCACATTCATCTTCATAGTCCACCTGCATAGAGTCTCATCTAGAGTATTTGCATGGGGATAAGCCATAATTGATTTGTTCCTGGATGATACAAGCAAACAACTTGGTCAAAAAGGTGAAATAAACATATACAAGACATGGCAACAAGCTCACAAATATTTTTGTTCTATAAGAAGATACTTCTGATAAAAAGAAAAATATTTCATGGACTAATAAGTTCTTCATCGTAATTCCAACTAGTACACTGAAGATAGGATATCAAAGTTGAAAGGTGAACAAAAAGAACCACAAGTGGGGAATGATCTGACTTGTGATTGATAATGCCAAGTGGCGATTTTTGTACACCATTGATGATGGAGAAACAAATTACTAGGGAAAACAAGCAAACTAGTAATTAAGGTGCCAAGTGGCGAGATGATGATCTTAAAGCCTTGCATCCTTTTCTAGACACTCGAGACATAACTCTGGATCTCTTTATTTTTCCTTTTCTTTTAAATCAATGCTTTAAGAAAATTCCTTTTTTTTTTTTTGTTTTTTTTTTAGAGTTTGGTATAGATGAGACCGCACTCAAGCATACCGAATTGCCTATGTATCCCTTGTGAGGAATCAAGTCAAACATAGTTCAAGTGGTTACCCTGAACTTAAACATAATATTTTTTTAGTTGATCCATATTAACGAAACCTGACAATTCATCTCCATCCACATCCATGAGTAGTATGGCTTTTCCTGGCAAGACTTTCTTCACTGTGAATGGACCACTCCAATTTGGTCGGAACTTTCCCCGAAGATCTTATGTAGGTGTTCTTTGTTCTCTGAGAACCAAATCTCCAACTTCAATATTGTAAGGATGAACATTTTTATTAAATGCTCTTGCCATTCTCAATTGATACTTTGTTAAATTGTCCATGGCTTTCATTCCTTTTTCATCCAATAAATTGAGTTCATCATATTTAGCTTATACCCATTCTCCTTCAGGTAGCTTGCTTTCTATGAGGACTCGAAGAGAAGGGACTTGTATCTCAATTGGCAATATGGCTTCCATTCTGTATATAAGGGAATACGGAGTTACCCCTGTAGAAGTTCGAATCGATGTTCTATATGCCCAAAGTGCAAACGGTAAGTGATCCGCCAATTCTATGTGTATCTGTCATCTTCTGGAGAATTACCTCCATATTCTTATTAGTTGCTTCCATTGCCCCATTTTTTTTGGACGATAAGTGGTGGATCTATGTTGTTCGATCCCAAACTTGGTGTAGAGTTTATTGACTTGCCCTAAAAAATGAGTGCCCTGGTCAGATATCAGCTGTTGCGGGATCCCATGTCGATAAATGATGTTCTCTTTAATAAATTTGGTTACCTTTGCAGCAATGAGGACTGAATATGATTGTGCTTCCACTCATTTGGTGAAATAGTCAATTGCTACCAATATGAACTCATGACCATTTGATGCTTAGGGAGTAATTTCTCCTATAACATCAATATCCCATGTAGAGAATGGCCAAAGGGAACTGAGCGAATGCAATTCCGTTGGCGGAGTACATGTAACATTGGCAAATATCTAACATTTGTGGCACTTCTGAACAAAATCTACACAGTCTGCCTCCATTGTGCGCCAATAATATCCTAATTTCAAGATTTTTTTGCTACAATTCTAGCATTCAGGTGAGGTCCACAGATACCTTGATGCATTACTTCTATCACCGTCTGTGTCTGTTCTTCATCCACACACAATAGGTGAATTCCATTGAATGATCTTTTGTACAAAAAATCACCTTGCAATGTGAATTAAGTGCAATATTTTCTGAGAAACTTCTTTTTCCCTAACGTTGCTTCCATAAGATATTTCCCTTTGCTGATGAAGTTCATAATAGGAACAAACCAAGATCTTCCATCTATTGTCAAGGCATTCACTGAACCATGGTAGATGGGCTTTACCTTTCTTTCAACCAAAAAAGGTCTTACTTGGGCCATAGGACTACACTCAACCATTAATGCTAATGTGGCAAGAGCATCGGTGAACCGGTTGCTATCTCTCTGGAAGTACTCAAAAGAGATTTCTTCAAAGTGCTTAGAGATCTCCTCCAGATATTCTTGATAAGGCTTCAATTTCTCATCTCTGGTCTTCCATTTCCCTTGAATTTGTCATATTACAATGGATGAGTCACCAAACACTCAGATTCTTTTTACCCCAATTGTCAGAGCTATCTCTAGGCCAATTATAGATGCTTCATATTCAGCAATATTATTGCTGCATGAAAAATCAAGCCAAAAGGATGAAGGCAAATATAGCTCGTTGGGTGTTATTAATAACACTCCTGCCCCATAACCTCTTTGATTGGCTGCTCCGTCAAAATATAATTGCCATGCGTTAACCAAGTTTTCTTCTTCAACCACCATGATCTCCCCATCTGGAAAAGCATCATCTAATGATCTTCCATCTTCTGTGGGATGTGTAGACAAATGATCCGCAATTGCTCTGCCTTTGATAGACTTTTTATTAACATATGTAATGTCAAATTCTGAAAGTAATAGCAACCACCTTGCCATTCTACCAGTGAGTGTGGGCTTTTCAAATAAATGCTTGATAGGATCCATTCTAGAAATCAAGTGAATTGGATATGCCACCATATAGTGTCGTAACCTTCTTGTTGCCCAAACAAGAGTTGTGCAAGTCTTTCCTAATGATGTATACCAAACTTCATACTCCAATAATTTCTTGTTCAAATAGTAGATAGCCTGTTCTACTTCTTTTGCCTTATCTTTCTAAGCTAATAGGGACCCCATCGAGAATTGCCCTACTGACAGATATAATAGAAGTGGTTTTCCCTTTAATGGTGGCATAAGAACCGGTGGATTTAACAAGTATTCCTTGACTCTGTCGAAGGCTTCTTGACATTAGGAATTCGATTGCGTGGACTGATCCTTCTTCAACAACTTAAATACTGGCACACAGATAGTGGTTAATTGGGCTATAAAACATCTGATGTATTGGATGTGACCAAGGAATCCTCATATTTCCTTCTCAGTCTAAGGTGCAGGCATGTCCTTGATTGCTTTGATCTTGATAGGATCCACTTCTATACCTCTTTTACTTACAAGAAAGCCTGACAACTTTCCTTCCTACGCACCAAACACACACTTCTAAGGGTTCAACCGTAATCAAAATTTCTTAATTCTTTCAAAAAAGTTCCATAGTACTGAGATATGCCCCTGTCTGTTAATAGACTTGACAATCATATTATCGACGTAGACTTCCACTTCCTTGTGAATCATATCATGCAAAATAGCAGTAGCAGCTCATTGATATGTGGCTCCAGCATTCTTTAGACCAAATGGCATTACTTTATAGCAATAGGTCCCCCAACGGGTGGTAAAAGTAGTCTTTTCCATATCTTTAGGATGCATGCTGATCTGGTTGTATCCCGAAAACCCATCCATGAATGACAATAAGGCATGTCCTGTCGTACTATCAACCAATACATCAATATGAGGCAAAGGGTAGTCATCTTTAGGACTGACTTTATTCAAATCTCTAAAATCCACACACATTCTGACTTTTCCATCTTTCTTTGGAACTAGAACAATATTAGCCAACCAACGGGGGTATTTTATGACTTGCAAGAATCCTGTATTCCATTGTTTAATTACTTCTTCTTTAATCTTTTCAGTCCATTCAGGCCGCATTCTTCTAGCCTTTTGTTTGATAGGCTTCGCATTTGGATACATAGGAAGTTGGTGCTGCACTATTTTTGGGTCAATGCGAGGTATGTCTTCATAGGACCAAGTGAAAACCTCCGCAAATTATTTTAATAGGCTGGCCATTTGTGAGGTTTCTTCTTCATTCAGGGTTGCACCAATTTTAATTTCTTAAGGACATTGATCGGATCCTAAGTTAATGAGTCGAGTGTCCTCACTCATAGGTTTAGCTCTTTTTTCTTTTGATTGTTTTAACAATTCATTATATTTATCAGTTATTTTGTTAAAATCATCCTTAGAAAGAGATAAATCATACTCAAAATCAGAATTTTCATTGATAGCTGGAAAGACTATAGACTCAACATACTGAAAGTGTGGAATTTCATTAACAAAAGGAAATTTAGAAAAGTACAAATAAAAGGAGACTCGATAACAGAAAGGGAATCTTCAGTGTACTGTGTGGTGATTTTAGAACCGATCGGACCCTAAGTCTTAGTGAGCTTGAAGTCATATCCTGCACTGGTCCAGTTGAGCAGTGGTTCGCAGGCTTGATGAATCAACAGATATGGCATTGGCCCTTCATCTACTTCTTCAGTGGTAATAACATCTACCTTAAGGGTGTTGTTGACACCACTACCTTCACCTTCTTCATGGAGCTATAGATGCCCCAATTGCTCTTGGCAGAAGAGTTCAGGTTCAGCTTGCTTATTCTTGGCACTTTTGTGGTAAAAACAATTTGATCAATCTCATGATCCCTAAATCCAAATTTCCTGAGAGATGCACCTCGCTCTAGGCTACTCAGCCCTCTCTCCAGAAAATCTAACTTCTTAAGCTTGTTATATGAGGTAATACCCTTGCCATGGTCACAACGTTGACCTCCATCTCGGATGTAACCATTGCAGTTGCTTCTAGCATAGTAAGGGCATATTTCATCCTTCTAGCTCTTCTCTTTCTAGCATATGAATTGCTCTCACAAAAAGAGCAGTAATGTCCCTTTTTTAGCTCTTCCAGATACATCTTCTGCAAAAAAGAACAGATGTGAGCTTACATCTCCCCTGAAAGATTGAGACGCCAAGTAGCTCTTAATTTATGTTTCCAAACTTCTTTCAGAGTAAGACGAGGCTTGAGAACTTGTGATGATCGAATCAGGGATGTAGGGTCAACTGTAGATTCTTCTTTAGTTGTGGCAATCACATCTATCTTAATGATATAATTGATACCATTATCTTTACTCTCTTCCTTAAATGGTAGACACTCCAGCTCATAGGTGATCCAGTCAATCTGATCTTGATAGATGACTTCGAACTCAGAATTTGCTTTCTTTGCTTCTTTTTTAGGTTGAAAGTCAAGATCCTCATAACTCGAAAAACCTTTTGCTTCCTTCACAAAGTACCTCTCTAAGGTAGGGTACTTTGTAACCCTTTTCTTGCAAGAGGATTCCTTCCTTGCCATCATGAGCATCTTTCGATTCTCAACCCCTCAATAAGCACTTGCTCCACCTCGGCCCCTCCTTATATCTTTTAGCATCTTTTGTTCTTCCTTATGGGAAAACCCTAAAACATGCATTCTGGCAGCATGAGGGAATTTAGGAAACCTTGTAGGTCCTTGCTGGTATTTTTCCAATCCCATTCCAGGAAAATAATGCATTTGTTTCATCATTCGACCAACAGTAGTATTCCACATGCCCTCATAGGACATTGGAATATTCTCCTTCATTGGCTCTTTAAAAATAGAAGCACAAACTTTTTCTAGTTCAAAGCCACTCAAACGCACCTCTTGCTCCTAAGTTTCTCCAACTTCAATGTTAGCAAATGTATTGACTAACAAAGGATCTCCAAAAATAGTAATTACCTTCTCATCATAGATAAATTTTACTTTCTGGCATAGAATAGATGACACTGCCCCTGCTTTATGAAGCCACGGATGACCCAGAAGCATGTTGAAGGAGGCTGGGATATCTATCACTTAGAACTCAACACAGAACTCAGTTGGGCCTATTATCACCATTGTTATGAGAATTTTGACAACATTTCTTCTAGTGTTGTCGTAAGCCTTAATGATCTGAGCCGAGGGTTTGAATTGATCTAGATTAAAACCTATACATGTGGCAACCCTCAAGGGTGGACATTCAGATGTAATCCATTATCAGTAAGGACCTGAGATATTGCATTCATATTGCATTCCACAGTGATATACAAAGCTTTGGTATGCTTGATACCTTCTGGAGGTAAGTCTATATCAGAGAACATCAATGCTTAAACAACATAGGTGGCTCCCACAATATGAGATAATCGCGATGGATGCATCTCGATAGGCACTTGCACACTTGTGAGGGACTTCAATACAGCTTCCCTATGTGCAGGAGATGCGATTAACAATCCCTAGATGGAGATGTTGGCCTGCACCTTTTTCAACTGGCTCAATACTTGATTCTCAGGTTGCGGTTGCCTGCTGCACTACCCTGTCTCCGTGACAGTTGGTTGTTCCACTATCAACCCCTTTTCTTTGTAGTCTTTCCCACTTCTAGTGGCCATCACTTTCTTGAATCCTTCAGGCCTTTTTTTATGAGAATATTGTAATGGTATTTACTCTCATCCTTATTGTTTGTATCACCAATCATGCCTACCATAGGTTCTTCAATCCCTTCTTCATATGTAGATAGTGTGAATGGACTTGGAGGACCCCCTGAAATGTCGATAGCCTGAGCTTTAACTATTTGAATAATGTTATTCAAATGCAGAATGAGCCCTTTAAAAAATGGTTCATCCTTAAAATTAACCTTAAGATTTTCACAAACTTCTTTGACAGTTTCTTACCGGACTGCCACTTTCCTCAACATTTTCTCAGTTACTAACATATCTTCACACATTTGGTTCAGTAAGCAAAGCACATTGTCATAAGGGAGATTCTCTTCTTCACTTTCCTCAAATCTTTCAACAAAATATTCACTTTCTGACTCTTGATTGCATTCCCTTCCTTCAACAAAAACTTCCTCTAGATCTTCATTTTCTGATTCTTGACCTTCTTCTATATCTTCATCTTCTTCAACAAGATCTCCTTCTAGATCCTCATTTTCTGATTCTTGATCACTTTTTATATCCTCATCCCCGTCTTCTTCTTCCTCTGAATCATCATCAGAAGGAAAAATTAGGCGAATGATATCGGTTGGATCCACATCAAGCACATTTCCCCCAATAGCATTCACTGTCTCACAAATTTGTTTAGTGTCTTCAGTATCACTGTCACTCTCTCCACCTATATGGATTAGGTGTATTTCATCTGAGATCATTTCTCCAATAGCCAATGTCATCATTGCCCTGATCATGTCTGGCGTGCCCTCTTCTATGACATGCACTTGAGGTATTTCTGGTACAATGAGAGTTGTAGGGTCAATCTGGGACTCTTCTTCCCTACCTATGAGATTCACCAATCCGGTAGAGGAGTAAGTGGGAGTACCTGGATCCATTAACATATCATTCCAAGAAGTTCCATTCGGCCAATCTGCCTCTGAACATTGATGTTGGCTCCCTTCTTCTAATCATCTATTCATGGGAAATTATTCTGGTGGTCATGGATATGGATAAGGGTTATATGAAATTGGTAGGTGGTAAGGATCTGGGTGAAATGGCGGCAATGATAGGGGAAATGGGGCAATAATAGATGATGGTAATCCTGCCTGAGTTGGGACATAATAGTCTGGTGTTGGATGATAAGATGGAGATGGAGGATGTGATGCTAGGTGATAGGAAGGTGATGGAAGGTATGATATTAGGTGATATGAAGGTGATGGAGGATGTGATGCTAGGTGATAGGGAGGTGATGGAGGATGTGATGCTGGGTGATATAAAGGTGATGGAGGATGTAGGTGACATAAAGGTGATGGAGGATGTGATGCTTGGTGATATGAAGGTGAGAGGATAGGATGCTGGGTGATATGAAGGTGATGGAGGATGTGATGCTAGGTGATATGAAGATGATGAAGGATAGGATGCTGGGTGATAGGAAGATGATGGAGGATGTGATGCTAGGTGATATAAAGATGAAGGAGGATAGGATGCTAGGTGATAGGAAGATGATAGAAGGTATGATGCTGGGTGATATAAAGGTGATGGAGGATGTGACGCTGGGTGATATGAAGGTGACCCTATCTGAGGAAGGGTAAGATTGCAAGGTGGGAGACTTTCATCTTCCCAGGAACAGATTTCTTCAATTTTCTTTTGATTCTCCTCCTCTTTTGCTTCCAAATGCTTGGCTTTGTGCAAGGCTCGGTAAGTTCGGGCATTAAGACATGCTCTCTTAGGTGCTAGTTGAATCCTTCGAGTAGGATCATTCTTATCTGAATCACTTTATATCATTCCAACTGTTTCATGATTTGAAAGTGGATTGGTAGTCACATTTGGTTGGCTCTTCAATTCCAATTCAATTTTCCCTGATTCAACCAAATCTTTTACTACATGCTTCAAGGTGATACACTGGTTGGTGAGATGACCCTTTTGATTATGGAAAGAATAGTATTCATTGTCCTTGTACCAAGGAAGTGGAGGATCACTGATTGGACGAGCAGATGTCATACTCAAGAGGTCTTCTTTCTTTAATTTCTCATAACACACAGATAAGGGCATCCCTAAATCTGAGAATTTCCTCCACTGTACTAAACCTTTTTGAGTTGGAAGACTTGGCTTAATGACAACTGGAGCAAGCTTAAGAGTTACTGCATGCACCACAGGCAGCTGGTCGATGCTTGCGGTAGTTACAGTGTTCACCTCTGTATTACATCCTTTGTTATACCTTGTATTCTTACTCTACTCCGAGGAACCCTGTGGATTGTTCCGGTGTTGCGCTTCTCTAAAAATTCGATTTTCAACCCTTCTCCCCGTTGCTAGCAACGCTAAGAATGTCTCGATGTGCTAACTTTATAACACATCATAATAGGGATTTTCCAAGTTATCTAGGATCATTTCAACTTGTTCTTTTTCAGTAGGTCGAGATGTCATCGTGCCTACGTTATCTCAAAACCTTAGGAGAAACTCAGTGAAACCCTCACCTGGAGCCTGTTGAACAGTTTCTAACTCTCGTCGAGTTATATCCAGCTCAGTGTTATAAGAGTACTTCTTGGTGAATGCTTTCATGATTTTCAACCAATTCGGAGTCTGGGAAGGGTCTAACTGAGTTAACCAACAAAGTGTTGGGCTTAAAAGAGTAAGAAAAAATGCTTGCCCCATTTGTTCTTCAGTAAATCCCCATGATCTGGAAATATTAGTGAAAACATTCAAGTGCGCCCTCGAGTCACCTTTGTCGTCAAACTTATCAGTATTCCATTTAAATTTCTCTGAAATTTGAGCTCCGGGAAAAAGGACCATCTCATCAGTTTATGTGGCTTGAGTGTCTACGGCCTTCCCTTTCCGCAGTAACTTTCCAAATCTTTCTAATTGTTCCCTCATCTTTCTTTCCCTTTCAGTTTCAGGGGGTTCAGTCAGAAGATCTGGTCGGATTTCTTCTTCATCATCATCGACCACAAGCCTCGGTATGGTACGAGGTGCATTGGACCCCATCTTGGTCCATTCCTGTTCTCCTGGGGTTAAAATAGGTTCAGGTTTTTGCTGAGGCTGCTTGGCACTGGTAAATTGGTTGAATAAATGATGCAACTTTTCCAACTCTAATTGCATCATATCCATTCTCCTTTTCTCTTGGGCATCTGGTTGACTCCCACGAGCCGAATCCATACTCGTCAATCGTTTAGATGACGCTAAGCTAGATGAACTTAGTGGAGTGAGTTGAACAATAAGTTCCACAGTTGGTAAGGACCTCTCAGAACTTACTCGAACCAAATGGTTATCTTGACAGGTCCACACAGACAGCGGAGATTTTTTTGATGTGGAATCATGCCTGACCTAAACAAAGAAATTTAATTTTTAGATTTTTTTTATTTTGTTTTTATTTATTTATTTTTTTGTTTTTATGCACACACAAAATTATTCCCCTCAATAATAAGTGTCTAATATTGGCCCAATCTTTAGTTGATATTCACACATTTTTTTTTAGTAAGGCCCAATTTAAACACAAATTATGGTTTGGGGAAACAAACAAGTTGCACGCAAGCACAACCTCGCAGCTCATATAGGTATTTTAATTCTCCCCGTAACATGGAAATACCTAATCATTCCTGATTCTTAGATTGGTTGTGTGGAACATTATCAGTTTGGAATACGTACTAATATAATGTGGTGAAGTGGGAATCATCCCACAGGCATGGTTGTGTGAACCAAAACCGATATAGTTGCATCTCCCAATTCCCAATTGTCAAAGAACACATCAGATTTAAACATATACAGGAAAAATCTCATCCCAGATGAAATAGGCTAGAAGGGTTCTAACTTGGATTGCAAACAATTACTGAGTTAGTTTGTGGTGTACCCTAGTTGTTCAATGGTCTAGTTCCTATATGATGCAATGAATGGGTAAGACTGTAGGATAGAACAAGGCCACCCTTGATAGAATCGATATACCTATCGCTGAAAGCGAATCATAGGTATGTGGTTCCTTTGATATACCAGATGGTACTATATCAAGGGGTGTGACCACCGGTGATTGTCCATGACATTACATGGGTTCAATTAGCTAACCACAGGGGTAGGTGTATCTGTGAGTGATTG
Source organism: Macadamia integrifolia (assembly GCF_013358625.1). Lineage (NCBI taxonomy): Eukaryota > Viridiplantae > Streptophyta > Magnoliopsida > Proteales > Proteaceae > Macadamia > Macadamia integrifolia. The sequence goes on from NC_056566.1 coordinate 10,620,450, forward strand.
TGTGCATAAGTGTAGTGTAGAAAGTGGCCATGGGTTAACCTCAGAATGGCCAGATACGTTCTACTACCCCGAGGGTTTCAAACTATCGACGACCATCCTCATCAACCAATTTCACTTCGAGTACTCTTATGTAGGAAGTGGGCATTATTTGTTCTCAGAGTACTTAGTATATTGTGCATTGACCTCCCTGAGAGTACAGGCACGATAGCGAGTATCCTCGGCAAGTGATTTCACTTCGAACACGATGCATGATGCAGTTAGCAAGCAATATACAGATATGTTTACACACAATAATGATGAGAGGGAGAAAATTCTAACATTCATTGTAAGCTTCTGGCATAGAAAGTTTGGCATTCCCCAATGGAGTCACCACTGTAAGGGAAAATACCTTCTTTCTCTCTTTCTTTTTTTGCTCTTTTCCTCCCCTCACCTCTAGTCTCCCTTGTAGGGGGTGAATAGATTGAATGGTATCCAAAACATAGTCTGGTGACTATGGGTGGATGGGGAAAGCATGACTTTTGGAGTCGCCATCTAGGATTCAGGGCCTAAAACCCTATGGTGGAGCCCAATTCCGATAAAAGGATTGAGCTCTAGTAGGGGTTGGATTCCTGTGAAATGAAGGATCCCCCGAATTTCACTTCATATTGGTATGTTCCAAAGATAAGGGTCTGTGTCAGGTTATGTGTGTGGGAAGGTGTTAGGCACCCATTTCACCCAAAATTTTCGGTCTTTCTACCATAAGCTTGGATTTCGAATATTCTCCCCCGAGAATTTTACTAACCTAAACTAGTATAGAAGTCCTATTACGTGAAATAATGAAAATATATATACATAAAATTGCATGAAAGAATTGTAGGAAATTATTGAAATATCATATGAAATATAGATCTATATTAAAATCACATGAAATAATAAAATCTACATAAAATAGTAGAAAATGCAATTAACCTATCTACTTACATGTACAATGCTCCATGACATAAAAATTATGATCGTTATTTCATGTGAGGAACACATGCAATAACACATAAAATGATGAAATAGGTTACATTTAATGGACAAATGCTAAAATTAATACATGAAATAATAACAATAAATCATTATTTTATGCAATAGAAACATAAAACAATATTTACAGAGATGAGGTATGTATTATACATGCAAATGAAATTATAATATAATATTCACATGATAATGACCGATGAAAACAGTGAATTTTTCGATAATTTTCCTCTACTCAGGGGTAACAATTTAATTTTCTTCTCTCTTTCTTGGAGAAATTAAAAACTTCCGGCAACTGGGTAAGAAAGTTGACAGGGCTTCTATGCTAGGGTGTGACTATGGGTTCTGGTTTCTAGGAATCTGAGCAGAGCTTCCGTACTATATTTCTAGAATCAGAATTAGCTCTAGAAATTTGGGAAAAGCTACTGCTCCGTACTCCTAGGGTCAGAATCAGCTCTGGAATTTTTTATAGGGCTTCTGCACCATATTCTTAGGGTTGGAATCAGCTCTGAAAATTTGAGCAGGGCTTCTGCGCCATATTCCTAAGGTTAGAATCAGCTCAAAAAATTTAAGTAGGGCTTCTGTGTCGTATTCCTAGGGTTAGAATCAGCTCTGGAATTTTGGACTGGGCTTCTGCACTGTATTCCTAAGGTTGGAATCAGCTCTGAAAATATAGGCAGGGCTTTCGCGCCGTATTCCTACGGTTGGAATCAACTTTGGAAATTTGGATAGGGCTTCTGCCTCATATTCCTAAGGTTGGAATTAGCTCTGAAAATTTGGGTAGGGCTTTCGCACCATAATCCTAGGGTCACAATCAGCTCTGGAAATTTGGACAGGGCTTCCGCGCCATATTCCTAGGGTTGGAATCAGCTCTGGAATTTTGGAAAAGGCTTCTGCGTCGTAATAAAAATATCAAAATTAAATACAAATGAACTTTAAACAGAAGTTCCATACTAACCTGATATGGATGGTGTGGACTTCATCCACTTCAATAAGCTTAGCTTGATTCTTTTTCTTTCCTCTCTCTCTCTCTCTCTTTCTCTTTTGTAAAGCCTCTGGAACAAATTTTTTTCTTCAAGGGTTCTCCTCTATTTTTTTCTAGGGTTTTACAGTGACCTGGGGTCACTATTTATAGAAGGGAGTATGGGCAACCATGTAAAAAGATCTAGGGGCGTGTAAAGGGGGGCAAAATCTGTGTAAGCCCCCTAAAAATCCTTACATGGATCCCTCCCCTTTGTGTCGTTCCGTGGTGTACTAAAACAATACGTGGCACCCCATTATGCTTTGAAATATCCCATGGCACCCTGTCACACCTCCAGATACTCCCATAGACTGGGCGGCTGCTCCCTAGCATAGGCGACAGTAGCCCTTGGTGGAAATCTTATCATGTAGGTTGGTCGGCAAGATAAGGTTTGGTTTAGGGTGGTTTGGTTCGTTTTATGTTTTGGCTTAAGGTTTAGTCTTTGGTTTAGGTTAGAGTTTTGGTTCGGTTTCAGGATTTGGTTTAGGGTTTGGTTTAGGTTCAGGTTTAGGGTTTAGTTTAGGTTAGGGTTTTGGTTCGGGTTTAGGATTTAATTTAGGGTTTAATTTAGGTTATAGTTTTGGTTTGGGTTTAGGATTTGGTTTAGGGTTTAGTTTAGGTTTAGGATTTGTTTTAATGTTTAATTTAGGTTAAGGGTTTTGGTTCGGGTTTAGGGTTTGGTTTATGTTAGGGTTTTGGTTCAAGGTTAGGGTTTGGTCTGGGTTAGGGTTTTGGTTTGGGGTTAGGGTTTGGTTTAGGTTTAGGGTTTGGTTTGGTTCAAGGTTTGGTCTGGTTTAAGGTTTGGTCTGGTTTAGGTTTTAGTCTAGTTTAGGGTTTGATTTGGTTTGGTTTGGTCTGGTTTAGGGTTTGGTCTAATTTAAGGTCCAGTTTAGGGTTTGGTCTGGTTTTAGGGTTTGGTTTGGTTTAGGGTTTGGTCGGGTTTGGTTTAGGGTTTGGTTTGGTTTGGTCTGGTTTGGTTTAGTCTGGTTTGGTTTAGGGTTTGGTTTGGTTTTGTTCAGGTTTATTCTGGTTTAACTGATTCAAAGTTTAGGTAGGCATTACGACACATCTGGTATCCATTTTTTTATCAATGGGACCATATTTCCAAGTACTTTCCAATGATACGAGAATCGAGCACATGCTAGGATCGATTTTCGTATTCTAGCAAAAGATATTAAAGACCACTTTCGGTCACCCTCCCTGCATCATTAAAAATATAAGGTTTGACTGATTACAAGTTCTAGGATAATCTAGACTTGTGCCAAAAATTCAACTTCTTTCTGAATGAGAGAATATATGTCTCCTCATTACCCGTAATTCATCATTGCCGAGGGCAGACAAAATTTGATGTCCCTAAGATGGTCTTCCATATGACGTCGATACCCCAAGTAGAAATGGGCAAGGAGAAATTGCAGAATGTGTATAATGTTGGCAATGATCTGGCATTTGTGGTACTGCTTGACGAAGTCCACATAGTCAGCGTCCATTGTATTGCAATAATGCCCTAACCGTAGAATCTTCTTTGCCAACATCCTTACATTCATATGGGCTCCACAAAGGCCCTAATGAACTTCTTCCATGACGGTTCTTTCTTGTTCTTCATCTACACATAGCAACTACATCCATCATACAACCTCTTGTATAACAAATCTCCTTGTCAAATAAATTGGGTGGCATATTTTCTCAAGAACTTCTTTTTCCCTTCTGTGGCTTCTGTCGGGTATCTTCTTTCCCTGATGTAATCAATTATACGGGCAAACCACGATCTTCCATCCATCATAAGAGAATTCAGAATATCCTAGTATATGGGCTTATCTCTTCCTTCTACCATAAATGGTCGAACTCGTGCCATATGATTGCACTCCACCAAGGATGCTAATGTGGTGAGAGCATCCACAAACTGGTTATTATCTCTTTAAACAATTCTTCTAAGTGTTCCTGATATGGCTTCAACTTTTCATCCCAACTTTTCCACTTTCCTTGAGTTTAGAAAATGACAATGGCCGAGTTGTCGTATACCTTGATCTTCTTCACCCCAGTAATGCTATTCCCAATCCCAATGTCACACCCCATTTCCAGTAGACCCAACTTACCATTAGGAATACCAGTGCTATGAGTAAGACACATACCTGTCTTACAAACGTACCAGGATCTCTGATAGCAGTACCTTAAAATGTTCACAATCTCACATCACAAACCAACATAAGTAGCAGAATCAGTGTATAATAGCAAAATTATAAATAAAATGGGAAAAAAGTCTAATTATAATATAATAGCAATAACCAAGTTATTCTATTTATGATCCTTCAAGACTTACATATATCAAGCTTAAAACATAATATTTATAGACCTGTATCAACATAATCTAAAATACGCCGAACACCTCATGGTGGTGCGTGTGCATAAAAATCACAAGCGTAGTCCTGGTCATGCTCCTCCGCTTTCGGCATCCACTAGTCGCTCACTCCGTACTCAGGTCCGGAGGAAAAATAGTCACTAGCCACAGGCACGGCCGTACTTGCATCATCATCTAAAAAGTGTGTATACGTGGGGAGAGCTTTCCAACTCGCTCAGTGAGGGGAGGGGTCAAGCACATCCAAGCAAGGCAGTAGTAATAATAATTCATGATGCATGATTGCGAAAATTAAACACATAGTCCATGATGCTCATGATATAGTTCATTTATTTATTATCCACCTAACAATACAAACTAAGTCTAGTAAATGCTACTACGGTGCATTAGGCTGTATCCTTCATCTCGAAACTACCATAGTCTATGCAAGGATACAAACCCTAGCCATGAATAGAAGCCTATCGATCCCCATATGTGTCCATGGGTCACCCAGCAAACCCCTGATAACCCCCTCCTAGCACTCACGGCATTGGAACATCATCGGCCATGCCGGACGAGTTCCCACCTTCGGCTACAATCACATCATCACATCATACCGTGGGTGTGGCATTCCGGAAAGGCACATCGAACATACCACAAATGGGTTATCCAACACCTCAACCTCTGTTGGCAAGGGTTCGTAGCATAAGGAATGATACCTAACCACATATATGCTACATGCCTTCATAGTGATACAATTAGTATGAATTACACGATACCGGCAAGACCTTGGCTGTAAAGTGCAATCCATCTCCAAATACAATCCCTGGTACATGATACCAGCAAAACCTTGGCCACAAAGTGAAACCCGATGCCGTTTGCCTAATCTAGCATGCATATCACAGTTAAGTACGGACTACGCAACACCGGTACTAATCATCGGCCATGAAGAGCATCCATTTCCAAATGCAGTCCCGGGGTACACGATACCAGCGAGACCTTGGCCACAAAGTATAACCCGCGACTACAACTAACTCTAATGCACATAATCAATGCATGAATGCAACATACATACAGCAATCACGGCATTAGTACCACCTAGGTCATGCCGGATTCCATCTTACACACACAAACAAACACACGATGATCACGGTACTGGTACCACCTCGACCACACCGGATCCTTTCATACATCTCCATATAGTTCATATCATGATCGTAAAATGACAAATGTAACATATCATCATGGTATTTGAGCAATTACAATTAAACATATAATTCTAAGCATGTGAGAAATTTAATAATAGTAAACATTCCAAAAAATAACATAGTCCATCTCTCACTTGGTTTATGATCGAGTGTGTTCGGGTTCAAGTATGGCCACCGATCGATCAAATCAATTCTGACTTCAGGGCACATGCATGTCACTATCCTAGACACAAAGGGAATCATACATTAGTATGCATTAGGAATATCAAGAGGGACCCACACAGGTCACCCCCAAAGGGTACAGACACAGTTCCTAAGTGACAGTATTGTCACCAGAAACACCCATCGGAAATATCAATCATGTTTCCAATGGAGAAGTCAGAGATCATATAAGGCTTAAATTTCCACCAAAAATATGCCACTGTAAATAGGCCCAGTGGATCCGGTGGGCTATTCCAGTGGTGGTTCAGGGTAGTCCACCCATTTTGGGGCTTTTCGGCTTGGGCCCGATCGCTAGGATTTATTTCGTGGAGTTTATAGGGGATGTTTCTATCATCATTCTAAGCCAATAAAATCCCGATTCCACCAATCCATTTAGGAGATACGTCGATTGAATGATCAAAGCCCTAGTCAATCTTTTGGCAATACATGTTGCCAAAGCTCATCGGGTTTGGTTTGAGCTCGACAACAACATCGGGAGGGTAGAACATGCATCCTGCAACCTTAACATGGTTTGAACACCAAGATTCCATCCATACCTAGCTTTGTCTAGGTTGAAATGAAGAGAGAGTGTGGTATGGGAGGTTGTACTTACCTCCGGTAATCATTCCGGCAACAAGGCAGTAGCTGGCACCAAGGTAGGCCTCCAACCTCCTCTTCTCTTCTTCTTTCCTCTCCTCTTTCTCTCCTCTACTACATTGAGCAAAAGGTAAATGAGGAAATGAATTCTCATTTCCCAACTTATAACTTAAGTGGCCCTTAGGGTCTGTTTGGTTTGGACCCCTTTTGGACCAATCGGCTTAAAATGAATTTCAAGGCACGAGCACCACACATTTAGGACCATAAAGTGCTCACGTCATGAGGAAGGTGTTGAGGATGGCTTGGGATCATCCAGAACCATTTGTGATGTGAGTGACGGGAACCACAGCCATCGAAACCCTGACAGCAGCCTATCAACCCACCGAAAACAGGCATTGGATCTTAGCCTAGGCTGCTTCCAGTGGCTTGTTTCCAGTGGTCAAGACAGCTTTCTATCTTGATAGCTTGCTGTCCCATAGTTGGTCTCACATGGGTGGTTGCCCTTGGACATGCCTAAAGCCTTTTGGTGATTTCTTATGCGTGTCAAAATTCAAGTGTGGGGAGTCAGGTCACTTATCGTTTGAGATCGAAAGGTATGAATCCCCTCCAGTTAGATATGCATGCGATGCATGAACATGTGGGGTCATCTCTACCCCTTCGGCAATGCGCAGCCACGAGATAAAGCTTGGTCATACTTTCGATCTCCAACTGAGGCTTGTCACAACCATTTCAAATTAGATCGGATTAGGGCATGGTTGTAACACCCAATGTGCATGCCTCATATTCAGCCATTTTATTGGTGCATGGAAAGTCAATACAGAAGGATGAGGGCAAATATAGTCAGTCAGGAGTTACCAAAAGTATTCCCACACCACATCCCTTTTGATTGGATGCCACATCAAAGTACAATTTCCATTCATTAGTGGCTTCTTCTTCAGCCGCAACTATTTCCTTGTCCGAGAAAGCATCATCAAATACTCTTTCATATTTTGTAGGGCGAGCAGCTAAGTGATCTACTACTGCCTGTCCCTTGATAGGCTCTTGAGTGAGGTAAGTGATGTCAAACTAGGACAATAGTAAAAGCCATCGAGTCATCCTTCCTGTCAAATCCGGCTTCTCAAAGAGATATTTGATGGGGTCCATCCTTGAGATCAAATGGACCAAATATGCCCCCATATAATGCCTCAAATTCTCGTTTCCCAGACTAATCCGGTGTAGGTCTTCTCCACAGGTGTGCAATGCATCTCATATTCTAGGAACTTCTTACTCAAATAATAGATAGATTGCTCAGCTCCGTTTTCCTTATCCTTTTGTGCCAATAATGATCCCATGGAATTCTTCCCAATTGATAAGTATAGCAAGAGAGGCTCTCCAACAATAGGTGATACTAGCACCAGTGGGTTTGCCAAGTACTCCTTTATTTTGTTGAATGCCTGCTAACATTGATCATTCCATTCTTTATGTTGGTCCTTCTTTAGCAGCTTGAAGAATAGTTCGCAAATAGAGTCAGCTGAGATATGAGCCGACTGATGTACGAGATGTGACTGAGGAATCCTTATATTTCCCTTTCTATCCAAGGTGTGGGCAATTCTTGAATTGCCTTGATCTTAACAGGGTCAACCTCGATGCCTCTTTCACTTACTAGGAATCCCAGTAGCTTTCCTACTATTGCACCAAATATACATTTATGGGGATTAAGCCTCAGCTGATAATTCTTTATCCTCTCAAAGAATTTTCTCAGGGCAGAGACATATCCTTGCTAATCCATGAACTTTACTATCATATCATCAACATAGACTTCTACTACCTAGTGTATCATATCGTGGAGGATAATAGTGGCCGCTCTTAGATAAGTTGCCCCCGCATTTTCAGCCCAAATAGCATCACTTTATAACAATATGTTCCCCATGGGGTGGTGAAAGCCATTTTTTCCTTGTCCTCGGGGTGTATGCTTATTTGGTTGTACCCTGAGAAACCATCCACGAAAGATAATTTCTCCATGTTGTCAACAAGCACATCAATATATGGCAACGGGAAATTGTCTTCGGGCTAACTTTGTTGAGATTTCAAAAGTCCATGCACATCTGCACCTTCCTATCTTTCTTAGGGGCTGGAACAACATTGGCCAACCACTGGGGGTATTCCACAACTTGTAGAAAGCTAGCATTCTATTGCTTTATCACATCTTCCCTAATTTTCTCAATCCATTCAGGATGCATTCTTCTAAGCTTCTATTTGATGGGTCTCGCATCGGGGTATATTGGCAAGTAGTGTTGCACAATCTTGGATCAATTCCAAGCATGTCCTCATATGACCAAGAAAATACTTCCATAAATTCTCTAAGAACACTTACGTTCCATTTATTCATCATCCAGGGCACCAATCTTAAACCTCTCGAGGACATTAGTATATTCCCAAATTAATTACCCAAGTATCCTCACAGATGGGTTGTGCTTTCTTAGGCTTGCATTTTTTTTCTTTTAGATTGTGATATTCATTAAGATCATCATCGGAAATGGACGCAAATCATACTCAGAATCGGGAATTCCATTAATTTTTAAAAGAGGAGTGACAGACTCAACGTACATGAACTTGGAATTATTTTTCATAGGAAGCAAAGGAACATAAATAATATTAGAGGACTCAATGACAAACTCAAAGACAGACTTAGTGCTTTCTTTAGTGATATTCAAATCGATTGACTCTTGGGTATGAGTGAACTCAAAGCTATCTCTGGCACTGGTCCATTGGCTCTATGAATCAACAAATTTAGTAGTGGACCCTCTTCTTCTTCTATGGTAACTGCTGCTATGTCAACCTCTTGAAGTTTCTCGGCCAGCAAAATGAGTTGCCAGATCTCTTGGTACCCGAAGCCAAACGTTGGGAGAGATGAGTTTTGGTTAAGCCTACTTAGGCCATTATTAATGAATTCAAACTTCTCTAGGCAGCTACCCGAAATCATTCCTGTCCTTTGGTCACACTTCAGCCCATTGTCTTGGATTGTTCCATTATAGTTGGTTCTGACACAATGCACACAAACCCTCAGTCTTCTAGCTCTTCTTTCCTAGGCATAATTGCTTTCCCCACGAAATGGTCTAGGCTTCAATTTATGCAACTCTTTCACACGCAACTCTTGAAAGAATGATCAGATATGTCTTTTCATTTCCACTAGTAGATGTAAGCACCAAACCAACTTCACTTTCTTTTCCCATTCTCTTTTCAGAAGGATCCAAGGATTAACTGCTTTCTCGAACCGAATCAAAGTGGTTCGATCCAAATGGAGTTCTCATCTTCAATCATCAAGATCTCTGATATATCAATGACCTTGCCATCCTTCTATGCAAACTAAAACCACTCTAACTCATAGTGCACCCAATCAAACTCATCTTGGAAGCATATTTCAATTCTTGGTTGAATATGGGCTACTGCTTCATTGAACCAAGGCTCTGCATTTTCGCAGAACTGGAAATCCTCTCCTTCCTTGACAAAGTACCCATTAAGGGAAAGATAATATGTTGCAGTTGGTTACTTGTTGCATTACTCTTGCTCAAATCCCTTGTATCCCAATCCTTCTTTTGCTTTGGATTCAACCACTACGAAGAACTATGACACACCCTAGTGATATTTGCCAAGCCCCATCCCTGGGAAGTATCGCATGTTCTTCATCATACGGCCCACTGATGGACTCCAAATGGTCTCATAGTCTACTAGGACATCTTCAGCTACGCCTTTAGTGAGGAAAGCACATGCCTTCTATCTCAAACCCACTAAGGTGGATCTCGTTTTCTTGTTCCGCCCTTCTCAATGTTGTCTAGGGTGTTGACTAATTCGGGATCCCCTGAAATGGTTATCACATATCCTTCATATAAGAATTTCACTTTCTAATGCAAGCTAGAAGATATTGCCTTGGCTTGATGCAACCATGGCCTTCCTAAGAGCATGTTAAAGGATGCCGCGATATCTATCACCTGGAAATCAACATCAAACTTTGTTGGGCCAATTACCATAGTTGCTATAAGAATTCCTAGAATTTCCCTCTTCGTGTTGTCATAAGCCCGCACTGTTTGGTTTGATGGTCTCATCTTCTCCATATTCAAACAGATGCTTAAGGATGCCTTAATGGAAAAACATTCAAAGCAGACCCATTATCAATCAGGACCTATGGTACAACCTTGTCTTAGCACTCAACTATTATATGCAATGCCCAGAATCAGAGAACATTAGTGATTGCATTGCATACGTTGCCCCTACTATCTGTGAGAGCAGCATTGGGACAATTTCAATAGGCACTTGTACATTTGCAAGGGGCTTGAGCATGGCTTCTCTATGTGAAGGGGACGCCATCAACAAGCTCCAAATAGAAATATTTTCCTAAACCCTCTTAAGTTGTGTCAGGACAGGGTTTCTGGTTCTGTACTAAAATGCTTTTCCTCTCCTCCATTAACCTTGGGTTGCTCAATGATGAGCACATTTATGTGTGAAATCTAACGTAATAAAACATGCATTTCATATATTTAGAATGGAGCTACCTTGGGTTTTACTCACTTTCTGCAGGTTTTGTACTTTAAAGATTTTAAGCATTATCGGGCATCATATCTCTCCAACAACAACTACCTAGTGTAGTTGGTGAGCTATGGTGTGAAAAATTCCCTTGCTCACCAAGAGGTCACAAGTTCGAATCTCATGGTTGTTTTTTTTTTTTTGAGAATTTTGTTGAAGATTTCCTACTTTTCACTCACTTAAAGCACTAAGGGCATGGAGGGGATTTTCACATCAAATTAGAAGCAAGGAAAATCATGGGAGGGGTTTCCTGCACAAGAAGAGAAAAAAAAAAAAGAAAGAAAAAAAAGGGAAGAAATAAATCTTGTCCAAATCTTCTCTCTCCTCCACATCATCACCAAAAGATTATCCAAATCACACAAAGCAAGAAGAAAAATAATCCTTTGGAGGGAGAAAAAGAAGCGACAAATAAATTAAAAAAAAATAAGCAAAAAAAATTATAGGAAATTTCTCCAAGTTTATTTCTCTCTTCTCTCTCCTCCACCTTAGTACTTTTGGTCTCAAAAGATCTCACTACCAATTGTGAGTTTCTCCCTTTAAGGAAAGAGAAATTTGTTACCCTAGCTCCCCATTCCCTATAAATACAACTCATGTAAGAGGAGGGGGGACAATTCATTCTTCTTCTAGGGTTTTTTTTTAGTTGCTCGATCTCTTTCTCTAGTTTTCTCTTTCTCTAGCTCTAGTTCTAGGTTTAGGCTTTAAACACTTTTGTAAGTTCTTTTTATTCAATTAATGTAGGCACTTTTGTTTTGCTTCAGTCTTTTATTTTTATTGTTTAAGCAATTCAAGTTGTAATTTTCAAGTTCTAGTTCTAGGCTTAGTTCTAAGTGACAAGAACAAGCTATGAAGCATGTCTTTCAAGTTCAATTTATTTTTTTTTTTTTTAGATTTGATTTCTCTAGTACTAGAAATTTCAGATTTGGTTTATTCCAGATCTGGTTTTTAGTACTGGTAGTATCTCAAATCGATCAAGTTTTCAGTTCAAGGGTTAAAGTTCAAGTAAGTAGGCTCCTTCAGTCGTCTTCTCTCCCCCCTCTCATTCTCTCTTCTGACTACCCTTTCTTTCTTAATTTAGAATTTTAATTTCAGTCGTTACATTATTGCTTTCCTTTTCCCCCAAGGTTCATGGCTAGTGTATGTGTTGGCTTTGCCCCTCCTAGCTATAGAACCATCAATTTATTGCTTTTATTTTAATTGTCTCCCTTTCCCTAAAGCCAAGTAGAGTAACCCTTGTAAGACTGACTCTCTGGTCAAGTAGGGAAGCTCATATTATGATGCATCCCTCGGACTAAGTAGAGAAACCTATTTGTGAGTCTCTCTCTAGCTTTATACCCTTTCTTTTACTTTATTTTTATTTTAGCATTTTTTTCTTTATTTTTTTTAATTGTGTGGGTTGTTTATTTTCAATTATTTATTTATTTAATTTTAATTACGTGGCTTGCGTCTCTAAATTCTTAGATGATGAATGGTTAGGACATTATTTTAGATACATATGTTTAGGATGATAATTAGAATTAGATCACAACCATTAATCAGTTCACTTTTGCATTATTAAAAGAAAAAAAAATAAAGTGGTTGCTCTCCCTGTGTTCGACCCGTAGCTACACTGATCCGTATGCTTGCGGTTACATTTTGAAATCTCAAACAAGTTTTTGGTGTCGTTGCCGGGGAGACTACTCTATGTTATTTTTTGCTTTCTTTTAGTAAATCGGAGTGTTTTGTTTGCTTTGTTTCATTTTTCCTTTTCTTTTATTGAATTCCTGAGAAGAACAACTTGCAATAATAGTTGTATCGGTGGAGGTCATCATGCCTCACAGTATGATAAAGACAAGTTTCGTCCTGTAGCAGTACCTCAAGAATTGACCTGAGCAACCCCGGATCCCTGCCGATAAGCTCCCAAAAATCCAAAAAAAAAATCAAAAAAATCAAAAAAAATCAAAAAATCATTAAAAAAAAGTTTTGCTATCCATTCTTTTGTGCTTGTCTTACTCTAGTTGTGGATAGTTTTCTATTGTATGAGTGTTAAGTGGGTACGTAATATTAAGAATTGGTTAGAAAGAATAGATCCAACAAGTAGTAACCCTATACGTTTGCACTCTTTAAAACCTTTCAATATGGGAGACCAACATCAAAACCCTTCACCTCAATCTCTAAAAGATAGGTTCTACCCTGCTAGAACAGCCCAACCTTCTTGCATAGTTCTACCACAAGCCCAGGGCAATAATTTTGAACTCAAATCTCAATACATCACTATGTTTCCCCACTTTCATGGGTTGACCTCTGAGGATGCATACCTATTTCTAAGGGAATTTGAAGAGGTATGTGTTCTAATTTATCACTTTTGCATTGAAAGACCAAGCTAAGAAATGGTTGTATGGGTTACCCACAAATTTCATAACCTCTTGGGAATTGTTCACAGTTGTCTTCCTTAAGAAGTTTTTCCCAACTCACAAGACTAATAAGCTTAAAAGTGATATCCTTCAATTTAGGCAAAAGCCTAGTGAGTCCTTTTCCAAACTTATGGAGAGATTCAAGGAATGCCCTCATCATGGCCTAGACTTATGGCATTTATATCAAATAATTTATGAGGGTATTGATTACCCAACTAAACAAATAATAGAGTCTATGTGCCCTGAGGGATTCACACCCATTATAGATGAAGGAAATGCATGGGAATTCTTACTTGACTTAGCTGACAAAACCCGTGAGTGGAAATCAACCTAAGAGAGTGAAAGAACCATAGGAAGAAAATGATATTTTGTGGATGGGTAGTAGCCAAGGAAGCCCATTTGGATAGCCTAATCAAGAGAATTGAGGCTATTGTTCCTAGAGAGCCATCATCAGTCAATTTGGTTAAGATTTGGGCTTGGTGCGAGTCCCTTGGACATGTCATAGAAGAATGCCCCAACACCTCTGGGGGCACTTCTAATGATAGTGTTAATGCCTTATACCAGAATAATCTATATAGTAACACCTACAATCCAGGATGGAGAAATCACCTAAATTTCTCTTGGAATCAGAGCAACCAAGCAGGGCCTTCCAATTTCAATAATCAAGGTCAACTTGGACTCCAAAGGCCTCCCTTTGCACAATAATATTTTTCCCAAAATACTTTTCCTAAGTCAAATGTAGGACCTCAGGCTAGTTTTCCTAGGGACCCTCTCTTATCATCTTATCAGCAACCCCTTAGGTTTACCAACACTTGAGAGGCAAGTAGAATAAGTGTTGAAAAAAATATGGCCCTCCTCATGACAAGCCATCAAAATCTTACAAGATAACTCACTCAAGATGTCTCAACAATGCATGAGAGGGAGAAAGGAACTTTACCCAGTCAACCAGAGCCTAACCCTAGGCATCATCAACCTGTTAGTTCACAAATACTAATAAACAAAACCACTGAATATAGTACAAGATCAGACCCAACAAGGGCCCTCTAACCAATGTAATGTTGTTTATGCCCTTAAGAGTGATAGAGAGTACCAATAGAGCATTCCTAAATCTTTCCCATCTATTACTTCTGTTAACTCTCCTTCAATTGAGGACACAAGTGTGCCGCTTGTTCCAGGTTTGTCTAATGAACCTAAAGATTCTTTTAAAACTAAAGATGATTTGGTTGAGGAAATAAAAAATGATTCTTCTGAAAAAGGACAAATCCCTAGCAGTCCTTATATTCATCCTATCCCATTTCCTAATTGCTTGGTACACAAAAAGAAGATTGCTTCCATGGATAAAATTTTAGAAGTCTTCAAAAAGGTAGAAGTGAGCATCCCTATTTTGGATACCATATCCCAGATCCCCGCCTATGCAAAGGTACTGAAAGATTTGTGTACTCACAAATGTATCACTAGTGTGCCCAAAAAGGCGTTCTTGATAGGTAACATTAGTTCCATAATTACTCAGCCTATAGCAGCCAAGTATAAGGATCCAGGGAGCCCTACCATATCTTTTGTCATAGGCAACATCTACATTGAGCATGCCTTACTTGACCTTGGCACAAGTGTGAATCTTTTACCTTACCATGCGTACAAGTAACTTAGATTGGGAGAATTGAAAGCCACTAGAACTACTCTTCAGTTGGCAGATAAGTCTATTAAGATTCCTAAAGGGATGGTTGAGGATGTCTTACTAAAGGTGGGGGAATTTATTTTTCCTATTGATTTCATTGTGTTAGATACTAAGCCCTTCTCAACCAAGGATGAGATCCCAATAATTCTAGGAAGACCATTCTTGGCTACCAGTAATGCATTAATCAACTGCCGGAATGGTTTCCTCAGATTATCTTTTGATAACCAAACTATTGAGTTTAACATGTTTAGGATAGGCAAGCAACCACATATGGAAGAAGAGATCAATATGCTTGAGAATTTTTTGGCTTTTTCTGATGATTTAGTTATCAACTTTGATATTAATTTTGATTCAGAATTCTAAGAGTGTATGGATGAGTTGGATGATGATAGTGAAAATTTCTTTTCTAAAGTCTTGAGTCTTCATAGAATTCTAAGAGTGTATGGACCATGGCTGATATCAAGGGTATAAGTCCTTCTATTGTGCAACATCATATACATCTTATTGAAGATTCTAAACCATCCACGGAACCCTAAAGAAGAGCTAACCCAGTGATGATGGAAGCCATTAAGAAAGAGATCCTAAAGTGCTTGGATCATGAAATAATTCATCTATTTCTGACAGCCAGTAGGTAAGCCTAGTTCACGTAGTGCCTAAGAAGTTTGGTGTGACTGTAGTTCCTAATGTCAATAATGAACTAATTCCAATCCGCGACCAATCAGGGTGGAGAGTGTGCATAGACTACAGGAAACTTAATGTGGCAACCTGGAAGGATCACTTCCCATTGCCATTCATTAACCAGATGTTAGAGGGGTTAGCTGGACATGAATACTATTGTTTTCTTGATGGATATTCTAGCTATAACCAGATCCCAATTACTTTAGAGGACCAACATAAGACCACTTTTACATGCCCATATCGAACATTTGCTTACAGACGTATAACCTTAGGGCTTTGTAATGCCCCTGCTACGTTCCAACGATGCATGATGAGCATCTTTTCTGACATGTTTGAAAAATTCTTATAAGTATTTATGGATGACATTTCAATTCATGGGAATTCCTATTCTGAATGTCTTCATCATCTTTCTCTAGTTTTGAAAAGGTGCATATCTAAGAATTTGGTTTTGAATTGGGAGAAATGCCATTTCATGGTTAAATCTGGTATTGTTTTAGGCCATGTAAAATCCAAGGTGGGAATTAAGGTAGATAGAGCCAAAGTGGATTTAATTGATAATTTACCATCTCCTCAATCTGTTAAGGACGTCCGGTCTTTTTTAAGGCATGCGGGCTTCTACAGAAGGTTTATTAAGAAATTTAGTCAGTTAGCCCGACCTCTCACTTCATTACTTGCCAAAGATCAAACTTTTGAGTTTTCAAAAAAGTGCCTAGAATCCTTCAAACAACTTAAGAAGGAGTTGACCAATGCACCCATTATTCAACCACCTGTTTGGACTGAACCTTTTGAACTAATGTGTGATGCTTCAAATTTTACCATAGGAGCGATTTTGGGTCAAAGGATTAATAAGTTGCCCATTGTCATTTACTATGCTAGTAGGACCTTAAATGATGCACGAATCAATTATACAACCACTGAAAAAGAATTTTTAGTGGTTATGTTTGCATTAGAAAAGTTTCAGTCTTATTTAGTTGGTTCACATGTGGTGGTGTATACTAATCATTTTGCTCTCAGATACTTAGTTCAGAAGAAGGATGCCAAAGCCCGTCTCATTAGGTGGGTTTTAATTTTGCAAGAGTTTGATTTAGTAATTAGGGATAAAAAAGGAGTTGAAAACCTAGTTGCAAACCATTTATCCTGGCTTCCCAATTCCTTGACTATCGATTCTCCAGTCAACGAGAACTTTCCAAATAAACAATTATTTGTAATGTCCAGTGAACCATGGTTTGCTGACATTGTCAACTTTTTAGTTTCAGGTGTGACTCCGGATCACAGGTCCACCCAAGATAAGTATAGATTTTATTCCCAAGTTAAGCACTTTTTCTGGGATGATCCTTATTTGTTTAAGATATGTCCGAATCAGATTATCCGACGATGTGTTACTGATCATGAGCAACATTCTATTCCCTCTTTTTTTCATGATCATGCATGTGGTGGATACTTTGGACTAAAGAAAACTATCACAAAGGTTCTCCAATGTGGATTTTATTGGCCTACTCTTTTTAGAGATGCTTTTGATTTTTTCAAGGTTTATCCTTCCTACTAGTCTTTTGGCCGTATCAATAAGAGGAATATGATGCCCCTCAAACCTATTTTGGTAGTTGATAACTTTGATGTATGGGGCATTGATTTTATGGGACCATTCCCTAATTCCTTTGGGAATTTGTACATACTTTTAGCCGTTGATTATGTTTCTAAATGGATAGAGGTCATACCTTGTAAAACCAATGACCACAAAGTGGTGGTCCAGTTTCTAGAAGAGAACATTTTTTTCCTCTTTGGTGCACCACGTGCAATAATTAGTGATAGGGGTACTCATTTTTGTAATCGACCTTTTGAGGCCCTAATGAAAAAGTATGGGATCACCCATAAGTTATCTACCCCTTATCACCCCCAAACTAGTGGCCAAGTGGAGGTGTCTAATAGGCAGATCAAATAAATCTTGGGGGAAACTGTTATTCCCAACCATAAGGATTGGTCCCTTAGGCTCATTGATGCCTTGTGGGCCCATCAGACTGCATTCAAGACCGACCTTGGTCAGTCTCCTTACCGTTTGGTGTATGGAAAAGCTTTTCACTTACCAGTTGAGTTGGAGCATAAGGCCTTTTGGGCCATCAAGAAGCTCAATTTTGATTTGTCTGATGCGGGAATTCATCGTAGGCTCCAACTATCTGAGTTGGAGGAAATTAGGAATGAAGCCTATAAAAGTTCTAGGATTTACAAGGAAAAGACCAGAGCTTTCCATGATAAGCACATTGTGCATAAATCTTTTGTAATTGGTGATAAGGTCTTATTGTACAACTCTCGATTGCATCTTTTCCCTGGTAAGCATAGATCCCAATGGGATGGTCCGTTTATTATCCATAATGTACATCCCCATAGGGCTGTGGAGATTTTTAATCCAAGAATAGGGGTAATTTCAAAGGTTAATGGTCAGCATTTGAAATCGTTCCTCGAGTTTCCTACTACTGGTAGTGAAGAGGTCATGGATCTCCATGAACCTCTTCACATTGATGACTAACTTTTAATCAGGTATGACCCCCTTGCATTGTCTTCATTTTTAATACTTTCCATGTATTGAGGACATTGCATGACTTAAATGTGGGGGAGGGAAACCAGTTTCTACTTTTTTCACTTTATTTTATTTGTTTTTCTTTTTATTTTTTTTTAGCTTGCTAAAGGATGAAGTCCTACTTTGGCTTTTGGCTAATGATCATACCATTCGGTTGCTTCATTAATGTGAAAAATAAAAGTTTTGACTAAGGTACCCATTTTGAAAGTATAAAAACCTTGTTGAGAAGAAAGAAACAAGCCTGTGTCTTGAGATGGAACTTTCTTTTGAAAAAAAGAGACCCCTATTTTATGGTGTTGGACCATATGTAAGTTTGTAGGTTCCTTGTACTTTTGATTTGGAGTTGAGACATTCTTTTTAATTTGGCATAAGTTGACAAATGCACAATTTTAAATAAAATGTGAAATGTGGTATAAAGAAGAATAAGAGTTGATTCCCTTAGAATTAGACAGGTCATTACGCCTCAGGAAGCGTGGTGTCTTGATCGAAATTCCTAAGGAGGAAACTTCTGAAAGAACTCTAGCATCACTGTCTTTGTGGGCATATACAAAAAACAAAACTACATAGTAACTTGGGTGTGTGGTGTTTGCTCTACCATGTCATTCAAGCCAAAAGTAGAGGAGTAGAATAGAGTTTATTAAGCGAAAAAAAAAAAGAAGAAAAAATGTGCAAATGTCATTAATGCTTGGCAATATGTTTTAGTAAAAAACACTCCAACACCTTAGTCATTGGTTTCCTATTTCTTCATAAGTGGTTTTACCTTAAGATAAGGATGTTTTGGAAGAGACGAGGTGAGTTCCAAATTAAGAAATATACTAGTGCCTGGATTTGATAAAGGGTAATAAAAGTTCAAGTGTGAGGATCCCTTGTAAGAAAAAATATCTTTGCTCCGAATCAGTATGAGCCTTACCTTTAGCCAAGGTTGGGATTTATTTATTCTGAATTTTGGGTATATATTCATTGCAAACACCCATAAGACACAACTCATCCACTAGGGGTGACCTAGGGGTTTAAAGGCTTGTTGCACAAGCTAAGGGCAACCGTGATTCCTACGAAAGTGAGTTAGGTTTTTTGTTTTTATTCTTTTTCTTTTTATTTTTCTCGAGGACTAGCAAATTCTGAGTGTGGGGGAATTCTGATGAGCACATTAATGTGTGAAATCTAGGGTAATAAAACATGCATTTTATATATTTAGAATGAAGCTACCATGGGTTTTACTCTCTTTTTTAGTTTTGTATTTTAAAGACTTTAAGCATTATCGGGCGTCATATCTCTCCAACAACTACCTAGTGTAGTTGGTGAGCTATGGTGTGCAAAATTCCCTTGCTCACCAGGAGGTCTCAAGTTCAAATCTCATGGTTATTTTTTTTGGAGAATTTTGTTTAAGATTTCTTACTTTTCACTCACTTAAAGCACTAAGGGCATGGAGGGGATTTTCACATCAAATTAGAAGCAAGGAAAAACGTGGGAGGGGTTTCCTGCACAAGAAGAGAAAAAAAAAGAAAGAAAAAAAAAAAGGAAGAAACAAATCTTGTCCAAATCTTCTCTCTCCTCCACATCATCACCAAAAGATTATCCAAATCACACAAAGCAAGAAGAAAAATCATCCCTTAGAGGGAGAAAAAGAAGAGACAAATAAATTAAAAAATAAGCAAAAAAAATTATAGAAAATTTCTCCAAGTTTATTTCTCTCTTCTCTCTCCTCCACCTTAGCACTTTTGGTCTCAAAAGATCTCACTACCAATTGTGAGTTTCTCCCTTTTAGGAAAGAGAAATTTGTTACCCTACCTCCCCATTCCCTATAAATACAATTCATGTAAGAGGAGGGGGGACAATTCATTCTTCTTTTAGGGTTTTTTTTTTTAGTTGCTCGATCTCTTTCTCTAGTTTTCTCTTTCTCTAGCTCTAGTTCTAGGTTTATGCTTTAAACACTTTTGTAAGTTCTTTTTATTCAATTAATGCAAGCACTTTTGTTTTTGATTCAGTCTTTTATTTTTATTGTTTAAGCAATTCAAGTTGTAATTTTGAAGTTTTAGCTCTAGGCTTAGTTCTAGGTGACAAGAACAAGCTATGAAGCATGTCTTTCAAGTTCAATTTATTTTTTCTTCAGATTTGATTTCTCTAGTACTAGAAATTTCAGATTTGGTTTATTCCAGATCTAGTTTTTAGTACTGTTAGTATCTCAAATCGATCAAGTTTTCAGTTCAAGGGTTGAAGTTCAAGTAAGTAGGCTCCTTCAGTAGTCTTCTCTCCCCCCTCTCATTCCCTCTTCTGACTACCCTTTCTTTTGTTAATCTAGGATTTTAATTTCAATTGTTATATTATTGCTATCCCTTTCCCTCAAAGTTCATGGCTAGTGTATGTATTGGTTTTGCCCCTCCTAGCTATAGAACCATCAATTTATTGTTTTTATTTTAATTATCTCCCTTTCCCTAAAGCTAAGTAGAGTAACCCTTGTAAGAGTGACTCTCTGGTCAAGTAGGGAAGCTCATATTATGATGCATCCCTGGGGCTAAGTAGAGAAACCTACTTGTGAGTCTCTCTCTAGCTTTATCCCCTTTCTTTTACTTTATTTTTATTTCACCATTTTTTCCTTTATTATTTTTTTTAATTGTGTGGGTTGTTTATTTTTAATTATTTATTTATTTAAGTTTAATTGCGTGGCTTGCTTCTTTAAATTCTTAAATGACGAATGGTTAGGACGTTATTTTAGATACATATGTTTAGGACAGTAATTAGAATTAGATCACAACCATTAATCAGTTCACTTTCGCATTATTAAAAGAAAAAATAAATAAAGTGATTGCTCTCCCTGTGTTCGACCCATAGCTACACTGATCCTTATGCTTGCGGTTACATTTTAAAATCTCAAACACTCAACAACCAGCGATTTGTTCTTGAACTCCTGTCCGCTTCATGTCTCTATTACATTCACAAGATTTTTTATAACAATTTATGTGGGATATCCATCATTTTCCTCATCACATCCGTGATGGTAATAACCCCAACCAGTGCTTTCTTCCACAGGCTCTTTGGGTTCTTCCCCTGATTAGGGTTAGGAAGTTGAGGTCCTTCACAAATATCACGAGCTTAGGCTCGCACCTTCTTCACTGCATTAAAGAGACACTGGACACCCGTATCTAATGCTTCTTCCAATGTGTCTTTCTCTCCTACTTCCTGGAGGAGCTTCACTTATTCAACATAGTAATCTTCACTAATAGCCACGTCACGCAACATTTTGTCGGTCCCGTTCAGGTGATCTTCCATTGTGCTCAAAAGTACTATCATATACTCCAATCGCTCTTTTGCAATGGATCTAGATCCTCTGTAATTCCCAATCTTACAATTCTTATGCAATAGTAGGTGCAGAGCGTGACACTTGGGGCCCCCAACATGGATGGTCAAGATGGAGAGAGAGGTTTGTATGATACCTTGTACTGGTTTATGTTCGATTAAACTAGTCTGAACCAAAAAAAAGATGACCCAACCTAAACCTATACAGTTGTTATTTTGAATTTCAAAATGTGAGTCTTCTCTCTTCACTTCCTCTTTTCTTCTTCACTCTCATTCTCTCTCTTCTTTTCTCTCTATTCTATCTCGTACCGAATTGTTCTTTATCTTACATGCTCTCACTGTTCTCTCTATTACATGCTCTCGCTCTCTCTCTCTCTCTTAGTTATCTTCATTTGGTGAACAATATACAAAGGTTGTGATATATTCATCTCGATATGCTCTGGTTTGAATTTAGGCTTGGCGGTGGCAATTGCATCAGAAATGGCCTTTACCCTTTTAGTTTTCTTCTTTTTTTCTTTTGGGATAGGAGATTCCCTAGCCTTAGTGTATTTGGCTTTGTCCTTACCTAGGGTAAGTTTTACCTGTAATATCTTACAAGCATTTGGTTTGGCCTCCTAATATAGTCAAAGGTTCAAACTATAGACAACAATTTAGACCTACAGATTTTTTAGGTGAGGTTTTACAGACTATTGAAAGTGAATGCCATATTAAGTTGATGTACAAGGCAGCGAATGTCTGTTGCTTGAATAATATTTTCTGGTTTCCTCCTTCCTTTCAAATTTTCATAAGATAAATAAATAATAAAAAGAATGGAACACAAGAGAAAAAATTATGGAATTGGTGTTCATGATCATCTGATGTTGACTTCTAAGGTGAGAGATTTCCTGTGATGTATATATTGTTTGATGCATGTTCTTGGTCTACTTTTGTTGTGATTTGTGGTTATGGTTTTTTAATTAGACCAGAGGTCAAACTGAAAAAGTCACTGATTGCAGTTTATACCAGTTTTGAGGAAGAAAAAAAATTGCAAACCAAAGAATAGGTTGGCTCCAGTTTTTTCCAAGACAACCACCAGTTTGGTCTGGTTTTAAAACTATGTGATTACCATGCTCAAATTTATATGCTTCATTGTTTCTATCTGTTATTTGAGAATGCCAGAGGATGGAAGTCATGGACCGGCCGCCAAAATAGAGATAGTAAGTCCCCGAATGATGTCCCTATGGGAACATGCCATAGAGTCTAGGAAGGCACTTTTGTTAGAGGATCCTGGACCTGGTCCTGATGCTCTTTTGGAGAGAATGGAGGCATTTGAGGGCATGTTGCAAAATAAGGAGCTAATAGATGGGTCTACACTTTAGTACAGAGAAGGTAACAATCATGACAAATTTGATATTGGTGGAGATGAGGAATTTTCTTGTGACTCCTTTGAAGAGATAGGGTCATCTGTTCCTCCAAGATCATTACCTATGGATCTAATCACAAAGCAACTCAGTGCAAAATGAAAGTGGTTGACAAATACCTTATCATACCTGTTGGGGGTTAGATGCCATCCTAGATAGAGACTATGTATGTTATGGGGTTAGGGAATTAGATGATGTTGTAGGTGGTCAATCCAAATGGAGTTTGGTGCTGAAGTTCTCGGATCAAATCTTGTCTCGATTATTTTATAGTGAGATAGTTATTGTACTTGTTTATGTCATTAACTCCATGAATATGTATAAAACATACACGCATGCATATAATCTAACTTGAATGGAACTAATGCATAGATGTTTCCTACAATCCCAAAGCATAAGCAATTTCCCTCAAGAAATATATAGATTTAAAAAGTACCTAAAATGTAAATTTATGCATCCTTTACTACAGTGGAAAATAATATAGGGGATCGAAGTTCGAGGGTCCTTGCATGATCAATGCCCAGCTACCAAGTTGTGAATCTATGGAAACTCAAGACTAACTATATTTTAATTCTTGAAATTGAACAAAAAAATCTCTTTCCAAATTGTGAGGGCCCCTACAAAATGTTTATACATTCCCTTGATGATGATTCTACCAAAAAAAATGATGGTTAATGATACCACAAGTAGAGATTAGAGGGGAATTTCTTTTTATTAAAAAAATCAACATTTTCCCTTACATCGGCAGCAGATGACAATACAATACATTAAAAAAAAATGCATCGCATAGAGCAATAGTAAGACATTAGGAGGTGTGTTTTGTTAGAGAGTATAGCGATACATGACTGGTATAATATTTCAATGGGAAATTAACGAATGGAGTAGATCACTGAAATAGGGCAAGGCAAGGGTATGATTATCACTTGTCTTCTACATTTAAGCCTGGGCATTCTCCCACTTGAAGGGCTTGACCACCTCCTATGTGAAGTCAGGGTCGTACCTGCCAAAGTGACCATAGGCGGCTGCCTTCAAGAACCTACCATTGCCTCCCCTCTTGAGGTCCAAGCTAATAACAATCATACTAGGCCTGAAGTCGAACCAGAGCAGATCAAGATGTATTAATCACAACCTTTAAATATTGTTCACCAAATGAAGATAACCGAGAGAGAGCGAGAGCATATAATAGAGAGAATAATGAGAGCATATAAGAGAAAGAACAATCTGATCATGGAAGAGATAGAACAGAGAGAGAAGAAGAGAGAGAATGAGAGTGAAGAAGCAAAGAGGAAGTGAAGAGAGAAGAGAAGGGTTAAGAGCGAGTCTAGGGTTTCACATTTTGAAATTCAAAATAACAATCATACAGGTTTGGGTTGGGTCATTTGTTTTTTGGTTAAGATCGGTTAATTAAACATAAACTGGTACATGGTATCGTACAAACCTCTCTCTTCATCTTAACTGTCCACGTTAGCAGCACCAGATGTCGCGCTCTGCACCTAGCATTACATAAGAATTGCAAGATTGGGAATTACAGAGGATCTGGATCCTTTCACAGCTACCTTAGAATTAACATCTCCACCCTCTTCCTCCTTATCTAGAAATTCTATCTCTATTTGGATAGACAATGCTGGATGGATGGCATCAGTGGGATCCATCATTGGGTCATCCCCACTCATAGCACACATTGGGTGACTAATCGTGACATCAAATCCCTTGTCATAAAAATTATCAAGCTCATCACGATTAGACTCTCCCTCTGTGTCACTCATTATGTGAATAAGACAAGCCTCTTCGTTAATTTGCTCCCCGACTGCTAATTCGATAACTACCCTAACTACCTCATCTGTCATCTCTTCAACTACTAGCGAAGGGTCCTTTCCAGTCTCAATAGGATGTATCAATGATGTAGGGTCAATCTCTGACTCTTCATTATCTAAGGCATTCACTGACCTAGTTGATGAGGTATAATTTGGTGACCTTGGTAATATGTCATAACCATCCATCCATCTATTCTCAGTCTCCTAAAAGTGGGGATCATACACTATTCCTGGGCCATACGCAGATCGGGAGTCAAGGTCCTCTAATGGGGTTGATGGGTATGAGGTGGGATTATATGAAGTGGATGCAATGTGAGAGGTTGTGTACTTTGAAGGAGATAATCGGTAATAGAAGGACGAGGGAGGATATAATCCTGGGTGGTATGAAGGGGATTCGGGTTGTGGTTGTGAAGGGGGATGATGCATAGGCAATGGAGGGGTATGGACTACAGAAGCTTCGGGTGGCTGAGGGCTAGGTGGTGGTTGACCCATGACTCCCAATTCTCCTTCATCAATGGCTCTTTTTCAGCTTTCCTCTTCATCATCGATGTTTTGTTTCCCATGATTTTCTTGTAAACACGGGAATCCATGAGATCTTTGGATGATGAGTCTAGTTGGATACCCTTGAGCATCTTCTCCTTCCAATGCATTAATTGCCCCATGCTCTGGGAAGGGGTTGGTTATGACATTGAGAGTTTGCTTGACTTTCATTTCTATTGTCCCATTATCTACCAAATCTTAGATAGCATGTCGCAAATTAAGGCATCACTCAGTGGAATGACCCTTCTGATTATGGTAAGCACAATACTTATGTTCTATGTACCAAACTAGTAGGGGATTGGTAACAGGCTTGAGAGCAATGTACCTAGGAGGCCTTGCTTCTTCAACTTCTCATACACTATGGCCAATGGCATTCTCAAAATATATGAATTGCCTACTTGGCCGGGGAACCCTTTGGGCTGTAAAATATTTATGTATAACAAATGGTTGTGGCTAGCACATGACTATTGATGGTACTGGCTATTGGACTGCATTCACTATGCCTGTCTCTGAACTCTTGCATCCCCAACTGTGCATTCTTTCTGGAGTCCTGAAGCACCACATGATACTAGGCACCCCTTAACAACTTATTTTCAACGCGGGTGCATGTGGCTGTCAAAGCATCAAAAGTCTGCAAATGCTAGTAGTAAAGGACCTCATAGCAGGGTTTGGAGAGATTCTTGATTGACATCTCCACTTACTCCACCTCAGAAGGGTGATCTGAAATTTTGGCAACCTTGTCACGAAACCTCATCAAAAATGACGTAAACCCTTCCTTCAATTGCTGCTTTAGGGTCCCCAACTCACGTCACTTGACATCAACTTTTGTGTTTTAAGATATTATTTGGTAAAGGCTCGCACAACTGTCCACCAATTCTAAGTCTATGCGAGTTCCAGTTGTGTTAGCCATCTTAGAGCGGGTCCTGAGTCTCCTGACAAAGTCAACATAAATTCCTATCCCATCTTCTCATTGGTGAGTTGCCATGAATTAGCGATACTCACAAAAATCTTTAGGTGAGCCTTGGGTCTCCTGACCCATCAAACTGATTAGTCTACCATTTAAATTTATCAGGGACTCGGGCACTGTGAGGGTAGCAGCTGTAGATGGACTGAGATATTGTCTCCCTTCCCTTGGGGGGAAAAAGGACTTGCATCCCATCATCTCTTCTCTCTCCTTCTCTTTCATGTGTGGGGAGGGGTTCGTGTCGTGTGTGCTTTGCTTGTGGGTCTCGCATCGCCGTATTACCACTTGGAGATACGTGGAGGCCTATTTCGCAAGAATATAAAATTTGTCATTTGAGATGGGGATTTGATGATGGTACAATTCAGAGATCGGGATCATACAAATGGGGTTTGGAGTCACCACCTAGGGTTATGGGCCTAGGACCCTGGGTTGGGCCTGATTCCTGAGAAAAGGGCCCGAAATTTGGTCTGGTCTAGAGATTTAGGGTAAGTGTCAGGTTACAGAGTTGGAAAGGTGTTAGGCACCCAATCTGCCCAGTTCAACAGGTCCTCTTGCTAGATGCTTGAGAACAAACATTTTCCACAATTATTACTATTCCACATGTATGGCTAAGTTATCATACATATATACATTAATTGAATTCAAACTACTATATACTAAAACAAGGCCTGTATAAAGTCTACATTATTACAAGTTGGTTGAGAAATTATACCTGAACTTAACCCCTATTTCAGGTCAAGAGGGGTGGGCCCCTAATTAGTATCGGCTTTCGGATTCTCCTGGCTCAGGGGAAGATAGTCTTGACCTCCAACTTCCTTTCTTACAAGATGTTGATCATGATGGTATTCGGACAATGTTTTGACTGGAATGGTTACTTTCGGATTGGGATTTAGACAGAGCTTCGGCTAGGGAAGGCTATTTTCGGATTTATGATGAGGTGGTACTCCGATAGAGCTTTCACTGGGGATAGGCTAAGGGAGAGCTAGTCTGAGGTGGCACTCCAGCAAAACTTTGGCTAAGGAAGGCTATTTCCTGATTTAGGATGAGGTGGCACTCCGGCAGAGCTTCCACTGGGATGGCTATTTCTGGAAAGATTCCAGGGACACTCGAACATGGGTTCCGCTAGGACCAGCTATTTCTGAAAAGAAATGGGCTAACCTAAAAATGATTGAAAAACTCTAAAGTCCCGAAGAACACTTTGAAGATTCGAATAGAGTTTTAGATCTTAACAAAGATCTCGTCGTAGAACCGAAGAACCTTAAAAAGGGGGGGGTTTCTATCTCAGGAACGCTCAAGAACACTCAAAGGAGGTGGCTCAAGAACATACTATTTTTGGCTAAAAACTAGATCTAACTAAGAATTTGGATTGAAGACCTTCAAGATCCCGAAGAACACTTTAAGATCCGAATGAGTTTTTGGATCTTGACGAAGATCGCTCTGAAGATCAGAAGAAAATCAAGAGGGGGACTGGAGGAAAATTTCACTATGAAAGAGTGAAGGGGGATTCTAGTGTGTTAAAATCAAAGCAGGGGGGATTTATAGTTTTTTCCGGCCAATAAGAGAGGGGGCACCTCTATATACAACGGACGAAAAGGGTGAGGTTTTGCTTAAGGTGGGGGATAGGGCTTTTACACACTGGGTAAAGAGGGGAGTTGAAGGAAAAAATGGGTGGGGAGGACTTTTATCCACTAGGTAAAGAGGGGAGTTGAAGGAGAGAGAAATTCTAGCAAAAGGAGGGGTTTTATGGCTTTGAGTGGGTGAAGAGGGGATTTCTTCACCCACAGGGTCAGGGGAATACGAATCCCAGCTGTTGACGGTGGTGCACGGGACCCGGCCGAAGTACCCAAGATATGGTTAGTTTTAGGTAGGTAATGTGGGCGATGTCACGGGTGCACGAAAGATGTCGCGTGGGTGATGACCGAGGGGGTGCAGGCATGGGCAGCGGGCACGTGCATGCCTGGGCAACAGGCTCATGCATGTATGGGCAGCAGGCACGTGCATGTATGGGCAGCAAGCACATGCATGCATGGGCAGCAGCCAGTGCATGCAGGTGTATGGACTAGCCTGCTGGCTAGCATGCAGCAGGGTAGGGGGTGTGCAGCACCAGGGCCACAGGGTGCAGCAGCAGGGGGTGTGAAGCAACAAAGCCACAGGGTGTAGCAGCAAGGCCACAGGCCTGTGACTGCAGGGGCATAGGCCAGCAGGCCATGGGCAGGTGGGCAATAGTAGGGCCACGGGCCTATGCCCATAGGGGTGCTAGTCTATACCCGTAGGGGCATAGGCCAACAGGCCATGGGCAGGTGAGCAGGTGAGTTGTGTGCGGCAGGGGGCTTTGTGCGACAGGGGGCTATATGTGGCAGGGGGCTTGGCATGCGCCACTACCAAGGGCAATAGCCATGGGCTGTAGCCATGGGTAGTAAGCATGTGTGCGTGCTAGACAATGGGTAGAAAGCACGTGCATGGGCTGGCCCGTTGGCCAGCACACGCTATTTATGAGGTTTTTTGATAACGATTATAGGAGATCCGTTGGTCCAATTTTGGCATATCATATATCTTCAAAATTGTATTTTCGAGCACTATCCATCTATATGTTCATCTTAACTGGATTCCTTCATATATAAAAAGCCAAAATTGGACCCCCTTCTCTACCGCGCGAAGGTTTCTAAGGTTTCAGACCTGGGAGTGTTTTTGGGTTATTTGGGTAGGTAGGGGATGAATTTTAGGGTGTTTAAGCTAGGGAATTTTTCCATGTTTCCAACAGGCTTTCTAGTGTGCACGGCATACGTACAGGAAAATGTAATTTTTTTAGGACAATTATGGGAGATCCGTCGGTCCATTTTTAACGTGTCATATTGTCGGAATCGTTTTTTCTAGCACTATCCATCTATATTGGGTAGGGGAATGTTTCCATCAGCATCTCTATTGGTTAGAAGCTGGAAGTCACGTCCAAGATCCATATTTCATCATAGTCGGAGGAAGGTGACAAAATTGGGTGTCTATAGAATGCCATCTTTGGCCGAGACCTGTGCCAATAGCCGAAGGGAAAAGAAAAGAACGATCACATTTTGTCACTCGAAGCATGTACTACCGTCATCTTGCTTAGTTATGACGGAGTTGAAAATGCAACAGATAATATCTCCTGACTACTTTGAAGTTGAGGACTTACCTGGGGCTACCAATTGTGGAAAGGAATTCGCTGCTCTTCCAATCCTGGAAAAAAGGTGAGTACTTTGATCATTGATTTTCCTTAGTTGGGCTTCACATGTGCCAGTTCAGGGAATATGGTCTCCATGTTGGGGGGCCCTTTGACCCAATCTGGACTGTCTAGGACCAAAGGTTATAAGAGAGGAATTTTTTACTTTTCCAATCCTGTAACAGGTAAAACACTTGATTCTTTGATTTTCCTTAGCTGGGCTTCACATATGCCAGTTCAAGGAACTTTGGTCCCCAGGCTGATTCTTTCGAACCAATCTGGATCATATGGTCTTCCAGGTGGATTTTTTCGAACCGGGCTGGGCTATCTGGTCTTGTCAATTACAGGAAAGAAATTCGTTGCTCTTTCAACCCTGTCAAGACATTAACAACTGATTCTTGATTTTTGACCTTTGATCTGGAATTTTGTTCATTGATTTGGATTTGAAATTTGGTTTGAATTTTGATGCTTGATTTGGAATCCTTTGATTCTTGCTTTTAATTTGAAACTTGAATTTGGACTTTGGAATCAAAATTTTTTTTTTTTTTGGGAAAATGAATTTTTTCTATAAAAGGGTCCCCCTGCCTTATTCATTCTTCATTCTAACTTTTCTGAGTGAAGTGAGTTCCAAGAGTCCTCTGGTTTTTCTTGAAGTTTTCCTTCGTGTCTTGAAGTTTCTTTATTTTGTTCTTTGAGTTCTTGAAGATCTTCATTTTGTTCCTGAGGGAGGAGTTATTTGGAGAATTTGATATTCTTGTGAGCTTTTATGCAAATTGGAAAATTTTTGGGGCTTCTTACAATTTGGAAAACTTTCTGGGGCTTCTTACAATTTTAGAAAATATGGCTGAAAGGAAAAAAGAGGAAGTTTATGGGAGAAGTTCAGCTTGATGAGGGCCTGGCCAACTGGTATTCTGGGCAAACTCTTTACAACAGTCAAAATCACATCTACAACCCCATATGGGGTTCCTGGGTAAGTCTTTACATTTCATTCATTATTTTGATCATCTTTTATTCCTGTTTTGTTGTTCTCTCTTTTTTTTTTCTTATATTGTTTTTGCTTTTTGCTTTTTTTTTTTTTTTTTTTTTGCATTATTTATTTCCATTAGCATGAGAGGAAGGAATCACCTACCTTGCTCCCTCGTAGGGTGAAAAAGATGGTTGATGATACCTATCTATGCCAGCTGGCCCTTGTAGAGACCCGAAAGTTTAATCCAGCATTAGCGGGGGCCCTGATGGAGCAGTGGTGGCCGAGTACTCACACTTTCCACCTTCCTGTTAGCGAGATCACCATTACGCCTATATGCTCCTATGCCTTGACAGGCATTCCATTTGGAGGTAGATCCATGACCCTACCCATAGGATTTCTGACTGCCAGGAGTTTGCAAATCTAACCGGTATCACCATTAAAGTCGGCTAGACATGCATCCACCTAGGGGAGATTAGTGCTCAATGGTGGATATTTGGCCTGGGGGAGAATCCAGGCAATGTCTCCGGTGGCACGTTCCTTCTTACTATTCGTTGTCAGTCAATTTCTCTTTAGTGACCTTGAGGGGGAGTAGATATCAACCTAGTGTACTACCTCAGAGATCTTTGTTTGAGATTTTAAAATGTAACTGCAAGCATACAAATCAGTGTAGCTACAGGTCCAATACAAGGAAAGTAGTCTCTTTATTTTTTTGCTTCTTTTAATAATGCGAAAGTGAACTGATTAATAGTTGTGATCTAATTCTAATTACCATCCTAAACATATGTATCTAAAATAATGTCCTAACCATTTATCATCTAAGAATTTAAATACGCAAGCCACGCAATTAAAAATTAAATAAATAAATAGTTAAAAATAAACACCCCATGCAATTAAAAAGCAATGAAGGAAAAAAATGTTGAAATAAAAATAAAGTAAAAGAAAGGGGATAAAGCTAGAGAGAGACTCACAAGTAGGTTTCTCTACTTAGCTCGAGGGATGCATCATAATATGAGCTTCCCTACTTGACCAGAGAGTCACTCTTACAAGGGTTACTCTACTTGGCTTTATGGAAAGAGAGACAATTAAAATAAAAATAATAAAATGATGGTTCTATGGCTAAGAGGGGCAAAGCCAACACATACACAAGCCATGAACCTTGGGGGAAAGGGATAGCAATAATGTAATGACTGAAATTAAAATCCTAAATTAAGATAGAAAGGGTAGTCAAAAGAGGGAATGAGAGGGGGGAGAGAAGACTACTGAAGGAGCCTACTTACTTGTACTTCAACCCATTAATTGAAAACTTGATCGATTTGAGATACTATCAGTACTAAAAACTAGATCTAGAATAAACCAAATTTGAAATTTTTAGTACTAGAGAAAACAAATCTGAAGAAAAAAAAATTGAACTTGAAAGACATGCTTCATAACTTATTCTTGTCACCTAGAACTAAGCCTAGAACTAGAACTTGAAAATTACAACTTCAATTATTTAAACAATAAAAATAAAAGACTGAATCAAAAACAAAAGTGCTTGCATTAATTGAATAAAAAGAACTTACAAAAGTGTTTAAAGCATAAACCTAGAACTAGAGCTAGAGAAAGAGAAAACTAGAGAAAGAGATAGAGCAACTAAGAAAAAACCCTAGAAGAAGAATGAAGTGCCTCCTCCCCTTATGTTAATTCTATTATATAGAGAATGGGGGAGGGAAGCTAACGATTTTAGCTTCTAAAAAAAAATATTTTTTTTTTATCTTGTTGATGAGGTGGAGGAGAGAGAAGAGAGAAAAAGTGTGGAGAAAGATCTCCCACGATTTTTCTTGCCTTTTTTTTCCTATTTTTTTCTCCCTTTTTCTATTTTTCTCTCTCTTCTTGCGCAAGAAACCCCCCTTGGCTGATTTTTCTTGCTTGGATTTGGACAATATTCTATTTTAATGGGAAATTCCATCCATGCCCTTGTCTTTTTTTTTTTCTTGTTTCCTATTTTTTATCTTTTTTTTCTCTCTCTTCTTCAAACTTGCGTACAACCATCTTGGCCGACCTCCTTTAAGTGATGAGCGGGAGAGAGAAAATCTTCTAAAAAAACCTCAACAAAATCGCAGCTAAGAGGTTCAAACTTGAAACCTCCTAATAAGCAGGGGATTTTGCACAGTACAACTCACTAACTACGCTAGGTAGTTGTTGTTACCAAAAATGAATCTTCAATCACTTAACGATGTGGTCCATCAATCCTTGTTGGCATTTAGAATATTCCTTATACCCTTGGGACAACTGCATATGGGTTGGTGTTTGAGATTTTAAATGTAACCGCAAGCGTACGGATCAGTGTAGCTACGGGTCGAACACAGGGAGAGCAGTCACTTTATTTTTTTTATTTCTTTTAATAATACAAAAGTGAACCGATTAATGGTTGTGATCTAATTCTAATTACCGTCCTAAACATATGTATCTAAAATAACGTCCTAACCATTCGTCATTTAAGAATTTAAAGACACAAGCCACGCAATTAAAATAAAATAAATAAATAACTGAAAATAAACAACCCATGCAATTTAAAAATAATAATAATAATGAATGAAGAAAAAAATGCTTAAATAAAAATAAAGTAAAAGAAAGGGGGAAAAGCTAGAGAGAGACTCACAAGTAGGTTTCTCTACTTAGCCCGAGGAATGCATCATAATATGAGCTTCCCTACTTGACCAGAGAGTCACTCTTACAAGGGTTACTCTACTTGGCTTTAGGGAAAGGGAGACAATTAAAATAAAAGCAATAAATTGATGGTTCTATGGCTAGGAGTGGTAAAGCCAACACATACACTAGCCATGAACCTTGGGGGAAAGGGATAGCAATAATGTAACGACTAAAATTAAAATGCTAAATTAAGAAAGAAAGGGTAGTCAGAAGAGGGAATGAAAGGGGGGAGAGAAGACTACTGAGGGAGTCTACTTACATGAACTTCAACCCTTGAACAGAAAACTTGATCGATTTGAGATACTACCAGTACTAAAAACCAGATCTAGAATAAACCAAATCTGAAATTTCTAGTACTAGAGAAAACAAATCTGAAGAAAAAAATTGAACTTGAAAGACATGCTTCATAGCTTGTTCATGTCACCTAAAACTAAGCCTAGAACTAGAACTTGAAATTTACAACTTTAATTACTTAAATAATAAAAATAAAAGACTAAATCAAAAATAAAAGTGCTTACATTATTTGAATAAAAGAACTTACAAAAGTGTTTAAAGCATAAACCTAGAACTAGATATAGAGAAAGAGAAAACTAGAGAAAGAGATAGAGCAAAAAAAAACCCTAGAAGAAGAATGAATTAGAGAGGAAGAGAGGGACAATTTTTTAGAGTTTTGTGGACTCCCTTTTATAGGGAATAGGAGAGAGAGAAGGGCGTCCAAGGGTGGATCCCCTTGGATGATTTTGTGGTGAGGTGGAGGAGAGAGAAGAGAGAAAACGTGTGGAGAGATCTCCCACGATTTTCTTGCCTTTTTTCCCTATTTTTTCTTTTTTTTTTATATTTCTCTCTCTTCTTGCACAAGAAACCCCCCTTGGCCGATTTTTCTTGCTTGGATTTGGACAATATTCTATTTTAAATGAGAAATTCCATCCATGCCCTTGTCTTTTCTTTTTTTTCTTCTTTCCTATTTTTTGTCTTTATTTTCTCTCTCTTCTTCAAACTTGCGTACAACTATCTTGGCTGACCTCCTTTGAGTCATGAGTAGGAGAGAGAAAATATTCTAAAAAAAACCTCAACAAAATAGCAGCTAAGAGGTTCGAGCTTGAGACCTCCTAATAAGGAAGAGATTTTGCACACCACAACTCCCCAACTATGCTAGGTAATTGTTGTTACCAAAAACGAATCTTCAAGCACTTAAGGATGTGGTCCATTGATCCTTGTTGGCATTTAGAATATTCCTTATACCCTTAGGACAACTGCAGACGGGCTCGTTCTGTATCTCGGTTCAGTTCTGATCCATTATTCTTTTTCTTGCCTGAAAATAATAATCACTTGTACGGTTGACCAAACGAATGTGTACTTTTAATTGAACACGTCCATCTTGCTCAGAATTTCATCCTCTTCGCAGCCATGAAAGAAATAGAACCTTTTTACGTGTAAAATTGGAGATATAGCGTCCGATAGTCCTTAAGGCATTGAAAGTATAAAACCTGCAAAAAGAGAGTAAAACCCAAGGTAGCTCCATTCTAAATATGTAAAATGCATGATTTACTACCCTAGATTTCACACATAAATGTGCTCATCAGAATTCCCCCACACTTAGACTTTGCTAGTCCTCGAGCAAAACAAAAAGAAAAAGAATAAAGATAAAAAACCTAACTCACTTTCGTAGGAATCACGGTTGCACTTAGCATGTGCAACAAGCCTTTAAATCCCTAGGTCACCCGTAGTGGACGAGTTGTGTCTCGTGGGTGTTTGCAGTGAATATACACCCAAAATTCAGAATAAATAAATCCCAACCTTGGCTAAAGGTAAGGGCCATACCGATCCGGAGCAAAGATAATTTCTCTTACAAGGGACCCCCACACTTGAACTTTTATTACCCTTTATCAATTCCAGGCACTAGCATATTTCTTAATTTGGAACTCACCTCGTCTCTTCCAAAACATCCTTATCTTAAGGCAAAACCACTTGTGAAGAAATAGGGAACCAATGACTGAGGCATTGGAGTGTTTTTGACCACACATGTTACCAAGCAATAATGACATTTGCACATTTTTTTCTCCTTTTTTTTTTCACTAATAAACTCTATTCTACTCCACTACTTTTGCCCTGAATGACATGGTGGAGCAAACACCAGACACCCAAGTTACTATGTAGCTTCGCTTTTTGCATATGCCCACAAAGACAGTGATGCTAGAGTTCCTTCAGAAGTTTCCTCCCAAGGAATTTCGATCAAGACACCATGCTTCTTGAGGTGCAATGCCCTGTCTAGTTCCAAGGGAATCAACTCTTATTCTTCTTTATACCACATTTCACATTTCATTTAAAATTGTGCATTTGTCAACCCATGCCAAATTAAAAAGAAGGTCTCAACTCCAAATCAAAAGTACAAGGAACCCACAGACTCACATATGGTCCATCACCATAAAACAGGGGTCTCTTATTTTTCAAAAGAAAGTCCCATCTCAAGACACATGCTTGTTTCTTTCTTCTCAACAGGGTTTTTATACGTTCAAAATGGGTACCTTAGTCAAAACTTTTATTTTCATACATCAAGCAACCAAATGGTATGATCATTAGCCAAAAGCCAAAGTAGGACTTCATCCTTAGCAAGCTCAAAAATAAAAAAGAAAAACAAACAAAACAAAGTGAAAAAAAGCAAAAACTGGTTTCCCTCCCCCACACTTAAGTCATGCAATGTCCTCAATGCATGGAAAGAATTAAAAGCAAAGACAATGCAAGGGGGTCATACCTGATTAAAAGTTAGTCATCAGTGTAAAGAGGTTCATGGAGATCCATGACCTCTTCACTACTAGTATTAGGAAACTCGAGGAACGGTTTCAAACGCTGACCATTAACCTTCGAAATTACCCCTGTTCCTGGATTCAAAATCTCCACAGCCCCATGGGGATATACATTATGGACAATAAACGGGCCATCCCATCGGGATCTAAGCTTACCAGGAAAAAGATGCAATCGAGAGTTGTACAATAAGACCTTATCACCAATTGTAAAAGATTTACGCAGAATGTGTTTATCATGGAAAGCTTTGGTCTTTTCCTTGTAAATCTTAGAACTTTCATAGGCATCATTCCTAAGTTCCTCCAACTCAGATAGTTGGAGCCTACGGTGAATTCCTGCATTAGATAAATCAAAGTTGAGCTTCTTGATGGCCCAAAAGGCCTTATACTCCAACTCAACTGGTAAGTGACAAGCTTTCCCATACACCAAACGATAGGGAGACTGACCAAGGTCGGTCTTGAATGCAGTCCGATGGGCCCACAAGGCATCAATGAGCCTAAGGGACCAATCCTTACGATTAGGATTAACAGTTTTCTCCAAGATTTGTTTGATCTGCCTATTAGACACCTCCACTTGGCCACTAGTTTGGGGGTGATAAGGGGTGGATAACTTATTAGTGATCCCATACTTTTTCATTAAGGCCTCAAAAGGCCGATTACAAAAATGAGTACCCCTATCACTAATTATTGCACGTGGTGTACCAAAGCGGGAAAAAATGTTCTCTTTGAGAAACTGGACCACCACTTTGTGATCATTAGATTTACAAGGCATGGCCTCTATCCATTTAGAAACATAATCAACGGCCGAAGGTATATACAAATTCCCAAAGGAATTAGAGAATGGTCCAATAAAATCGATGCCCCAAACATCAAAGATCTCAACTACCAAAATAGGGTTGAGGGGCATCATGTTCCTCTTATTGATACGGCCAAAAGACTGGCAGGCGGGGCAAGCCTTGCAAAAATCAAAAGCATCTCTAAAAAGAGTGGGCCAATAAAATCCGCATTGGAGAACCTTTGCGGCAGTCTTCTTAGGTCCAAAGTGTCCACCACATGCATAATCATGACAAAAAGAGAGAATGGAATGTTGCTCATGATCAGGAACACATCGTCGGATAATCTGATCCAGACATATCTTAAACAAATAAGGATCATCCCAGAAAAAGTGCTTAACTTGAGAATGAAATCTATACTTATCTTGGGTGGACCAGTTATCCGGAGTCACACTTGAAACTAAGAAGTTGACAATGTCAGCAAACCATAGTTCACTGGACATTGCAAATAATTGTTTATCTGGAAAGTTCTCGTCGACTAGAGAATCAACAGTCAAGGAATTGGGAAGCCGGGATAAATGGTCTGCAACTAGGTTTTCAACTCCTTTCTTATCCCTAATTTCTAGATCAAACTCTTGCAAAAGTAAAACCCACCTAATGAGACGGGCTTTGGCATCCTTCTTCTGAACTAGGTATCTGAGGGCAGAATGATCAGTATACACCACCACATGTGAACCAACTAAGTAAGACCGAAACTTTTCTAATGCAAACACAACAGCTAAAAATTCTTTTTTAGTGGTTGTATAATTGAGTTGTGCATCATTTAAGGTCCTACTAGCATAGTAAATGACAGTGGGCAACTTATTAATCCTTTGACCCAAAACTGCTCCTATGGCAAAATCCGAAGCATCACACATCAGTTCAAAAGGTTCAGTCCAAACAGGTGGTTGAACAATGGGTGCATTGGTCAACTCCTTCTTAAGTTGTTTGAAGGATTCTAGGCACTCTTTAGAAAACTCAAAAGTTTGATCTTTGGCAAGTAATGAGGTGAGAGGTCGGGCTAACTGACTAAAGTTCTTAATAAACCTTTTGTAGAAGCCTGCATGCCCTAGAAAGGACCGAACATCCTTAACAGATTGAGGAGGTGGTAAATTATCAATTAAATCCACTTTGGCTCTATCTACCTTAATTCCCTCCTTGGATATTACATGTCCTAAAACAATACCAGATTTAACCATAAAATGGCATTTCTCCCAATTCAAAACCAAATTCTTAGATATGCACTTTTCCAAAACTAGGGAAAGATGATGAAGACATTCAGAATAGGAATTTCCATGAATTGAAAAGTCATCCATAAATACTTCTAAGAATTTTTCGACCATGTCAGAAAAAATGCTCATCATGCATCGTTGGAACGTAGCAGGGGCATTGCAAAGCCCAAAGGGCATACGCCTGTAAGCAAATGTTCCATATGGACATGTAAAAGTGGTCTTATGTTAGTCCTTTAAAGCAATTGGGATTTGGTTATAGCCGGAATATCCATCAAGCAAGCAATAGTATTCATGTCCAGCTAACCTCTCTAACATCTGGTCAATGAATGGCAATGGGAAGTGGTCCTTCCAGGTTGCCGCATTTAACTTCCTGTAGTCAATGCACATACGCCATCCTATTTGGACACGGGTAGGGATCAACTCATTATTGGCATTGGGAACTACAGTCACCCCAGACTTCTTAGGTACTACGTGAACTAGGCTTACCCATTGGCTGTTAGAAATAGGATAAACTATTCCATGATCCAAGCACTTTAGGATCTCTTTCTTAATGGCTTCCATCATCACTGGGTTAGCTCTTCTTTGGGGTTCCGTGGATGGTATAGAATCCTCCATAAGATGTATATGATGTTGCACAATGGAAGGGCTTATACCCTTGATATCAGCCATGGTCCAACCTAGGGCTTCCTTATTATCTTTTAACACTTTAAATAACTCCTCTTCCTGGCTAGAAGTCAAATTTGAAGAAATTATTACAGAAAGAGTCTGGTCAGGCCCTAGGAAAGCATACCTCAAATTGGATGGCAATTCCTCAAGATCTAGCTTAGGGGGCTCAACTATGGAAGGTTTTGGAATGGAATTGGAAAGGGGTCCTAAGGGCTCCACAAGTGTGTGAAGACTCAAGACTTCAGAAAATAAATTTTCACTATCATCATCCAACTCATCCATACACTTTTGGAATTCTAAATCAAAATCAATATCAAAGTTGGTAACTAAATCATCAGAAAAGTCCAGAAAATCCTCAAGCATATTGATCTCTTCTTCCATATGTGGTTGCTTGCCAATCCTAAACATGTTAAACTCAACAGTTTGGTTACCAAATGATAATCTTAGGAAACCATTCCGACAATTGATTAATGCATTACTGGTAGCCAGGAATGGTCTTCCTAAAATTATTGGGATCTCATCCTTGGTTGAGAAGGGCTTGGTATCTAACACAATGAAATCAACAGGGAAAATAAATTCCCCCACCTTTAGTAAGACATCCTCAACCATCCCTTTAAGAATCTTAACAGACCTATCTGCTAACTGAAGAGTAGTTCCAGTGGCTTTCAATTCTCCTAATCTTAGTTGCTTGTACACATGGTAAGGTAAAAGATTCACACTTGGGCCAAGGTCAAGTAAGGCATGCTCAATATAGGTGTTGCCTATGACACAAGATATGGTAGGGCTCCCTGGATCCTTATACTTGGCTGCTATAGGCTGAGTAATTATGGAACTAATGTTACCTGCCAAAAACGTCTTTTTGGGCACACTAGTGATACGTTTGTGAGTACACAAATCTTTCAGTACCTTTGCATAGGCAGGGATCTGGGATATGGCATCCAAAAGAGGGATGTTCATTTCTACCTTTTTGAAGACTTCTAAAATTTTATCCATGGAAGCAGTCTTCCTTTTGTTTACCAAGCGATTAGGAAATGGGACAGGATGAACATAAGGACTGTTAGGGATTTGCCCCTGTTCAGAAGAATCATTTTTGGTTTCCTCAACCAAATCATCTTTAGTTTCAAAAAAATCTTTAGGTTCATCAGACGAACCTAGAACAAGAGGCACACTTGTGTCCTCAACTGAAGAAGAATTAACAGGAGTAATAGATGGGGAAGATTTAGAAACACTCTGTTGGTACTCTCTACCACTCCTAAGGGCATAAACAACATTACATTGGTTAGAGGGCCCTTGTTGGGTCTGACCTTGTATTATATTCAGTGGTGCATTAGTTGGTCCTTGTGAACTAACAGGCTGATGATGCCTAAGGTCAGGCTCTGGTTGACTGGGTAAAGTTCCCTTCTCCCTCTCACGCACAATTGAGATAACTTGG
>NC_056566.1:10660588-10677605 GCF_013358625.1 Macadamia integrifolia
TTTCTAAAAGAGAGAAACCCACAATTGATTGTGAGATCTTTTGAGACCAAAAGTGCTAAGGTGGAGGAGAGAGAAGAGAGAAATAAATTTCCTATAATTTTTTTCTTATTTTCTTTCCTCTTTTTTTCTAATTTATTTTTCTTCTTTTTTCTCTCTCCTAGGGACGATTTTCTTCCTTCTTGCTTTATGTGATTTGGACAATCTTTTGGTGGATGATGATGTGGAGGAGAGAGAAGATTTGGACAATCTTTATTTCTTCTCTTTTTTTTTTTCTCTTCTTTTTTTTTTCTTCTCTTCTTGCGCAGGAACCCTTCCACGATTTTGCTTGCTTCTAATTTGATGTGGAAATCCCTTCCATGCCCTTAGTGCTTTAAGTGAGTGAAAAGCAGGAAATCTTCAACAAAATCTTCTAAAAAAAACAACCATAAGATTTGAACTTGAGAATTCTTGGTGAGCAAGGGAATTTTGTACACCATAGCTCACCAACTACACTAGGTAGTTGTTGTTACCAAAAATAAATCTTTAATCACTTAAGGATGTGGTCCATCGATCCTTGTTGGCATTTGGAGTATTCCTTGTACCTGTGGGACAATTGCAAACGGGCTGGTTCTGCATCTCGGTTCAGTTCTGATCCATTATTCTTTTTCTGACCCGAAAAGAATAATCATTTGTACGGGTGACCAAACGAATGTGTACTTTTAATTGAACACGTCCATCTTGCTCAGAATTTCATCTTCTTCGCAACCATGAAAAGAAATAGGACCTCATTACGTGTAAAATTGAAGATATAGCGTCCGATAGTCCTTAAGGCCTTGAAAATATAAACCTACAAAAAGAGAGTAAAATCCAAGGTCGCTCCATTCTAAATATGTAAAATGCATGTTTTACTACCCTAGATTTCACACATAAATGTGCTCATCAGTCTCATAAGAGGAGGTGTACATATATAGGACTAATTAACATTGACTTTGAATCACATTCTCATAAGAGAAGCATTCTTATATGTGCTTAGGTTCACACATGGAATTCATTTATTTTATCTATTTTTTCCCCTCATTAGCATAAGTCCCTTGATGTGGCAGAATCCATGGCTAACCCCAGGGGCATATGAGAATGATTCTCGTGCAAAAATGTGATCAAATGTTATACCATTGTAATTTTTTTTTAAGTAAAATATATCATCGGATTATAGAATTGATTTTCATCAACAACGTGATTTGATTTACATCTACTATTTTTTTATCAGTATTTTAATTACTATATAATTATTTATCGTTGAAAGCATTACTTTGTAAAATAAGTTGGCCAAAATGCTCTAATTATTATAACATTTTATGCTTATCTATAACGTTTGTGAATGTTAAAATTACATAAATAAATAAAATGTTTTTCAATTTCATTTTCAATGTTTACTCTTCTTTGCGATTGATCGAATTCCTCCCGTGTAATCCAAGGGATTTGAAAGTCAAAAAAGAAAATCCAATCAAGCTTCCAAAGGTTTCAAACAAATATAATACGTGCATCATACGGTCAAAAGTGCTCGGTCATATTAATTGTTTAGCGATAAACAATTATGCTAAGCGGGACCCATCCATTGTCTGGTCTTTTCCCTACTCGGGTTGACTCTTATTATGGTCTTTGTTCCCTGGATCAAATTACTGTGGTGCATCATTCACTTGGAAAGATATCTTAAATTTTTTTTTTTTCTTTTTTTTTGCTGAAAGGAAAGATATCTTAAAGAGTATACTTTTTAGATAAAAGAACCCTGTCCGTTGGCACAGATCTACATCTAGACATGATACGCCCAGGTTGCTCCCATGTTAAAGGTGTTCACACCATCTCTTATTAGCTGTGTGCGTTGGCATGTGCCTACGCTGGTGAGCAGGTTCTCTATCTGATACTTAAAAAAATAATAATAAATAAATAAATAATAAAAATAAAATAAAAAATAAAAAAAATCAAATCCTAAAGAGTATATATTAGAGGCCATTAAATTTAGGGAAAATGTTCATCACCAAGGTGTCAAACAGTTAATTGGTTTTGTCTAAATTCAGACTGATAAGGATGTCAATGTATAGAAGCCTAATTGAACCTATAGTTATTGGTCCAATTGGTTTAAGCGTATTTTTTTATTTTTTAAATCATATATTATCGATTAAGTCTTGAAAATCTACATATATCCTCTGCAGTCACTGCAACATGGCAATGAGAATCCAACGGCTAAAAACATTGAGGTACACACTTAAAGAGAATCACAACCGTTGGATGTTCACTAAAAATGTTGTAGCGGCTGGAGAATATATGGAAACTGGTTTTTCATTTATTAAAAAAAAAATGTACATAACAAATGAGAGTAGGATTCATCCGACACCTGTATCTAGTTTTGGGCGTTATAGGCTAATGGAAAACTCATGGAATAAGTGAGGAATATATAGGACATTTCCTAGGGTGCTATGATAACCTGGTTGAAGGCGTGTGTAGTTTCAGTTTTGTGCTATTGTGATGGGGATTTTTTCAAAAGCAATTATTGATTTTTTTTTTTTTTCTAGTCCTAACACTAGGTCTGGTCAGTCCGATTGATTTCAGTTTTTTAATGTTTCTAAAAGCCAAAATCAATGCCAAATCTGTAGGAGTTTGATCAATCAAATTCAGTTTAATCAGTTGAGTTGATATGGTCTCATTCTTGATATCCCAAATCCCAGACTAAGAATTTCCCACGTCCTCTCATATTCAATATTCTCTCTCCTCCCTAACCATGTGGTTCCTATTGGTAAAATAATTTTCAATGCTTTAATGGGTGTAGAAATGGGAGATTAGGCTCTGTACTGTAACGATTCTGTTTTTTTAACATGATTTTGGGTCTAGCACACTTTTTTGCATTTCTATTTTTTTGGAGTGATTCTGCATCTTAAATGTTGTATGCTAATTGCAAAAAGAAAAATTGATTTTGTAACCTGAAAGAAACAGAAACATGTATGGTTCGTATGTAACAGAATCGTTTCTGTTAGAAACCAATATTTACATAAAGTGTCATTTTCACCATGGGTGTCAAAGTTGTGATTTTTAAATAAAATCTAAGGATAGTCAATGGTTTTTTAATAAATTCTAAGTTATGAAAACCATTATTACCCAAATAGCTTAAGTTGAATGAAACAAATAAGAATATCTCCATATCAACAACATGGTGTTCACTTCAAATATGAAATATTTGGCCGTGTTTCCTTGCCATATGAAATATGAAATGTTTCAACAAAAATATGATCTATCATAATAACATAAAAGTATGAACAAAAATAAATTCAAGTATTGACATAATTCTTAAAGTATCTAATTATGAAACTTAAGGGCATAAATTAGGTATTCCAACTTAATTCTTAACCGCAAAACATGTCCAACTACTTCAAAGTTTAAATCCAATCATCAAAATGTAATCATGTAATTTGAGCCATTCCGGCTTTAACAGCTAACTCATTTGCAATATTTTTCCTAAGATCATCCATATGTCTTTTTCTTTCTGCTAAGCTTATACTAATGTGAGCCAGTGGTACATAATCTTGAATTTCTTTAGGCTCCTGATTCCGCCAATTTTTACTAAACTCCTCAAAACTCTTGTCTGCAATTTCTTCCTCCCGAATGAAGTTGTGAAGTGCACAACAAGCAATGACGATGCATGTTTGGGTGTTCAGTGGAAAACATGGCATTTTACTGAGAATTGGGAAGCGCTTCTTCAAAGAACCAAAACGGCGCTCTATGACACTCCTAACAGAAGAGTGTCTATTATTAAATAGCTCTACTGCTGTCCTTGGACGTCTATTCCTATAATCATTTAGATGGTATCTTTGTCCTTTGAACGGTGTCAAGAACCCAGTAGTAGATGGATAACCAGAATCAACCACATAATATTTACCTAGCACGTAAA
Source organism: Macadamia integrifolia (assembly GCF_013358625.1). NCBI lineage: Eukaryota > Viridiplantae > Streptophyta > Magnoliopsida > Proteales > Proteaceae > Macadamia > Macadamia integrifolia. Next base: position 10,664,508 of record NC_056566.1, read on the forward strand.
GTGAAAAGTAATGAATCAACACAATATATAAAATAAAGCATAATCAACTGGTGAGGTTAAGATTTAGAATGTACCAGGTGGAGGATGAGGAAATTCAAATTTAGGGTTATTCAATGCCTTATTGAATACGCGACAATCATTTGCAGAACCCTCCCAACCAGCGTACACAAAAGTGAATTTCATGTTAATGTCACATGCACACATAACATTCCAAGTCGTATCTCCTTTCCTTCCCTATGGACGGTATTTGTTTGGGTAGAGGTACAAAAGCACTGACATGAGTGCCATCAATCGCGCCAATGCAATCCTAGTACCAATACATGGATTCATCAAATCAAACCACGTATAACTACAAAACAACATAATCATTGTTTTAATTATAAGCAACATACCTTGAAGAAATGATAGAGCTTTGATTTTTCAAGAATCTGTTTAGGGCAATGACTGAAGTTTGGAGGTTTGATATTCTCTTGGTCCCAGTAGTATGAAAGCACGTAACACTTTCTTAAAGTGTTCACCTCTAGTGTTAAGAGAACGCTGAAAGTGTTCTGCTATGTCTCTATACCTATCATTGTGACCAATGATAGATATAAACATTGCCAACTGCTCATCCACTCTTAAATATCGACTATCTTCCAACCAACCACGTTGTCGCATTAATGCTTCAAGGTTGAGGAAGACATGGCGTTCCATTTTATACTGTTCATAGCATCTGTCTATATGTCCGTTTAGAACCTCACTCACTCACTCTGGTCCTGTCAATTTACTATCTCATATGGGCTCTCTAGTGTATAATGAATCACGTGCTTTCATCAACAACATCATACACATCATGATTTCTGCATCATTGTCATCCCTTTCCATTTGTTCAATGTGTTCCCTAGATGCGATCATTCTTTGATCCATTCCTATAATATAAAATTAGAAATATGCAAACACATCAAACCATAATTTTGAACAAATATCCAAGACATCAAATACTATAGTTAGAAGAATAAGTCAAGACACAATCATCCAAGACATCTTAAAAAAATGAAGGAAAACATAGCAAAGCATCAAAGTTAAAAGTAGTGTCAAGGTACAATGAACAAATATTCAGGACATCAAATACTACAGTTATAAAAAAAAGTCAAGACACAGTCATCCATAACATCTTAAAAAATGAAGGAAAACATAGCAAACCATCAAAGTTAAAAGTAGTGTCAAGGCACAATCCAAGTAGAGTTATCAATCTATCTAATTAAAAGAACTTTTCAAGAAGTAAACTACTGAAGGGTACGAAGGAGTATTGACTTTCGATGAGGAGGGCAGGAAATTAATGCTTCTCTCCATTACGGGTCAGCCATTAACTTCCAAAGTGCTTTCTCGTATAGTGCTTCATCTAACTCATATCCTGACTCAAGCACCTCCATGGCCCTAGTAATCCCGTACATCTGGTCCGCTTTTTGGGTTGAAGCAGTGGACATGCTCGCATCTCGTTCTATCATTGATTTACTCATATCTTGAATTGCCTTGCATGCCATTGACCAATCATTAGACTTGCTCCTCCTCCTTTTCGTATTTGGAGTCCTATCATGCCTATGCTTAGTAGCTGGCCTTTTTTCCACTACTTTAGTTTGAGTATCACCTAATGGAGTAACTTCATCAGCGGAACTTGACTCATCACAAGACTCAATCATATTCCTAGCATCATTGGCCCCCATAGTTTCCAACACGGTTGTTTGAGTCCCACTTCCTTCGCCGTCTGCATATGTTTCACCAAATACCATACATAGTTCTGGCCATTGTGGTAGTCTGTGCTTCTTAAATCGTGCCCAAGTAGGGTTATCCTAATAAATAAAAAATACTCATAATCAAATACTTGAATTGATATATCCTGGCATTTCAAAATACTCAAATTAAATACAAATTGAGCATACCTTAATATGCGATTCCCAAATGGATTCATCATCAACAGTACAAGTTCTTGAAGCAGTATCCCAACCAAAACCAGTTGTCTCCAATAGCTTCTTAAACTGACTATAATCCTGCCTCAGTTTGTTCACTTTGTTCTTCAACTGTACAATGGCATAGTTGACCCTAGTTTTTTCTTTGAAGTTATTGGCAATGTTGTTCCAACCAGCTTTATTAAAAGTCGAAGTAGTCCTATTTCCTTTCTTAACTTCCTCTACCATCAGAACAATAAGGGTGTCTACATTTGCTTGGCTCCATTTTGCAGTCTCATTAACTGCTTGTTTTGAAGTTGACATTTTCTCACTATTTTACCAAAAAAAAAAAGAACATGAATTTAAAATCCAAATTGAAAACACTGATTTTCACCAAGGCACCCTAACCCTTAATCTATGAAACCCCTATGACCTTACTCACACAGGGCTTTCAAAGGCCTTCAAATGAGGTTTTGAATACATATTGGGCTGTACTAAAATGAACCAGTGGCATTCACAAGAAAACTAGCAGGAACATGAAATTTTCAGGTATATATAGTAGCAACAAATGGCTATTATGTGTAACTAACAATATATCTTGTAGACCACCATAAGTATCCAACAAATGGCCATTAGGTATTACAAAAATTTATTGCATCTTTACTAGAATACATATGTACTCGCTATAATTGATAAAAATCTGAACATCAATGGATTTAAAGAGTTAGCTTTGATTGGCTAGGTGAATTCAAACCCCTTCTTCATCTCTTTAATTTTAACTATTTAAGATTGCAATCTGAGACATTCTCAAGACCTATCAACTATCTTCAAATAATGGACACCATTAATCTAACAATGACCACCATCCAAACCAGATCACCAATCACAGCTGCTCTTACTACAAAAAGAAAACCCAAATTCCAAAGCACATCCAATGGAGTTCAAATGAAACGGAAGAAAAATATATGGAGGCACATGTCAATATGAGATGTTTGACAATCCAACATGCAGATGAACATCCTTAATGTCAATAATAATTATGATATTTTTTTCAAGATGTCATGCAAATACCTACTACAGTAAGCCCTCTTATAATCAACAATCTGCCCTTAAAAAAACAAAACAAACACACACACACACATACACACAATGGCTTATTAGTTTATATCCTTTTTTCCTGAAAATCACATAGAAGTGAAGAAATCATACAGAGAGAGCTTGAGCAGTAAAAACTACAAGGGAGCAAATAAATAGGAAGTCAAAACTTGCCATGAGAGCAAACAAATTCCCCACCCACCAAGGGGGTGTCATTCTTATATATAAAAAAGGAAACCAATTGGGAGAGTCAATTCTCATATGGGAAAAGAAACAATGAGCAAAAAATTTAACAGATGGTGCAACAGATAATGATTGCAAAGGTCTTGATCACCAAACAATTTTCACTCTGTGAATATACGAGTTGTCATGCTGCACCACAAGTGACAAAATGTAGAAGAGAATAGAAAAGATCCCAACATTTTGTTGACAACCAAACCCTCAACCCCCAGGTGGGGGATTTTATTATCATAAAGAAAATCTTGTGCAACCAAGCCAAGTCATTCGGAACATAAATAGTTGAGCTATAGAAGTTTCATACTCCAAAATCTGTTCCATATTTGAAAATCCAAAATCACTGGATGAATTGGGAATATGATAAAACTTACAAACAAGATGACAAATGACAAAATAATAAATCTGGATATATAGAAGGTTATGTTGGTAGCCCGAAGGAAATGTCAACAGCAGCATTACAATACCACTTGCAACATGGAGAAGGTAGGGACCAATAAGTTGATGGGCTTGAAAAGGGAAATGGTAAAAAAAGTCATAATAACTTCAAGAACATATGCATATAAACTTTTGCATACAACATCAGTGAACTATCTTGCTAAGTCTACTTCAAGCATCACAATTAAGTCCTAGAATGGGGGAGACACCATAAATAGAAACCCTTCCTACCCAACAGGAGCAGATGATACAAAAAAGAGTTGCAAAGTTTATAGGACAATAATAAGAAGAGTGAGGAGGGACTGAATTTCTAGTAAGAAAAATGCTGGCTCACTCTAATAGATTAACTAAGTGGAAAGAAGATATTCTTGTCATGGATTTTATTAGCTCCAAAGTCCGAGATGTATTGTATAAGATGACATATGTATTGTATAAGACGAAACAGAATAAAAATAAACCAGTAAATCTTGAGATGATTAAACACACCAAACCAGCCTTTAGATTCGGCAACAGCCTAATAACTCTGAGCCTCACAAGAAAAGGATGAACTGAGATTAGAGAAGGGAAGGGGGCATACCTCTGAGCAAAGTTCAAACCCTACTGAAGTGATAGAAGAAACCTCGCAGATCTTGTGCGTCTTCGTGCACAGAGGAGTCCAAAACCCTCGACCTGCTAAACCATAGAACAAGAACAAATTCAGGGGGGCAGAGGGAGAAGAGATCAATAAAGAAAGGGAACGAGAGTGAGAGAAAGAGAAAGAGAGAGAGAGAAAACCTGCAAAATAAGCAAAATAAGCAAAATCAGAAAACCTTGAAGGCTCGAACTCTCTGGAACAACAGAAAACTTGCAAAATAAGCAAAATCAGTGGAGAGAGAGAGAGAGAGAGAGAGAGAGAGAGAGAGAGAGAGAGAGAGAGAGAGAGAGAGAGAGAGAGAGAGAGCGAATGCATCCCACCTCACGGACGGATGGCAGATCGAAGATGGTGACAACTCTGCTCTTCGTTTCAGCTTTGCTTATCTCCTCTTCTCTTCTCTATATGTTCTCCAAGTGTAAAGTGGGGTTAGGGTTTACAATACCCTTGAAACATACCTTTTGTTATGTTTTGAGGGTAATTTCCCCATTTACCCTTCGTAACTTAAGTGCTACATATGTTTCGACGCCTTTTGCTCATAATCAATTCTGAAAGTGAAAAGCAAGTATGTCATGCTCCAAAAAAAGGATTCCAAAGTCTTATAAGTGCCCGGTTCATTTAAAAAAAAACAAGAAATTGAACCAGGCTTCCCATACAGATTTTACCTCATTTCTGTTTCAAAAAAAATAAAAAAAAACATCATAACCCATTTTTTAGAAACGTTACAGTACAGAGCCTAATGTAATTTAAGCTAGCGCTCCTCGTGTTTATCTCTTTTTCTTCAAACAAGGGGCATGAGTGAGATAGACGGATCCATCTCCTCTCCAATGCATGGGAACTCAACCAAGACATCTGATGGTTGAGAGGACCCAAACACGAACCCCAACACAAGGGTGTGTGCCCCGGATCTTTCTAGTCATCAAATGCCTGATTGGACACCCCACATATTAGAGAGATCTTTTTTCGAGATAGGCATATAGGAGCACTGAAATAGATAACGCTCTGAAACATGATTTTTTTTCTTAATTTAATTATGTAGAAATATTATCTGTGAGTAGGGGGTGTCAACGGGTCTGTCCGGCTCGATTTTGGTCTGGGTTGAGTATGTTTCGGTGTGGGAAGGTTGAAATCGAATCCGAACCAATAAGGAAATTCTGGTTTCAGTTTGGTTTCGGTTTCGGTGCGGTTTGGTTTTGGCTTGTTTTCGGTTTCTTAAATCAGTTTATAATCAGATTGGTTTCAATTTTTGGTTCAGTTTGGATTCGACTTTCCATACAAATGTATACAAAACTATGCAAAAATTTGGTTTTTTAACGAATTTTGGAGTGTTTCGGTTTCTTATCGGTTTGGTTTCAATTTTTTTTTGGGTTTTGAGCCGGTTTTGGGTTCATCCGGTTTTCGGTGCAGTTCGGTTTGGTTTTGAGGTTGCAATACTCTAAACCGAAACCGAACTAATAAGGCTTCGGTTTGGTTTGGTCTAGACTGTTATCAGTTCGGTCTGACTGATTTTACCGGTTCGACTTAGGGTTTGACACCCCTATCTGTGAGGAAGCCCAGCCTCCATGGATAGCCTCACTATCTATCTCTTTGTTTGGTGCATATCGATCATTTCACATAAAAGAGAAGGGAGACAAGACTATTGGATGCTACTCTCTCCACATAAAACACTTCCCCATTAATTATATTTTATATATTAATAAAATATTTTTTTCTTCAAAAAAGGATGGGCTTACATGTGACATTTAAAAGGGTCCATGTGTCTGCCACTTGGATTTTAAACAATATAAAGAGCCTCCAACGCCAAAGAGTGTCCAATGATCCATCCAAGGGCTGGAATTGTTTGGACGCAAATCCCCAAGTGTTGGGATGTGTGACTAAATCATCCCAACCCTTGGATTTAGATCGTTGGACGATCGTTGGAGCGTCAGTTGTTGGACATTCGGGTCCTCATTTGTGGGTATTGATAATCTAGTGAACCCACATGTGAGGTGGGCCATAAGTCTTTATCATTGTGTTTCATTTGTGAACAATGGGCTAACTTTTTCTTAACTTTTAATTTTTTTTTACTTAAAAAAAAAAAAGAAAAAAAGAAAAGCCCCTTATATAGCTTTTGTTGTGGCGCTCCATTCTCCCTCCCTACAGAAATTTAAAGATAGATGATAAAAGTGATAAAATTACTCCAGAAAGGTCAAAAGGAAGGGAAAGAAAAAACGGAAAGATACTTTTTGGACAAAACTGCAAAATTAAGGGACCTACCTGCAAAACCTACTCAAAGCCCAGTGAGTCAGTGACAGAGAGAGAGAGAAAGGTGGGAGAGAAAGAGCGGTAAGCCAAACCAAAAAGCAAGAAACCACCTCATTCTCTCTCTCTAGCTTGCAGTTAACAGTAGTAAATAGTCCTCATTTTCTCAAGATCTGGGACTTGTTCTTACTCTCAATCTTTTGCTTGTTTCATTGTACCTTATCAAGATCCACTATTCTTTTACAAAATGGATCTGCTCTTGTCTCATCAGGGCTAAACCTAAAAGCCCTCTCTGGAAGCTCGCCCATGTTCCATGGATCTGCAAGCCAACCTGCATTGTTCTCCTAGAGCCAGGATTTCATGACCACATGCTTATTTGGACGCTCTGAGGTAGCTGGAGTCATGCAATTGTTCAGCTCGGAGGCTGACGGGGATGAAGAGTTGGGACGATGGAATGGGTTTTCCGGGGACTTCTCGGGTTGTCTTCTCAAGAGTTTCATCGCATTTGAGTTTGAGCTTTCTGGGTTTTTCTGATATGAATTTGATTCTGGCGAAGGAAGATGCTGTCACTGATGATCCTTCTTCTTCCTCTGCTCAATTTGGTTTCTTCTGGTTCCGGTACGGTTGTTGATGTGCTTTTCTTTCCAAAGTTAAATGTTGAAATTCTTTTGCTGCCCACCTTTTACTCTTTTAGTAGTTGCTCTATTCAGCTGCTCTAAACAGTAATTGCACATTTATTATTTTCCTGGGTTAACTATGGAGTATGCAATTGGGGAAAGCTTTCTTAAAACGAATAGAAGAACCAAACTCGGTATCGTTGATTTATTTGAAATGGAAGAATTGAATTCCACATACATCGGACTTCTTTCTTTCTGTCTGTCGTTTCCGTTCTGCGGTATTTCTACTTAAAGTTAGTGCTAGAAAGGTTTAAATCCTAAAACCGGGTCTTGCTCAGTGGAAAGTTTTGGAAGCTTTGCTTTGACCATAAATGGAGAGCTCTAGCACTAAAAAGAGCAGAGATGCATCGCACAATAGGTGAAAAACAGAACAAGTGGTTGGTATTTGGTCCTTACCAAAAAGAAAAAAAGGTTGGTATGTGGCGAAACAATGGCAAGCAGGCCCTGCTGCGTTTGACTTTTGATTTAGAATGATTTGTTCTTCACATTGAATGATTTCTAATGTGTTTGTTGTCAGAATGAACTTGGTCAATTTAATAGCGTGGTTGGTGAGCGTCATTTTAAACGTTGTGTGATGATGTATGATATGAATTAGAATACACCAAGTTTCCTAATACAAAGTCAGGTAGGGGGATAACTTTCCTCATCATTCTCTTATAAGCTTCCTAGAAATGTCTGTCCTTAGATGCTTCCAAGTTTGTTAGTCCCTGCTTTATTTCATTAATTTTCCAGTGTCCACTTGGTTTCCAAAAATTACGTTTCTCCTTTGCTAATGGATTTGGTGATAAAACTGATTCATAATATTTTGCAAAGCCATAATTTGAACTTCATTAAGGCCATTAGCCATTGCATAAAGTACTCAAACCCATTATTTCACTACTGTAACCCTGGAAACAACATCCTTATCCACTCTTTCATTTAGCTAGAAAATCCCTGATCTCAAGAATCTCCAATAAAGCGCGTCACTCCAACTACCTCCTTATAAGCCATTGCATAAGCAAAACCGACATAGGTGGGCATGTAGAGAATACCTAGGGGCACAAGACTTCAGGAGAAGGGATGCCTCCTCACAAAGGGGTCGCAGTGACCAGGCCTGGGTCAAGTCGGTAATTTTTTTTACATATCCTAGGCATTGGCGGGGGCCTAGACGCAAGGTGAGACCAACTAGGCGACCAAAGCGCCTGGATGCTTAGGCGACCAAGGCGCCTAGACAACTATGAATCTTTGTTCTGTATGTTGATTTTTTACTACTTTATCTCATTTTTTTTTTTTTTTTTGTAACTTACTCCAACCTGTTCTAGTGTAGGGCTTGAGTCATTGGAAGATGGTAAGTTGAGACATTATCCTGTTCAACCATGTTACTGTATCATTGTATCTTTATAAATTCCAGTTTCCTTGCTTGCTTGGAGATCATGCATTGAAGGGAGCATTAATTGATACCCATTAATATACCTATACAAGTAAATGAACAGTATCCCAATGAGCTTATCAGCTGGCTTCCACTTTCTTTACTCCCCACCTTTTCTAATTAGCATTGAATTATTAATGTGGTACGTTTGATGTCTTAGTACCTCATATGGATTGGGAAGGGGATACTTATTGCTTGCCTAGAAAGAGAGTGAATGTTGCTTGGGTTTAAAGAAAAGGGGATGAAGGATTGCCTGAATGAAGGCCTTGAGAACTCATTGCAATCTTGTTGCCAATTTTTCCCTGGCATTAAATGCATTTTTTTAATGCACTACTAGTTCAATTACTCTCAACGAATCAAAGAGAGGCTGAATGTCATATTCAAATGCATTGTGGGTTTGTATTTCATTTTCTCTGTTCCTATGAATTTTTTTGGATAGTTTTTCCCATGAAATTGTTATTGATCAAATTAAAGAAAAATTCTCTGGCTGCCTATTTGAGGAGTTTGATCTGGATAGATTGACACTAGATGATTTCCACTATCAGACCTAAGAGCAATCAAAAAGTTTGCCAATGGTTATTAGGTGCTAAAAAACATAGTTGACACGACGTCAAGGCGGGGGAGGGCTGACTAAGCATTTAGACGACTATACCCCCACCTTAAGGCGAACAAGGTGACAAAGTGTTATTATTTTCACTGTTTTTTAACATTATTTAGTATGCTACAGATACCTTGTATCATCAAAATTCAACATTAAGCCACATCAAATCATCAAAAATCAACACTAAGCCACATCAACTCATCAAAGATTAACATCAAGTCACATTAAGTCATAAGAAATCAACATTCAAAAAAATGCTCTTGTTCTATAATAAGTTTTACTATTCAAATGATTTTATTTTTTGCATGAGACTTTTTGTATTAGGCATAGCACAAAACTAGTTTCCCATCAAGTGTAAGATTGCTTAAATTTGAGTTGTAATGACAAAGTTATGTTCTGATCAAACTTATATTAAAGTGCGCGAATACTGTTAAAATTGCCTGAATGAAAATAATTTTAAAAACATCAAAACTAAAGATTATTTTACTGGACTTTTAGTTTTTATCAATGTTTTACCATGATAAGATTTATAAAATTTTCAGAATTGAGAAAAAGCACAACATTTGAAAGTTGAAAATCGCTCCTTCAATAAAAAATCCAATTTTTGTTCTTGGATTAAGGGGTTGACTTTTTATCTTTTTAGAATTTGATTTTTAAACTATTTTTATTCGATTCAAATAGAAGGTATTTGCTTATTTATGAATAATATCTTAAATAATGTACTTAAATGATATTCAACATGAATAAGTCAAAAATATAAGTCGATATGCAATGCAATAAGGCGACAGTTGCCTAGGACCTAGGCAAACTGCCTGGACGCCAAGGCGACGCCTTGACAACTATAGCCTAAAAATAAAGCTGAGACCATTATCTAACCATTGTTGCATAGACACTTGTAAGTTGTTGGATAATGCAGGTCTACAAGTGGATATGCTGAAATGGATGATGGAATTTCTGCTACTTCCTATTAAACTTGAAAGAAAATTAAAATCTATGACACTGCTCTTACTATGTGATTCCAACAACAACAACAATTACAGCTTTATCCCAACTTAATGGGTCGACTATATGGATCCTTTCAAAACAAAATAGGGAAAAAAAAATGGTCAAAACAAAATAGATGCAAAGATGAGAGATGAGAGAAGAAAGGTGAGAGTAGAAAGACAAGAGTAAAAGGAAAGAGGCTCAACCCAACAAGACAAGAGAATCATAGCTATATTTGGTCGGCAACATGGATCCTTGCCTCTAATAGGCTCTATACAAGGTAATACTTGGGACAAGACCCAGACCATGTATGTTATTTCTCACCACTTCATTTATGGTCATTTTAGGCCTGCCTGTGGCTCTTTTAGCTCCTTCAATTTGAATCAGATCACTCATCCTTACTGGGGCGTCCTCAGGCCTCCTTTGAACAAGACTATAGCACTTCAAATGCCATTTGCAGAGCTTGTCTTTGATCGGTGAAACTCCCAAATCAGTTATAATATGCTCATTCCTTACTTTATCCTTCTTAGTTTTGCCGCACATCCATTTTAGCATCCTCATCTCAGCTACACATAGCTTCTCTATATTGAACTTCTTAACTGCCCAACATTATGCCCATGCATCATAGCTGGTTGCACAACAGTCCTATAGAATTTTCCCTTAAGCTTTAAAGGGATACGCCGATCACACAATAGTCCGGACGCACCTCTGCATTCATCCATCCCACTTTAAAACTTTGTGAAACATCATCCTCTGTCGCATTCTTTATTTATGGTTGACCCCAGATATCTAAAATAGTCGCTTTGAGGAATCTCTCTCTCCTTGATTTTCACATATCACCGTCCAACATAGAGTTGCTAAAGTTACACATCACATACTTCGTCTTGGATCTATAATCTTAAAGCTTCTTGTTTCCAAGGTAGATCTCCATAGGTCAAACTTACCTCTAATCCCTGCTTAGTCTCATCCACTAAGACGATGTCATCATCGAAGAGCATACACAGGGGAACCGAATCTAGAATGCTCTTGCTTAATTCATCCATGATAAGTGCAAACAGATAGGGGCTTAACTGCTTAAGGCCAATCCTTGATTCAATGGATGCAAATCTCAAGTGAAGATCCATGGTGATACTCTTACCAGTTAACATATGAGACTGATTTCGTTTCTGGCTTCTTGTATACATCTTACTTCAATGGAAACCAAAAGTAGCTAATAAGTTAGGTGGTTGATTTGGCAAAACAAGGGGTTGTGGGACCATGTTTATGTTTTGCGTAAGCTAACGAGATGTTGTAATAATCTACAGGGCTATGAGATCCATGGGTTATTATTTCTCTCTTTTCAACGTTGTTATATCTTTATCTTTTACTTTTTCAATAAATGTTTGCTTAAAAATTAAGGAAATAAGTTCTAAAGAAAAGGCTCTACATCTTTAGTTTTCATATTTGTTTAATGGGTAAATTATGTAGCCCTCCCTTGTACTACATCCTAATGACACCATCCGCTCCCATGATTGGAAACATTACACGAACTTCCCTTACTTTTAAAAAAATCTTACAAGCAGCCCAGTCCGTTAGCAGGGGACTGTGAAGTGATGACATCACTTGACAATAAATTCATAAATGCCCAATTACGCTTATGCCAGATGTGACTTTACATTGTTACCCTTTCCTCAAAACACCCCTCTTTTTCTTTTCCATCCCTGATTCTCTAAGGAGCATCATACCCGACGACCTGCAACTTGTGAATCGTCGTTGACCTTCGAATCTTCACATGTGACGTGGTGCGATGAGGATGATGGGCGGGTTTTCGGTGGTGCGTGAGGAATTACAGGGATGGTGTAGGCGGTGATGGCAGTGCTGATTACAGGGATGAAAGGTGGGTGGCAGTGGGTGTTTCAGGGATGAATTGTAGGTGTGATGGGTTGTGCGCAGGGAGTGGCAATTCAAGGGCAGCGGTGTTCTCTGATACAGGTGGGGGACAGTGTGCTCCTCTGACCATGGCCGCAATCTAGACTTACAAATCTTTGTTTTTTTTTTTCTTTTGATATGAATTTTTTTCTTTTGTATTTGTAACCAGATTTCACCCACTTTGCAAGAAAAACCTTTTTTTCGTCAAGAAGACTTGCCATCTTTTCATCATTTGAACCCCCATCTTTTCATCATTGAACCCTAGAACGTGCCATTCGGCTCCCGTTTGAATCCTCTTTTGCTTGTTATTTTAATGCACCGTTTTTCCCTCTTTCTTTTTCTTTCAAATAGAAATCAAAGACGTGTTGAGTGAGACACATGTGGATTTGGGTTTTGTTTTTTCTTTGTGTGCGAGACACTTAAAGAGTGGAAATCAGAAGAAAGAGGTTCTTGTATGCATCTTATTTTAATGGAAACCAAAAATATGCAATGAGCTGGGTGGATAATTTGGCAAAACAAGGGGTTGCTGTATATTTATCTTTTACTTCTTCAATAAATTGTTGCTTATAAATAAAGGAATAAGTTCTAAAGAAAAGGCTCTACATCTTTTGTCTTCATATTTGTTTATTTGATTGCTAGAAGATTGAGGACTGAATTGAAAATTGATGTCAGACATTAGATCTGTCTTTTGATTGGTGCTTTTAGTTCAGAAACTAAAGTAGGTAGTTTGTTTGGATTTTTTTTCCTAAAGCAAGTATTAGAGTGTGCTTCTTTTATTTAATGACACCAATATATGTTAATTTTTTTCCTTTTTGGGCATCCACTACTACATATGAGCTTGTCACCTTCTGTACTGCCAAACAAACCACTTTCTATGAGAAAAATGTCAGAGGAGCTTGGTAAGTGCAAAATTGTTACTGTCTTCCTTCAAAAATCAACCACTACTCTGTATAAAT
>NC_056566.1:10677673-10680913 GCF_013358625.1 Macadamia integrifolia
AAAAAAAAAAAAAAAAGGAAAAAGAAAAGAAAAAGAGACTGTGGATGGTCCCGCCCACTCTAATAATGATAAAATTAAAAAAATAAAATAAATGAAACAAAAAAACATAAGCAAGTATCAGAAATCGTTCCTTTGTACCATTCTGGTCAAGGATTTCAAATCATCTCCTGTTTGGATATATAGTATAGGTTTTTTTTTTTTTTTTAATATATTTCTCTTGACTATTAACTGCTTGTATGCACCATGTGCAGTCCTTTCCATTGTTCTTTTTCATGGTATTAATCCTGATTTTTGTTTGTGGCATTTTTTGGTAATATTTTTTTTACAGGAAGGGAATATTCATCTGACAACTCGGGCTCATTCTGGTTTTTCCAAGGGCGATATTCCTCACATACAACAACAGTAATATCCATTCAAGGTGTTCTAGCTTTTTCTGATAAATATGCATAAAAATCTGAAAGCTACTGTTGTGGACAATATCTGAGGTTTCTGGATTTCTTTTTGCAGCAAGATCATTGCCTTCAAATCTGGCATTTTCTTTATCAAAACCACCCCAACTATGGAGGGTTGAACGCTCTTTAGGACAATCATCTTTGCCTGCTCCTTCTTCAACATCTGGAGGTATTTGATGAGTGATCATAACCTTTACTCCATACCCTTGTGTTTTGGTTGTTCATTAATGATTAATCCAATCCCTTTCAGGCCCTGTTACCAGTCCTAATAGTACTCCATCATTGAGGCCTCATCGTCATCATCATCATTGGAAGAGACCTCATGCTGTCTCACCATCCCCAGCTCCTGTATCAGGTGGTCAATGTTGGAAAATGTTGTTTAAATTCTTTACCTGTCTAAGTTTTACTATTTTATTGTCATGGGTGTCTATATGTCATTGATTTAGGAATGGTTCGGCATTGCAATGTTTGGCAGGTTGTGATCAAATCACATGTGTGGAGCCGCTTACTTCAACTCCCATTGGTTCACCTTGTGGCTGTGTATTACCTATGAAAGTTGAACTTCATGTAGGTGTAAGTCTATATGAATTCTTTCCGCTTGTTGATGAGCTAGAGATTGAGGTTGCAGCAGGTACATATCTGAAACAAAGTCAAGTAAAGATAATGGGTGCTAGTGCTGATATTCAAGATCAAGGCAAAACAGTGGTAGACATTAACTTGGTCCCACTAGGAGAGAAGTTTGATAGTACGACTGCTATGCTAACATATGAGAGATTTTGGCATAAGAAAGTGACAATTAATGCAACTCTTTTTGGTGATTATGAAGTGATATACATCAAATATCCTGGTAATAACCTTGACTCTCTTAACATTTTTTGCTTCTCCTTTGGGTGTGTGCTGGTGTAGTCTCTGAAAATGTCACTGTCAGGGCTTCCCTCTTCACCACCATTGGAGGACTCCCTCGGTCCCGTTGGAAGTGGAGACCATGAAAACCCTATCATGGCAGATTTTCGTGGCAAGAGTCAAAAGATGAATACTAGAACGATTGCCATTATAGCTTTATCTGCATTTGTGCTCTTCTTGGTATGCCTTGGCATGGTCTCCATCCTCTTGAAATGCAAGAAAGTTGGAAGAACATCAACATCTGTTGGGCCTGCAACAACATCCTCCATTACCAAAAGATCTGGTAAGATACCATGCTTATCTGACCTTCTAATAGTGGTAGAGCTTATTATGAAGAGGAATCACTTGGTTGTTTTAATAGTTCTTGCTCATATTACTTTTATATCTTAAGAATCAGAAAACATAAGAACATTAAAGCGACATCTTCCTCGTGCTTTTTTTTTCATTTATCATTGAAGTGTCATCCAAATATTTACTTCATCTTTATATTGATTAAGTAATCTTCAACGTGTTATGTAAACTATTTAATTTTTCTTAATAAAACAAAGTTTCTTGCATATATTGGAGCTCTGAAATCTCTCTCAGTGACACAAGCTAATAGATCTGTTGACTCTAACCTCTCAGTTCAGTAGAACAACTTTTGCATGTGAACTGAGGGGCATGGTAGCTTTGTCTTATGAGCAAACGTTTGTTGACCTTCTTCCTCATCAAAATGGCTTGCAGCTTATAGTCACAGGCTTTATATGTCCTGTCTAATGGAATATGGGAAGAAAAAGAAATTCCTTTTTCCTTGATGATGAGAATTGATGACCAAAAGGTGGAGAGCTGGAGAATTGATGACCAAAAGGTGGAGAGCTGACCGTTTCATTCCTTCCAAAGTTCAGCACACTTTGCCAGCATTCTCCCCCTGAGATACATACCTAGGAGGTTGCTCCATATACCCTTCCTCATGCAAATCACCAAATAAAAAGGCATATTTAATCAAAAATATGAAGTTTCAGTCTGGGTGTACTCGAGCATTATCCGATAATTTTTTTTTGAATGGATCATCAAACTGAGTTTTTATTTCATTATTAAATTCCTTAGAAACAAATAGAAATTGTAAATAATCTTTCAATAGATACATCTATGTTAAACAAGAATGATCATCTACAAAAGTGACAAAATAAGAAAAACCTAACCTATTTTTGACATGATAAGGACCCCAATATCTGAATAAACTAAGGGAAACAAAGACGGGCTTCTAGACTCATTACAAGAAGGAAAATAAGATGATGATGCTTCATTAAGAAGTAAAAATGTACAACCAAGGTTAAAACACCTCTACGGAACCGTTCCTCCAACTCTGCGTCAGTAGCACATAGAGTTGTAGGAAGGCTTGGAGCCTTTGGGAAAAAAAGGGTATACACCTCTAAGTTTGAATCATATACAAATCTCACTCAAATGTGGCAAATTGTTGCTGTAGATGTGTTGTAGTAGTCCCCAACACTTTATTTCATCAGGAAATGTGGGTGATTTGGCAAAAAAAATAACAAATCTAGGATTTTTAGGAGTTTTCCCTCTTTAATTGGTGAAACCATAGTTGTCAAGGCGTCGCCTTGGCGTCCAGGCGGTTTGCCTGGGGCCTAGGCGACAGCCGCCTTGTTGCACTGCATGTCGCCTTCTGTTTCGGCACTTATTTATGCCAAATATCATTCAAGTAAATGTTTTCATTTACTTAAGATATTATTCATAAATAAGCAAATACCCCCTATTTGAATCCAATAAAAATAGTTTAAAAATCAAATTCCAAAAGGATAAAAAGTCAACCCCCCAGTCCAAGAACAAAAACTGGATTTTGGTTATAGGGACGATTTTCAACTTTTAAATGCTAGGGTTTTTCTCA
>NC_056566.1:10686425-10716921 GCF_013358625.1 Macadamia integrifolia
AAAAAAAAAAAAAAAAAAAATAAAAATGAGCAAGTGCATGAGGCTCCCGCTGCTTTAGTGCAGGATATTTTGTGACCAAGTTGATCTTAAAATCCAATATCATATAGCATCTGATGCATAAATTTTGGCACGGTATAAATTTGTTCAGGCTCCTCAATTAAGTGTTGCCACAAAAGCTTATTCCTTGTGCAATCCAATGAGACAAAAAATGATAGTCAGGAATGAGTTGAAAAATCAGGGAGGATGTCAAAAAGGTCGTGCTTCTGTGGCGGGATTATTTTTTTTCATTTGTTTATTTTTCTTATTGTCATTTTTGCCCATTTCTTTTTGTCTAGTTGCATTAAGTTCCTCTTCTATTGAACGACCAAAAGTCTTTTTCTAGTTTAATTGTATGATATGTTTGAAATATCAATGGTTGAAATTTCTTGATCATGTTTGATGCGGATTGTTTCAGTCTCCTTCCATAAATGAGGTAAACTGTTACATTCTTCAGAAAATTTGATATATTTCTTTTAAAATCACTTTCTGTATAGGAAAACTCTAGCAGTGGTGCTTATGCTTATGAGTATGTACTATGAATTAATTAATTTCCCATGCAAATAGATAGTATTTCTGTTTAAGCTTGAATGTCTTCTATGTGCAGATTTTTTGTACGTGGGTTATATGATGGTCAATTGTTCTTAAAGTTGAAAAAAGGTGTTAATTTTCCAGCCATGGATCCGTGGGTATGGTATTTCTCTTTACCTTGTGTTGAGAAACTTTCCTTTCTTGGACATGACATTCCTATTTTCTGCTTTAATGAGTAGTATATGAGAAAGAGGACTCATCCAAAGTTTTTATATTTTGGGAAGATGACTTGTCCTTGAGTCAAACTGTGGTGTTTGTCCCGAGCAAAATCTTGTCTGTCATGGTTTTAAGCATGGATTATTATAATTGGTATTCTGTCTTAAATGCATCATTCTACCTAATCAAATGCAGGGATGACTGTTTGAGAAGTTTTCAGTTAGTAACTTGTTACTTGGCATCACCAAAGACAAAATATGAAGGATGAAATGGATGCTTTTTCAGAATGGGGTTCTCACTAATAACTAAATGATGCAACTTTTGATTTGATATCACCCTTCAATTCAAATCAGCAAAAGCAATGTCTCCATGCATAATATGGATTCCAAACATTCATGATCTATATGTGAATAAGTCAAATTACTTATCGCTTGTAAATAATGTTCCAGTCGAGATATTCTTGTTATTGCTTCTACTCATATTCCCCCAAAAGTGAACCATCCTTGTCTTCATATACATGTGAGTACCTCCACTAACAGGCCAGTCTTTTGAGATGAAAACTAAAATTGTATCAGAGCAGGTTTATCCAGTCCTGCCTCCGTTCTGTTTTGTTCTTCCCTGTATATGCCTGTATGGTGCTTGACAGGCAGTTCCACGCTTTGAGTGTTTGCTTGACAGGCAGTTCCATGCCATGGGGCTTTCTATTTTTGTATTTAGTTCATTGGTTAATATAAATGAAGTGCAAGGGGCTGCTAGCCCATGATTTGATGTTTTGATAAAAGAGCTCTATGTGAGTGTGTACTGTGGTGAATCAATTGCAGCCAAGGTGGTGAAGCTTTGGAGGCAGGGTAGTGAAGCCCAACCGCAGGCTTTGGTGGTGGAGCCAAGCCATATTTTTCTTGTTCTTTCTCCTTTTCTTCTTGTTCATTCACTGTGCTGCCGATATTCCAGCAACTATTTCTCTCCATCGTGGCCTCTTATTAGGTGTCTTCCGATCTTCGGTTTGTGCTTATTTAGTCACTTAATATTTCTCTTCAAGTTTCTTCTATTCTCTATTGTTTTTCTATGCTGTTACAGGTCTGCGATAGGAATGTTTGACAGCATATGAGTCTGAAGTTCAGTCTCTATTTTCTGAGAATCTACCCATCAGATTGGGCTGAGCTTTAACTGTTTTATTCCCCATCATATCTACTCCACTCAACCAAGTTTGATGTCCATCAGATTGTTAGATTATGAGTTATGCTAGTTCTCCTTACTATTTTTTGTTTATCACTACTTTCTATTTTCTGTCCATGTGTGTTTCTTCTAATCTAACCATTAGTTCCCTTAGATATTTTAGCCATGTCTTTACCCCATTAGGACCTCAAGAATATGTTAGTTTCAGTCCCATCGGATTTATAGTTTGCAAGATATAATCACATATTGTTTTTGTCCTATTTCTCAGCTTTTAGATTCACTACGATTCCGAGTTCTGTAGTTTTGCTAGTGTTTGTTTCGGCTTGGCTTAGGTCATCAGGTTCCTTATCTTTCCAACAGGCTAAAGCTGCCCTCCATGTGTCTCAATTTCTCAAATCAAGTGGCCACCACATAACTTAGGTTAGTGGACCACCCATGGAATTTTTTATTTATATCTTTTCAGATGTGTGTAGAAGATATTATGGTTGAGTCCTACCATTATTATGTGGGTGGCTTCGTTTGAGCCACATGGAGGGACAATTTTTCCATTTCCAAGTTGAGTGGAGAAGAGGCTTCTGGAGTGTCCATGTGTCAAATTTCATGGACCATCTTGTAACACATGCATTGTAGTTCTTCCGGTATTACTGTTGGCCGTTATACTATATTTCAGAGCAAGTTGTCAAATATTGGTACTGGAGAGCATATCAGGAAGCTGGTTTTAAGAGTTTATTGAAGATATATCGGAGAGATGCTAGATAGACTTAGATATGTCTGGGATACACTTAGAATACATGCAGAACGAGCGTTTTAAGCTTGTGCACTACATAAGCAATAAAGAATGATACCCCAACCCATGTCAGGTTATCTTTGTTTAAAATGTCATCTATGTGATTCAAATATTCATTGTCAAATACAATATCAAACCTACTAATAGGTAATAAAAAAAAAAACCTAAGTAAGAATATTTGAAAAAGAAAAATCTATCTGCGTATAAGATTACTAGCTTAAAATACCCTTAAAGATCAAAACAAGCAAGCAATATGCAAGTATAAACATACAACAACAATCTCAGCCTTATCCCAACTTAATAGGGTTGGCTACCTGGATCCATCCAGAAAAAAAAGTCCAAACAAAAGAGATGCAAAGATGAGAGATGAGAGATGAGAGATGAGAGATGAGAGATGAGAGATGAGAGATGAGAGATGAGAGATGAGAGATGAGAGATGAGAGATGAGAGATGAGAGAGGAAAGATGGGAGTGGAAAGATGAGAGTAAGAGGAAAGAGGTATAGCCCAATGACTCAGGAGAATCATAGGTATATGGGGTCGGCTACATGGATCCTTGTCCTCCAATAGGCTCTATCCAAGGTCAGACTTGGAACAAGACCAAGATTATGCTTGTCATTCCTCAACACTTCGTCTATGGTCATTTTAGGCCTGCCCTTAGCTTTGTTAGCTCCTTCAATATGAATCAAATCACTCCTCCTTACTGGGGCGTCCTCAGGCCTCCTTTGAACGTGACCATACCACCTCAAATGACATTTGCAGAGCTTGTCGTTGATCGGTTCAACTCCCAAGTCAGCTCTAATATGCTAATTTCTTACTTTATCCTTGTCTTACCGCACATCCAATCTTGGCATCTTCATCTTAGCTACACATAGCTTCTCTGTATGGCATTTCTTAACAGCCCAACTTTCTACCCCATACATCATAGCTGGTCGTACAATAGTCCTATAGAATTTTCCCTTAAGCTTTAAAGGGAGATGCCGATCACACAACACTCCGAATACGCCTTTCCACTTCATCCATCTCACTTTAATTTTCTGTGAAACATCATCCTTTATGTCACATTCTTTATTTATGGTTGACCCTAGATATCTAATATAATCACTTTGAGGAATTTCTCTCTCTGGTTGATTTTCACCATATTACTATCTAACGTAGTGTTGCTAAAGTTACACATCATATACTCCGTCTTCATTCTGTAATTTAAAGCCTCTTGTTTCCAAGGTCTATCTCTATTGCTCCAATTTAGCACTAATCCTTGCTTTAATCTCATCGATTAAAATAATGTCATCCACAAAGAGCATACACTAGGGAACCTCATTTAGAATGCTCTTGCTTAACTCATCCATGATAAGTGCAAATAAATAGGGGCTTAAGGCCGATCCTTGATGTAACCCAATTGTAATTGTGAATTCCTTGCCTTGACCTCCTACAAATTTCACACTAGTCACCACGCCCTCATGTATGTCCTTAATTATATCCACATATGTACTAGATATCTCTCTCTTTACTATTACATGTAGGATTAAATCTCTAGGGACGCTGTCATATGCTTGTTCTAGGTCAATAAAGACAATGTGGAGATTCTTCTTGTGGGCTCTATAACTTTTCATAAGCCTCCTCAGTAGGTAGATAGCCTCAGTCACGGATCCACCTGACATAAATCCAACTTAGTTCTTCTAGATCTTAGTTTCTCTTCTTATGCGGGGTTCAATAATCTTCTCCCATAGTTTCATTGTATGGCTCATTAGTTTTATGCTTCTAAAGTTATTGCAGCTCTGGATATTCTCTTTATTTTGTAGACCAGGACTACAATGCTTATCTTCCAAATGCTTATCTTCCAATTATCTGGCATCTTCCTAGTGTTTATAATCCTGTTAAACAACTTGGTTAACTAAACAATCCCACATACTCCTAGGGTTTTCCACACTTCTCTTGGGATCTCATCCAGGCCTGGTGTTTTTCTTGATTTCATCTTTCTTAAAGCTTCTTTGACTTCTGCCTCACTAACCTTTCGCACAAATCTATGACGTGTGGAGTCTTGTTGAGTAAAGCAATTTCCGGTTCATTTCTACTCAAACTATTTCCATTTGGTAGGGCACTAATATATTCATCTCATCATTTGGGTGTGGATGCATATGTGTCTACGCCTTGATTCCTTGTGCTTGTCAAACAACCGGTACATCACTCGGAATAGCTGTAGTATGCGTTCATCACTTCTAACATTAGGAGTCAAAGATGTCTGAACAATGAAGTGGCTTTGAGAATTATCAGATCCAATGAGTGTCAGTCGGCTGAAATTGCTTTCAATGCTGTCTCACAATTGGAATGTTAGCTCCAACTTTGTCTAACTTCATTGTATTGAACCAGGGGCATCCCAAAATCCCCTCCCTCTCGCTATAGTCGAGGTAAAGCATAACTGAAGTTTGCTTCTGAACAATTTTGAGAGTAAAAACCTCCTCCCCTTCCGATAGCATGACTTGAACCCTCCTTATATGGTTTGAAATAGTCTCCTCAGGCGTGGTTTGGCAGGTTCACTATTGTGGTTCGTGAGTTTGGGATGTCCAGATGTGACAGTGATGTCTCAGTGTTTTATCGGAAATATGGTACCAGAAGGATATTTCTTGTGATCTGGCGATGATATTGAAGGGATCCAAAGTTTGAAAACTCATCTACAACAAAAGTTTCAAACCAAGGATCTAGGGCGGTTAAAGTATTTTTTGAGTATTGAAATGCTTAGTCAAGGAAGGCAATTTTCCTCTCTCAGAGGAAATATGTTCTAGATTTGTTGATAGAAACTGGGATGTTAGGAGCCAAACCTTTGGATACTCTTATAGATCCAGATGTAACGCTCACAGTTGAGAGTGGTGATGTGCTAGGTGATTCTGAGAAGTATCGAAGATTGGTGGGAAAGCTTAATTATTTGACTATGAATCGACCTAACATTGCCTTCCTTGTTAGTATTGTGAGTCAATTTCTTTCGTCTCCATGAACTTCACATTGGGATGCCATTGTTCGTATTTTGAGATATCTCAAGAAAAATCCAAGTTATGGTCTGTTGTACTCTGATCATGGACAGAAGTGTGTTAAGGGTTTCTGTGATGTTGATTGGGGCTGAATCTCTTGTTGATAGAAGGTCAACTATAGAATATTGTACATTTGTTGGTAGAAATCTTATGTCTTAGAAGAGCAAGAGGCAAGCTATTGTGGCTAGGTCTAGCGCAGAGTCTAAGTATCGTGCTATGGCTCTTATCACTTGTGAGTTGATGTGGGTGAAGCAGATTTTTTTACAGAACTTGGGTTTGAGTGCACTTATCTATGCAGTTGTGGTGTGATAACCAAGTTGCGATCCATATTGCATCAAATCAGCGTTCAATGAGAGGACAAAACATATTGAGGTAGACTGCCACTTTGTTCGAGAAAAATTACAGCAATGAGTGATTTCTACAAGTCATGTTCGTATAGCGTAATAACTTGCAGATGTTTCACTAAGTCTTTGGGGAGTAGTAGAGTGTACTATATTTGTAACAAGCTGGACATGATTAACATCTATGCTTCAGCTTGAGGGGGAGTGCCGATCAATATCTAGCTTCTCTTTGATGAAGTGTCTATCGATCTCCACATGCTTGGTTTCGATCATGTTGGACAGGGTTGTGAGCAATGCTAATGGCAGATTTGCTGTTACAAAAGAGCTTCATAGGATGGGTGGCAGGGACAACTAAATCTATGAGAAGACCATGAAGCCATAGGAGCTCACAAATGCCATATGCCATAGCATGGGACTCTGCTTCGGCACTTGAACGGGTAACCATGGTTTGTTTCTTGCCTCACCATATAACAAGGTTGCCACTAACAAATGTGCAATAACCAGTAGTAGACCTGCGGTCATCAGGGGAACCCCAAATCAGCATCTGTGAAGACCTCCACCCTAAAGTGATTAGGAGGAGAAAAAAGGATACCATGTCTTTGGGCAGATTTTAGTACCGGGAATACGCAACACAACTTCCATGTGAGTGTAGTAGGGATCATGCATGTACCGACTAACCAGGTTGACGACAAATGTTATGTCAAGGCATGCATGAGAAAATAGATCAGGCGCTTAACTAATCTTTAATATCTCCCCTTATCCACAGGAGTACAAGACCACCTTTTTTCCTACTCAGGTTAACATTAGCTTCACTAGGAGTGTTTGCCAGCTTACACCCCAATATACTTATTTTAGAAAGAAGATCAAGTACATACTTCCGCTGAGACAAGTAGATCCCACGAGAAGACATGACAACTTCAATGCCTAGGAAGTAACGAAGTTATCCTAGATCTTTGATCTCGAATTCCTCACTCAAGTATCCAACAATATCATCTACATAGACTATCTGGATAGCAATCTTCCCACCAGATCTCTTGATGAACAGAATGTAGTCGGCATTGCTTTGAGAGTAACTTGTAGCAACCATAGCCTTGTGGAAACGTATGAACCAAGCAGGAGGGGATTGCTTTAGCCCATACAATGCGCGTTTCAACTTGCTTACCTTCCCTTGGGTTTTGGTGCAAGTGAACCCAGGAGGAATGTATCTATACACTTCCTCCTCAAGTTCCCTATAAAAGAAGACATTCTTCATATCTAATTGCTGGAGATCCCAATCTAAGTTGGTGGCATAAGTTAAGATAACACGGATTGTGTTCATCTTCGTAGCTTGAGCAAAAGTCTCCTGGTAGTCAATCCCACAAGTCTGAGTGAAGCCCTTGGCACACAAGTTTGGCCTTGTACTGATCCACTGCATAGTTGTCAAGGCGTTGCTATGGTGACGACTTGGCGTCTAGGCGGTTTGCCTGGGGCCTAGGCGATCGCCTTATTGCACTGCATGTCGCTTTGCGTTTTGGCACTTATTTAAGCCAAATATCATATAAATTACTGAAGATATTATTTATAATTAAGCAAAACCCCTATTTGAATCCAATAAAAATAGTTTAAAAATGAAATTCCAAAAAGATAAAAAGTTAACACCCAGACATGAACAAAAGTTGGATTTTGGTTATAGGGGATGATTTTCCACTTTTAAATGCTGGGGTTTTTCTCAATTATAATTTTTTTATAAATCCTAGTAAGTTAAAACATTCTAAAAACCAAAAGTCCGGTAAAATAATCTTTTGTTTGATATCCATAAAATTATTTTCATTCAGGCGATTTTAATAGTATTTGCGTACTTTAAAATAAGTTTGACCTGAACATAACTTTGTCATGACAACTCAAATTTAAGTAATCTTAGACTTGTTGGAAAGATGGTTTTATGTTATACTCAATACAAAAAGTCTCATGTAAAAATAAAATCATTTGTCCAAATATAACTTATTATAGAACAAGAACATTTCTCTAAATGTTGATTTTTTATGATTTGATGTAGCTAAATGTTGATTTTTAATGACTTAATGTTGATTTTTTATGATACATGGTATATGTAACTTACTATATAATGTTAGAAAATAGGGAAAATAAAAAATAACACTTGGTCGCCTTGTTTGCCTTAAGGCGGGCGCTTTCTTGCCTAAGCGCTTAGACAACCCTTCAACGCCTTGGTTTGCCTTGGCGTCGTGACAACTATGATTCACTGTACCATCAGCCTTCTGTTTTACTGTGAAGACCCACTTGCACCCAATTGTCTTCTTTTGTGAGGGAAGGCACACCAGATCCCATGTGTCATTCTTCTTTAGAGCTTGCATCTCTTCAACCATAGTTGCCTGCCATTGTGTGTTTGCATTCGCTTCCTACCAGGTATGAGGAATAAACACATAGGAAAGAGAAGACACAAAACTATAGTTGGAAGGAGAAAGTGAGTTATAAGAAACAATTTTAACAATAGGATGTAAAGTACAAGACCTATTCCCTTTACGAACAGTAATAGGCAGCTCAAGGGAGGGATCAACAGAAGGAGAATAACCTAGGTCCAAGGGGACAAGATCAGGCTCGAGTGGAGACAACTAACATGGTAGGGTAGATGCCGGATGTGTAGTGGTTTGAGTCAGTTGTTTGCGACTATAAACACGTATCTCTTTCCGAGGCGAAGGAGTGTCACTCTCCTCCTGAAACGGGATACTGGCAGGGATAACAAGTTCAATAGGCGGCACATCTTCCACAATGTGGAAGGAGACTCTCCTTGAAGAGGTGTCGCAGTGTAGTATAATGCAAATTCGTGAAAGACAACATCAATAGTCACAAACCAATGCTGAGTGGGAGGATTAAAACATTGATAGCCTTTCTGAGTAGAAGCATACCCCTGAATAATGCACCGGAGACCACGTGGATTAAGCTTTCAATGAGGTTGATGATTGCGAGCATAGTAAACACTACCGAATACCTTAGGAGGAATAGGAAAAGCAGAGGAACCTTGGAGAAGATCCAGAGGGGAGCAGAAGGAATGGACCTGGGAAGGCATTTAACTTATAAGAATGGCAGCAGTGGAAATCGCATTACTCCAGTACTGGGGAAGAACATGCATCTCAAACATTAGAGAGTGTGCTACATTACAAAGGCGGTGATTCTTCCGCTCAGTAACCTGATTCTGAGCCGGAGTATCCACACAACTAGTCTGATGGATCATCCCATGATAAAAAAAGTAAGCCTGAAAGGACCTTGCGAAGTATTCACTGCCATTGTCGCTTCGAAGGATCTTAATGGTAGCACCTGATTGAGTTCGAACTATGCGATGAAACTGCTAAAAGCAATAGATGGTCTCGCCCTTGGTTTACATCATATAAACTCAAGTGGTACGAGAATGACAATCAATAAAAAAGAGAAAAGAGAAACCACCAATAACCATTGACAGACACAGCAGAATGGACCCCAAATATTAGAATGTATCAATGAAATTGAAGTTTCACTTTTATTTTCAGAAACATAATAAGTGATATGAGTTTGTTTGGCCAAAACACATATCGAAAAAAAATTGACTCAAATTACAAATTTTGAAAAGGAAAAAACCCTAGCTAAGGTTTCCAAATGGGGATGACCCAACCGACGATGCCACTGTAGTAACTCAGAGATGGGAGGTGACGTAGAAGATGTCTGAAGAGCCTAACTAGAGACCAATGTTGAGTTATCATTAAACGGTATAGACCACCATGCACCTTTCCCTCGCCCTTTTCCAGATGTATTAGTAGGATGGCCATGAAGCTTTCAACAGTGCTTTTTGGTGTGACACTCATTCCCATAATAATCGCACTTAACTGGAGTCCTGGTAGAGGAGCACTAGATTGTGTGGGGCTGCATTAAGGGACTGAGTGCCAGAGACAAGTGCAGATCTCTCAGTAGGAGTGGCAGCAGGCTGTGGAAGCATAGTGGTACGTCAACTTTCCTAAATTTGGATCACCACATAGTTTTGATCCAAGGTCACGACTCAACTTGGGACTGCAGCTGATCAAACTCCACATTCAGACTTGCTAAAAAGTTATAGACCCTGATCTTGTCCTCTCGCTTCTGAAAACTGGTGACATCTATAGGGGTGAAAGGAGTATACTTCTAATAGAAGTTTAGCTCAGTCCACAATGTCCGTAACTCATAGTAGTATTGTGACAGAGTGAGCCCTCTCTACCTTAGATCACGAACCTTTTGGTGAAGTCTCAAGACCTGAGCATCATTTCTTGCCTGGTAATAGATATCTTGGACAAACTTCAAGATCTTCGAAGCAGAGTCAAGGAGGAGATAGCCACATGAAAGCTGTGGCCACGTGGAGTTGACATGGAAGGTATTAACCAGATTGGCACACTCCCACTTGTCAATCTCAGGATGGGTGGTTGGACGCTTTGAGGTTCTAGTGAGGTACTTGCAATAGCCACTAGACTTGATGTAGATGCAGACCGAGCGTGACCACATAAGGTAGTTTGTGCCATTAAGTTTGATAGCATAAGGGGGAAAGGTAGGAAGAGTTGTGGTGTCTCCACCAGTAAAAATAGACGAGCTGGTTAGACATGGTTGCTACTCAAGGGGGCTGTGCAAATAGAAGAGACATTAGCAGGAGATAGAGAAGCATAAAAAACCAGAAAAGGTTAGAAAACCCCAAAATCGATAAAGGGTAAAAACCTTGAGAAATCGATTTTGGGGATAGCTTTAGAATAAAGATCTCAAACGGAAATATGGTTGGTACATACCACTACATGGATAAGGAGCACCAATTGTAATAAACATCAAGATGATCGGAGCATCGAGTAGGCAAAAATCATTTTGGCAATGAAAAAACAATTTATGAGGGAAAACCCTTGAAAAATCAATGGAAAAAGAGTGGGTCTCTTGTAGAAGAGAGTTTGAATCTAGGAGAAGGATGGATGGAGGCTAGAAACCCTCTTGGTGGTTTAAGAAGCTCCCACCACGAGAGAGAGACAGATGGAAGAAGGCGTTGATGGAAGGATGCATTGGAAGAGAGAGAAACGATAAAGAGAGAAAGAGATAGAGAAGAGAGAGAGCCCTTAGGGTTTTGGATCCTATGATTCTGATACCATGTTGGATTGGGTAATGACTTGTGTCAGATATGACATCAACCCTCTTTATTTATAATAACGGAGAGAAAGTTCTATTGAATTACAAAGACCATTAAACCCCTTAGGGTATGTTTGACAATTGACACTTTTCCTAAAACCCATTATTACTACAGGTTTGAAGTATTCTCCTTAGGTGTGGTTCGGCAGGTTCACTACTGTGGTTCGTGAGTTTAGGATCAGACTCTTCTAGTTTATGTTGATGATATTGTCATCACTGGCGATGATATTGAAGGGATCCAAAGTCTGAAAACTCATCCATAACAGAAGTTTCATACTAAGGATTTAGGGCGGTTAAAGTATTTCCTGGGTATTGAAGTTCAGTCAAGGAAGGGAATTTTTCTTTCTTTCAGAGGAAATATGCTATGGATTTGTTGACAGAAACTGGGATGTTAGGAGCTAAGCCTTTGGATTCACGTATGGATCCACATGTTAAGCTCACAGTTGAGAGTGGGGATGTGCTAGGTGATTCTGAGAAGTATTGAAGATTGATAGGAAAGCCTAATTATTTGACTATGACTCTATTGCCTTCTATGTTAGTGTTGTGAGTCATTTGCTTTCGTCTCCATGAACTTCACATTGGATGCCATTGTTCATATGTTGAAATATCTCAAGAAAGCTCCAAGTCATGGTCTTTTGTACTCTAATCATGGACATAAGAGTGTTGAGGGTTTTTGTGATGTTGATTGGGCTGGATCTCCTATTGATAGACGGTCAACTACAGGATATTGTACGTTTTTTGGTGGAAATCTTGTCTTGGAAGAGCAAGAAGGTAGGCTGTTGTGGCTAGATCTAGCACAAAGTCTGAGTATCGTGCCATGGCTCTTGTCACTTGTGAGTTGATGTAGGTGAAGTAGATTTTGAAGGAACTTGGGTTCGAGTGCACTTCTTCTATGCAGTTGTGGGGTGATAACCAAGCTGCGATCCATATTGCCTCAAATTCAGTGTTTCATGAGAGGACAAAACATATTGAGGTAGACTGTCACTTTGTTCGAGAAAAATTACAGCAAGGAGTGATTTCTACAAGTCATGTTCGCACCGGAGAACAACTTGTAGATGTTTTCTTTGAGTCTTTGGGGAGTGGTAGAGTGGACTAAATTTGTAACAATCTAGACATGATTAACATCTATGCTCCAGCTTGAGTGGGAGTGTTAGAAGTATGGCGTGAGTAGAAGTTGTGGCCAGCTGTCTAGCGCAAGCCACGACTCCACTTTGGGGCTATTTAGGTCTATTGATGATATGTTAGATGATTAGAATTAGAAGTTTGTTTTATTTCATTTTTTGTGTTTCCTATTTTTAATAGGAGTATGTAATTGTCAGTCTATATAATGAATGAAGTTGGGCAGCCCCAATTTTAGTTGATTGGGACTCCCAAAATTCCTATTGTCTCTCTCTCTCTGTCTCTCTCCTATTTACACTTGTAATGGGCTTCCTTGTTTTGTCTTTAGCCCATGTGGGCTTTTCAGTTGTAATGGACAAGTTTGTGAGTCTTCAAGCTCATGTGGGCCTTGGATGTAGTCCTTTATGGGCTTTGGTACCCTTATTGGGTTTGTAATTTCTCCTAATGGGGCCATATTCTCCCTCCCCCTTTTTTTAATGCATTTATTATTCACCCAAAAAAAAAAAAGGTGGAGTAGGGGGCTTGAGTGTCCTTATCTATGGGCAGTCTAGATTGGCTACATTCCCCTCCAAGTGGCTGAAGTCAGAGAGGTCATCTGACCTACCTAAAAATATATGGGCGGTCACACACACACACACAAACAAAAAAAAAAAAAAGTGTTCTTTCAATTTCTTAACCAAGAAGAAGAAGAAGATCAACACAAGCTACTTCAGGTCTCCTACATGAATCCTGTTCTGCTATAGCACACTATGTAGGGACATGTTTTCTGTTAATATCTACACGTTTCTTCTCTCAATTTCTTAGCCAAGTAGTTTTTCCCTTCCGCTTGTTCTTTAACACCTTCAACTTGAACAATGTTAGTCCTCACTAGCCACCATTGCATGCATTAGTTTTCATTGTGCACATGACTGAAATACTTTGATCTCTTCGTCTTGTCACCCATACCTTGCTCTCTTTTTCTGGTTCCTTGTATGCCTTCGTGTTCTATTCAACTTTCCCATCATAAAGTCCTAAACTATACCATGTGACGCGGGTCCGGGGTTCCGAAACCCCTAAACTCAGATCGCTGATACGGAGAATGAAGGATTGAGAGGAGAAGAAGAGGAGGAAGTTGTTTAGCCAAACCAGAATTCACCAACCACGTATGCTTAACAGCAGCTTAAACTCATACGATGGTTACGAAAGTATTTAACGACTCAAACAACCCATTCCTAAGAGAAATCTAAAATAGAGTTTGATGTTACCTTGGACTCAAAACTGAAATAAAATTGGACTCAATGTCTACTTGCTAACAACTTAATGATAAATAACAATTGACAAAATAAAAAATCCTAAACAAAACTGACTCCTAAATAACTGGTTGAACCCTGGTTTGGACCTGTTCTTCTTTGGTCTGATTGGACCAGCCCTGTAATTGCATTACCATGTCATATCTTACGTATTTTTTTCTTAACCCTCTTTTTTGATAAAGAATCTCCTATAGGTTTTAGATTTGATTGATGTGGTCCACCATTTGGCACAAGCACATTCTATAATTTCTGTAGTTGGTCTATTATTTCAAATTCTGATATGAAAATATTTTCTTCAGGGAACAAGCGATCCATATGTGGTTATGCAATTCGATGGACAAGTTGTCAAAAGCAATGTTAAATGGGGGTAAGTTATTAGTGCCATTTCTGCAATTGGAAATGTTAGAATCCTCATTTCTAATATTCATGTCACGTTAGTGAAAGACAGAAGAGTAGTGGGAGAAAAATGAGTGCCATGCAAAACTCTACTCATGACCGCCAATATGGGGATTTTGATAAAATTCTGAAATACCCCTACACTACTATAGATGTAAAGAAACTTGATAATATCTGGATTTTTTGGTCGAAATAATACCTGGATTATACATATCCATATGCTCAAGTTTATCAGGAGAGAAGACTCATTGAGTTAGTTTTTGGATCCTTGAAGGATATGGTCATGATAATTACTTGATTATGCTGAAAGAGATGGACTTCGTATACACAATGAAAATTGCATTTTTTTCCTCTCTAATAGTCAATGTACATAATTAATGAGGGAAACAGGTTGAAAGCAAGTATCTGGAGTCTTCAACCGTATCTTTCCCTTCACCTCTGCAACTATAATGTTTATCTCAGTCACTCCAGAAAATTCCATTGGCAGTGAAATCAACTAGGATGAAGACTCCTGATAATGGTGGGGCAACCAGATATCCAATATCTTCATTCCCTGTGGTGGAAAAATTAGCCATTTGAATGCCACTGGAGTTGACTACCATCACCTATGCTTTTCTTGGTTGTTGAAAGAATGGCCCTCGACCAACAAATAATGGAGAATGCCAAACCTTTTTTTGGAGGAGGGGGGAGGGGAGGGGAGGGGAGGGGAGGGGGTGGTGTGGGGAATGCAGAATCAAAGTCAAGCATCTACTGTCAATATCAATGTAGCATGCTCACATACTTTTACTTGTGTAGTTTATTTAGGATCTACACGCTAACCAAAACACAGAAGTTCAAATTTTAAGATGTAAATCCTACCACTACTTCCTACAGATCTGATGAGGGGATTAGCAGAAAGTGTCCTCTGGCTATTCTTCTAATTTCTAGTCAGTGTTTGAGCTGTAATGGTGTGGAATACTGGAATCCTTGGTCACATAAGGGTGATATGGGAATTCCAACAATGACCAGAATCGTGGGGCATAATTGTACCAGAATTAGAGATCAGAAGTATCTCACAAACCAACAAGCTGATGGGTATATACTCCTGGATGAAGAAAAGTTATTAGGGATTACAGCTTCAAAGATCTCCCCAATCCAATGGTAGGATCTGATTTTATGATCAGTTTCAGAAT
The DNA here is from genome assembly GCF_013358625.1 of Macadamia integrifolia. NCBI lineage: Eukaryota > Viridiplantae > Streptophyta > Magnoliopsida > Proteales > Proteaceae > Macadamia > Macadamia integrifolia. The sequence continues at coordinate 10,701,673 of NC_056566.1, forward strand.
TAGGAATGTGACATTGTGACAATATCAAGGCATTAAGGACCAGCACCAATAGAAAAGAAGAAGAAGATGAAAAGTCAATAGAGAGAAGAGAGAAGAGAATCCTGCCCATGGTGGGTTCTGAACAGTCTACTCAAACCATGGGTGAAGGGATATATATATATATATATAACAGAATAGCATACAACTCCATACCACCGACTTAAGTCATACTGCCCTAATACCCAAAACACCCCACTGACATAAAACTAACATTAGACAATAAACCACAATAAACCACAATAAACCAAGACTATACTTAACACTCCCCTCAAGCTGGAGCATAGACACTAAATCCTGCACATATTCTCTTCTTGTTGGCATTCTGCATCATCATATCACATTGCTAGTTTTTGTGGATTGATACCCAATGCTGTGGGTGATGAGGTATAGAGGGTATATTCTTTGCTAACCTGATCGGAGCATTACACTTCAGTGAAAGGAAACCATAGTTTTTTGCATAATGGTTCTTTTCATGGATTTAAAGGACTCTGATCATCATTGTCTCTCCCATATTGAAGGATCATCTCTTTTGATTGTATTACTGATTGATTGTTTGCAGGACCAAAGAACCAACATGGAATGAGGAGTTTACTTTGAACATTAACTTACCCCCTACCAAAATTCTTCAGGTCTCAATTATAGAGCCAATTCTGCCTTTATGAATTTTGTTTCCCTCTTATGAAATCTTGTTTGAATATCTTTTCCGTTGGATCATGTTTATACAAATTCCTCTTTTTTTCTTATATTCTTCTTGCAATAATTACTTTTGATTTGTTCTACTGATTTTATGATATCGTTTTGCATTTGCTATGATTGACCTTGAAATTCTACTAGAATATTAGAATATTCACAATTATCTGTCGACTGTCGAGTTACCAAGTTTCCAATTCCATCAATCTTCTAGACATAAAAAATCTTCTATTTTCGTTGTTAGTACAACTCCCAAGTCTTGCTTCTTAAATCTTCAACAAACCTAACATTAATTCGCTTTAAACCTGCATCATTGATAAACAATCTAAGAGGTCTAGGGGTGGCCATGACCCCATATTAGAGGTTGTGGAAAAGGGAGGGACTTGGAAGGGACAAAGCCAGACCTTTCTTATTGTTTTGTTAATCATAAATAAGGTGAACACCGTAGATGTTCTTGTTGCATGTAGGTTGGGGATATTCTTTTAGGTTGTCTGCTTGTTGGGTGTTCTTTTGGTTCTAGATGGTTTGTAGAGTTGTGTAAGAAGGGAAAGTTGGAGTAGGTGAGGATGATTGCTTTTTTCTAGGGTGGTTTGTAGAGTTGTTTGTAAGAAGGGAAGGTTGGAGTACGTGAGGATGGTTGCTTTTTTCTTGGGTTTGGGGATCTCTGAGGCTTCTTTCTTCTTGGCTCATATTGAGCCTATAAATTGAAACCTCTCTTTCTGAACGACCCCCAACAGATCATTTTATGAAGAAATAATATATTTTTCCAAATAGCTTTAGTTAATAGAAGTTTTCGCAGTTTGAATGATTTTTCAATACATGTTAAGTTTGTATGAATGGTATACGGAAAAAGGTTTTGCTAATGTTAACCAAAGTTAGTGGACTTTGGAAGTTCATGAGTTGCAGACTTACAGGATTAGATGAAATTGGTCTACCTTTGGTTGTAAACTGATAAGAAATGCTTTTGTATAGCCTCCATTGGGGCTTGGAGCTAGATGTAATATGGGGCCTGTTTTTGTTCATAAAATCTTTGACTACTAAAAGAAATAGAATTAGTCTTTGAGTGGAACCTTCTATATTTACTAATGCGGGGCCCAAAGGATGCAACTAGGATGGGTGTGGGCCACATAAAAGCTTAAGCAATTTAGGTTTAAGGTCAGGTGGCAAAACAGTAAATATGATGATATCTAGAAGGGAGTGGCATTCCTGTAAATAAATTGAAGTTCACAAGGGTGGCAAACTTGTAATTTGTTAGAACTTCAAGACAACACTGGTTTACAAAGTACTAGTAGAAAGGGTAAATTGGAAATCAGTTGTAAAAGTAGGACTGAAGAAAATGGGAGAAAGAGAGGGGTATTAAGGGAAAAGAGGGATTAAAAGGGTTTGTTGGCAACCCATGATGGTTGTCTTCAACCGCCAGCGAAGAGGAACAGGGCGGAAGTCCAAGGGGTCTTTAGGTGAAGAGAAACCCCCTCAACATGGGTTGGATGAGCCTGAAAATTCAATTGGGGAATCGATTCATCTACCCCAATTGATTCCAGCAAGAACTGGCTGCAAAAGTCACCTTACATGGAGTATTTAGGCTCTGAAACTGAGCCCAGCGATAGCCTCAGATCTAGATTCAGTTGCAGGTCTGGTCATGGGGTATTGGCTCACACCAGGGACTGTTTCTGGTTAAGAAAATCCAGCAGTTGGGTCGCTTTAATGTGATGAAGTTAGCCCCCAAGTTTGAAGCTGAGAGGACTTGTATTGGGGAAGATCCCTTCAATTCCTTGGGGCTGTGATGTACCGCCCAGAACAGGGGATTCTCGGGTGAGTAAATATCAATAGCAGAAGTCCAGAAACAATAGATGGAGAATCAAGAGAGAAAGAGAAAGAAAAGACAGGAGAAGAGGGGAGGTAGAGAGATCGCAGGGAAGAAGAAGAAGAAGAAGAAGAAGGGGGGAAGAAGAGAGAGGCAGCCACGCAGGCAGTACTCAACTTAATTTTTCTTCATTAATCAACTAACTAATTTCTTAGGTTACATGCCTTACTTGTACTAATTCAAAATTAAAACTCTTAAAACTGAAATAGAAAATCCTAATCGCTTTCGAAATTAAAGTCTAATGAAATGGAAACAAATAAAACTAAAATTGGAAATTTCTACTTACCTAATGGCTACCCCAAAATAACCTAAAATAAAAGATAAACAAATATTCTCAAAATAAAATAAAATATTAGAATTTTCTATTAATCTTGAATCCGAATTAGTAACTTGGAACCCAAATTGGATCTGGGTCTTGGTTCGGGTTGTGGAGCAGGCTTGGGTCGATCCATCGGAGCGCTGCTGCATCAACTCCCCTGTTGTTTAGAAACACTCGTCCACGAGTTTTATAAAAGGAGAGAATCAACGCCACTCGATCAGCATCCTTGATCAATGGAATCAGATGTAAAAGTAGGACAGTGAAGAAAATGGGAGAAAGAGAGGGGTATTAAGGGAAAAGAGGGATTAAAAGGGTTTGTTGACAACCCACGATGGTTGTCTTCAACCTCCAGCGAAGAGGAACAGGGCGGAAGTCCAAGGGGTCTTCAGGTGAAGAGAAACCCCCTCAATATGGGTTGGATGGGCCTGAAAATTCAACTGGGGAATCGATTCATCTACCCCAATTGATTCCAGCAAGAACTGAGTGCAAAAGTCACCTTACATGGAGTATTTAGGCTCTGAAACTGAGCCCAGCGATAGCCTCAGATCTGGATTCAGTTGCAGGTCTGGTCGTGGGGTATTAGCTCACACCAGGGACTGTTTCTGGTCAAGAAAATCCTGCAGTTGGGTCGCTTTAATGTGGTGAAGTTATCCCCCAAGTTTGAAGCTGAGAGGACTTGTATTGGGGAAGATCCCTTCAATTCCTTGGGGCTGTGATGTACCGCCCAGAATAGGGGATTCTCAGGTGAGTAAATATCAATAGTAGAAGTCCAAAAACAATAGATGGAGAATCAAGAAAGAAAGAGAGAAAAGCCATGAGAAGAGGGGAGGTAGAAAGATCGCAGGGAAGAAGAAGAAGAAGAAGAAGAAGAAGAAGAAGAAGAACAAGAAGAAGAAGAAGAAGAAGAGAGAGGCAGCCACACAGGCAGTACTCAACTTAAATTTTCTTCATTAATCGACTAACTAATTTCTTAGGTTACATGCCTTACTTATACTAATTCAAAATAAAAACTCCTAAAATTGAAATAGAAAATCCTAATTGCTTTCTAAATTAAAGTCTAATGAAATGGAAACACAATAAAACTAAAATTAAAAATTTCTACTTACCTAATGGCTACCCCAAAATAACCTAAAATAAAAGATAACAAATATTCTCAAAATAAAATAAAGTCCTAGAATATTCTATTAATCTTGAATCCAAATTAGTTACTTGGAACCCAAATTGGATCTGGGTCTTGGTCCGGGTTCTGGAGCAGGCTTGGGTCGATTCATCGGAGCGCTGCTGCATCATTTACATGTCATGAATAGTTGAATATGATATGCCTTTCAATTCATTTTTGTTGAATATATGGGGGGTGGGGTTGGATTCCATCTGTTAAAAATTCTAGTACCACAGAATGAAGTACATTTTGATTAACTGGTGAAAGAATGTTAATTAAGAAGTTATGAACTTATGGAATGACTTTATGACTCATATTCCCTATGCTTCTTGTTAAAAAATTAAATTTACTTCTCATATGTGGATTTTGAACTTCAGGTTGCAGCTTGGGATGCAAACCTTGTAACTCCACATAAGCGCATGGGCAATGCAGGCATTAACCTGGAGGCCTTTTGTGATGGTAATAATGCAATGAATTCCTCCTGTAATGGGAATATGACAGCAAAATTTTTACATATGCAATTTGTATTGGTTTTGTGCCGTAAGGGGTTAAGCTGCTGTGTTGGTTTGGAAGGCTTTTTAGTATCTCTGTTATACTTGAGCATTAATTGTCCTTTGACATACTTGAGATGCTATAATTGATGGAAGCAACTAAAGAGTCTTATTCCTACAACCTTTTATTGCTTTTTCTGCCCCTCTCCATATTGTATGGGAGGAACTTTTGACTTTTGAGTCTGGTTTTGATACACTTTGGTAATGAAAAGTGGCTTTTGTACTTCATATTGGCACCCATACTTTTTTTACTTAATAATTAGTATGTTGGCTTTACTGTGACATAAAAAACTACGTTTGTCAAAATTGGAATTTGAACTGATTCTATGAAATTTATATTTACACTTTATTTAAATAGTGGTTATTTATATAACGGCAGTGAAAATAATGTTAATAATTCCTTGTGCAACTTCTAGCTCCAAGTTTATCTTTTTTTATTTACCCAGTAAATCAGGAGAATCCCTGCTGGAAGTCTGCATTCTTTGGCTGAAGGCATAAGTTTTCTGTATTGCTACCATGGATTAAGTTTGGCACAAAGGCTGCAATTTCATCTTAACATGACATGGTGATGAAAATGTATTTGTTAGGAAACTTGCATGATGTGCTGGTGGAATTGGAAGGCATGGGAGGTGGTGGAAGGATATATCTAGAGGTAAATGTTCATATTCAGAAATTCCAGATAAAGCAATACTCGAGCATAGTTGTCACGGTGTCTAGGCGACTCAAGGTGTTGGAGGGCTTCTGGACACCAGGCGACGCGAATAATGCTAACAGGGTGCCTAGACACCTTGACAACTATGACTCAAGTGTGGTGCTATCTTTTCCCCTGTCGAGTGGGTCCAGTTCATTTGAGATTTGCTCTTTATACTTCACACTATAACCTGAAACTTGGTTAGCCGTTGATGGATTGTGAAGCCTGGTTCTGATAGTTTATCCATTTGTCGGAAAGGGCCTTCAATCCCTTTCTCATTTATCCTTTACTTCATTCTATGCTACCACTAAAATATTTTACATGAACTGATCTGAAAAATATTCATAATACCCAAAAGAACCAAAAGGAAGAAATATAAAAAATGAAGGATAGAAGTGTTAGGAGTTTAGTCCCACATTGGCTAGTAATTAGCCTACAGTCCCCTGATACACCTGGGAGTCTCTCCACCAACTAGTTCAATCTTTTGGGATGGAAACTTTACATAGAGATCATGAAACCTTATCTATTTATTTCCCACCACAAAGGGTGGGGTAGGAGGAATGGGGATGGGGAAAAAAGAAATCTAATGTTATAATCTTAAATGGTCTTTAATCACATTCTCATTTTTCTCTCTTACTTAAAATAAGAACGAAGTTTCATAGTTCTTTCTTGTCTTGTTTTGGATTGCAACTTCAAACGCGAAGTATGTTTCTGTTGAAATTTGTTTTTTAAATTTTTTATAATTTTATAATTTATTATTATTATTTTTTTGATGAACCTTGAATCAAGTTTTCTTCTGGAAAGAATCAAAATTGACTTCATTACATGCTATGTGGATTATATCCTAGGAAGGTACTACAGAGAACCCGAATCCGTTATTCTAGAGAGCTGAAATCAATCTTCATTTTTTGCAATTGAGAACCATCTCTCTTTGTATCTTGGTTGTTTATCTGCCAAGTTATGCCAGTCTGGTTTTGGTCTTCTTAAGGAATTTGGAGTACATACTTAAGTTTAAAGTTGATCCTTGCTATTGGTTTCTATGTTATCAAACTTTGCTTGGGTAGCCTCCTAAAGTGATGTAAGTAAGATCCAACAACTGCTCAGATTGATTGGTGGCCTCCTTTGCTGGTGCACAGCTAACTGAATCTATGAAAAGGGAATCGGTAAGATTGAGTGCTGAGATTCACTAATTGAAAAACTGATTTCAATACCTCGCCTCCTTTATATTCAATTTATGATAAAAATGAATTTTGTTTGATAGGCCGTGCAAAAAAGTGTTGAGGATGTTGAAATGGATGAGTAGTAAAATTAGGAAGGATAAAGTACGGAATGATCATATTAGAGCTGTTTGGTAGTTCCGATACATGATAAGCTATGAGAAAGTCGTTTGAGGTGGCATGACCATGTTCAACGGAGGCCTTTGGATGCTCTAGTATAAAGGAGTGATTTGATTCAGATTTTTTTTTTAATCGAAATTTGATTCAGATGAAGGGTCTAAAAGAGCGAGGGGCAGATCTAAGATGACCTTAGGAGAAGTGGGGAAGAAAGACATGTAGAGCTTAGGCCTTGTATCAAGTATGATGTCGAATAGAGCTGATTGGAGACCCTATTTAATTGGGACAAGGCTGAGTTATTGTAGGCAATGCAAAAAAGTATGTCAGTATCATGTAATGAATATCACAAAGTATATCTATATAAATTATATAATCCTGTAAATTGAGATCTGTAGGATCTCGGTTTTAGCACAGATGGGTGAGGGGCAATTTTATCTCCTTGTATTTATTTATTTGTTTATTTCTTCCAGTTATGTTCTTTGTTATATCTAGGTTATTATATATATTGAATGAAGTGGGAGTTATAACATTAAGTTGGAACTCCCAACAGGTTACACATCCATCGATTCTCTTTTCCTCCCTCTTCTCTTCTTCTTCTTCTTCTAATATTGTTTTCATGGTGTCAGAGCAAGATCCTTAGGTACTGTTGCAACTCTCGTGGTATCTTGTTCTCTCTTTTAAGGCTTTAACCATTATTGGTTGATTCATCTATTATCATCTTTGAGTTTTCTTTCGGATTTTGTTTGAAGGGGTGCAGCACCTTATCCTGTTTTTAGGGATTGTTTAAAGACTAGTTCATGTTTCAAATTAAGAAGTAGGTCTCTCTTTGATGTTGGTTGATTTGTGAAGTGAAGATTGTTGCTGGAATTTCAGATTTCTCTCTTTGATGTTGGTTAATATATGAAGTGAAGATTGCAGTTAGAGTTTCAGATTTGTCCGAGGTGGGTAGCAGTTTATAGGGTTTTCTCGCAAAATCGATTTTTTGTTAGGCCGAGCCTTCTCTCTGAATCATCGATATGTGTCTCTCTATTTTCTGATTTTGTGAAGAATGCCTGAACCACCAAAGAATATTATTACTGAGATTGTTTCCTTATCCTTTAACCGTAGTACTGAGAAGAAGTTTGAGGGAATTGCCAACTTTCAATAATGGAAAAAAATTATTAGATCGGTGTTGACTGGTCATGATCAACAAGATCACTTGAGAAAGACTAAAACCGCTGCTGACACATCATGGGATACTATTAATTAAGAATTTTGGGATAGATGCTGGATTATATGGAGAATCAGATTCTTAAATTAGTTACCCATATTGATACTGCTAAGGAGTAATGGGAATATCTTAATGATCTGTATTCCAGACAGAACGGCCTTTCCTGCATATATGATTTATCTTAGGAGTTCTACAGGGCTGATCGAAAGGGTTGTTCTTGACTCAGTATTTTGCTGACTTGAGGATGTACGAGGAGCTGAATTCCCTACTTCCTATTACTTTTGATGTGCAATAGATGCAAAATTAGCGAGAGCAGCTTGCTGTGATGGGATTTTTGGGTGGTCTTGGGAAGGAGTGTGACTCCGTTCGCTCTCAGATGCTACGAGGTGACAAGGTAGCCACACTTTTTTCATGGGTTCTACGAGTCTCTCATGAGAATCCATATGATTCCTCCCTTGTTGATAATTTGGCTTTGGCTAAAAAAAAAAATGCTAAGGTTCTAAACTTTGGGGCATACCTCCTCCCCTCATAAAAATTTCATCCCTGAAATTCTACTTACCCGTCACCGCCTCAGGTGATGCCTCAGCATCCTGCTCTGTCAGTGCATGAAATCTCGCATGTGCCTTGGGCTTTTGCCCACCCTGATTACCCTGGTTCTTTTGCTTGGACCATTTAGGACAGTCCTTGATCAGATGTCCTTCCTTCTCACACTTTTAACATACTTTTCCCTCTTGTTGTTCAGTGCAATCGTTGGCATAATGTCCTTTCCTCCACACTTGTAACACATCACTAATTATTGCCGGCACTCTCCAGAATGGGCCTTCTCACACTTGGACAGCAGGTTTCTTGCTGGGACCAAAATCCCTTCCTCCCTTATCAGTATCAACTTGATAGTTGGTTGGTTTGAATTGCTTCCTTTGTTCATTTTCCTCATAGAGGTTGTCCACATTGCAGCTCTTCTCTGCAATCAGGGCTTACTTTAGCACATTAGTATAAACATGTGATTGGTGGGTAGCGACTACAATCTTTATCTCCGGTTTCAGTCCATCCTCAAATTGCCTAGCCTTTTTCTCCTCGTGTTTATTAGTTGTGTTGCAAAATGAGTCAGCTCTTCAAGCTTCTCTCATACTCGGCCATTGATCAGGTCCCTTATTGTAGATGTAGGAAGTCTTTCTCCTCCAACAAATTGGAGCTGGGTAATACTTATCATCAAATAGTTCATAGCATTTCTTCCATATCGCCGGCTGCATATCCCCTCCAAGTACACGCCTCGTTTTCTCCCACCAGTAATCAACATCACCCTGCAACATCAAAGTGGCACACTTCACCTTCATTGCATCAGTAGTCTTCATTAGTTTAAAGATCTTATTCATCTCCCTTAGTCATAACTCAAAAGATAAAAGGGTCAATGGTTTCCTTAAACACAGGTGGTCGGAACTTCCTAAACATTGTCTTGTCTCCTCTGATAAACAACTATTCCTTAATAATTGAATAATCTATTCCAACTTATCACAATACTTTTAGTTTAACTAGTCAATCACCCTATAGTGTCAATATATTATATTTTAGCCCAAGTCTTTTATTAATGTGCCTATGCCACTAGGTTCTACCCTTAAACTTTGATACCATTTCTCTACATAATCAAGTTTACCACAGGGCTCTGATACCATTTTTATCACCACCTAAACCCAAATTTCAGGTGAGAGTGCAACTCTCACGGGCGCTGATCAAACAATCGATAAAATTCACAAAATCACTATAATAGAACTCTTCAAATTCAAGTCTCAACAAAAACAATCAACCATTGCTATAAATCTCAAATAACTCCTACTGGTGGAAATCTAAGGTTTGTCGTAGTTAAACTTTAAAACTAATTATCAGAGTTTACATCCCAAATTTATCCCTACTATATTCATCTAAGAAAATAGAAATAACAATTGATAAAGAAATCTTCAAGTCTCCCTCAAACTTCGCTCCAAGCATACCTCCAACTCAATCATTTGTGTTGTTAAAATAATGGGGTGAACTCAACAGCCTAGTATGAAATAAAATAGTTAGAGCACAACAAAGAACAACAATTAAAATCACAAAGTGTTGAAGGTTTTAAATCAACACTTTAGTTTTCTCAAAATAACATCTTTAATAAATACTTTCATTTGAATTCACACTCACTTTAGCCGGCACTGAGGAGAACAGCCTGCCATCGCCTATACCCCACAAGAGAATCCGGCCAATCACCTATAAATCGCCTTTTCATCTCCACATACACTACTGACATTCACTTGTGTACAACGGGTATCTAAATCTCTAATTCCCACAGTTCAATAGATCACTTCCTCCCGGGGTGCAATTACAATCTATTTACCCTCAAACATTTTTTATTTTCACCTTTGCAAAATCACCTTTACAGGAGATCGCCTTTCATAGAATCACTTTCTTTAAAAACACACATGTGAAATCACAGGTAAAATCTCCAAGTACGAATCAACATCAATACACATCATACAATAATAGTCATCTCCATCAATATCAACCACCTCCATAAACTCATGTCAGACATAAACACAATTCAAGTGAGCATAGTTCAACACATCTTAACGATACAAGCATACCAAACATCACATCATACACTCAAACCACTCACCTATGGTGTATACCACTATAATCCACTTACCTCAGCCTGTATGTCTCCTACTTCCACTCTCTGAGCTGTGAATGCTCATGCCAATCACCACTTGCAATAGGATATCCCACCCATTAATTCCCTAATTCCATCTTCCCTAAAAATCGACTAAATTCAAACGTCAACCCATAAATTCAACCCTCTCAAATGGAGGTCAAACTTTAGGAATCAACCTCCCCTCGACACAGATTATCACCCTTCAGAAGATGAGTTATGAGAGAAGTACTAGCAATAGTAATGAGAGATCATAGTAGCTTGTGGATAAGATTAATCAATTGGATCAAACATCAATTTTTTCATCGTGACCAAACACAAAGAAGTCTTCATATGTGAAGAGGCATAGCAACAACAGTAATTTTCACTAACAAAATTCGTGTATAATGCTTGATCCCCTTACAAACTTATATAGTAGACCCAAAAATAGGCTTGGAGATTAAAAAGGAAAGGCCTAACTGCTCTAACCCAATTCTTAACCAATAAGACACCTAAATTGACTAGGAAATAACAATAACAAAAGAAATAAGCTCAAAACAGGACTGGACTTATAAATTCCTAATCTAGTCCAACCAAAACACTTAATAACAAGTAAAATAAAGAAATAAAGATTCTTACTTGATTAATCCCGTATTCGTAGCTTGTACCCACATTATAGGCCCATAAAAGTGGTCTATTACAACGAAAACACTTGAAACTAAAGGCCCAAGACATATATAACCTATCCCAAAGCTTATTTCTACTAAAATAAGCCCAAATAGATATTAAATTAGCTTCATCACCCCTTCTTAAAAATTATAAGATTTGAAGCCCTAACCTCTCACCAATTTAAGTCACAACCACTAGGTTAACACTTAAGTTATTAATTTAAGTGGAAAAACAAATATTTAAAGAGGCTAATATATCCTAAGGTTCCAAACTTTGGGGCATTACAGCTTTAGCTTGAGGAGAGTAAATCAAGATCTTTCGGATAGTGCGCTAATACCGAAATGGGTGAGGGACAGTTTATCTCTTTTGTTTTTCTGTTTATTTCTTCCAGTTTTGTCTTTTGTTATCTCCAGGTTATTATATATTGAATGGAGTGGGAGTTATAACATTAAGTTGTAACTCTGAACAGGGTTACACATTCATCAATTCTCTTTTCCTTTTCTTCTTTTTCTTCTAATATTGTTTACACCATTGAAAAGGCTGAGAAATGTGTGAATTGAAACATAAATGTAAAAACACAAGATTTTATTAGAATGCAACAGTTATCCCCAGAATCAGATCTCCGACTCTGAGTGCCTTCAAATTTCTTATATTTAATGGAGAACTAATTTATAAAGTATGAGCTGATATATGCAAATAATTTTGATTTTTAGGTAAAATATAAAAGCTTTGAAGAAATTGATCAAGAGAAACAACAGTGGCGGATCCCTTTTGTTTCAGATTTTCTTGAAAAGAATGGTTTCAAGTCTGCTCTAAAACTGATTGTTGGATCTGACACTGTACAAGCACGTCAGTTTGTGGAGTATGCGTTTGGGCAATTGAAGTCATTCAACGTTGGTTACCTTCAAGACCAATTTTCTATGACGGATACCTTTGACATGGAAGGCTCTGGAAAATCTGAAAATCAAGTTGGTGTTCCTGACAAGACTTCACAGCCTGAGGGTAGCCCAGAAAATTCTTTTTCTGTCATAAACGATGGAAAAGATGGAAATTTACTGGAGAGTAAAACTGATAATAGTTCTGGGGATTTTGAAACTAGTTCTTCTGTGGATACAGAAGTTCATGAATCTATGAAATCAGATAAATATTTTTGGAAGAATTTTACTGATATTACCAGTCGAACTGTCGTTCAGAAGCTCGGTATACCCATTCAAGAGAAAATAAAGTGGGATGGATTCGACTTATTGAACAGAATTGGCTTACAATCAAGTAAGATTGCAGAGGCTGGTTATGTTGAGTCGGGGCTTGCAACTCCAGAAAGTCAGGATAACAGTGGTGCTACAACTGGACATCCTACCATCAGTGCAATTCAATCTTCCCTTCCAGATATTAAGAAGGTGTCATCAGATATGTTGGGGCAAACTGATTCCATTTTAGGAGCATTAGTGGTTCTTACGGCAGCATTTTCTGAAAAGAATAAGCAAGCACGATCAGTGGGAAAGGAAAAAACTGAAAAAGATGCTTCTATCACAGTGCAGGACGATGTTTCAGGATATCCTGTGAATGGAAATGTAGGTGGCACCTTGGATGTATCAGTGTTGGATCAAAGAAAAGCAGAGGAGATGAAGTCACTTTTTTCAACGGCAGAGAGTGCGATGGAGGCATGGGCTATGCTTGCCACTTCATTGGGTCATCCAAGTTTTATTAAATCTGAATTTGAGAAGATATGTTTTCTTGATAATCCATCCACTGATACACAGGTGAGGTTTTATGTCAAAAGGAACCACTGGCATTCTTCTCTTAACATTTTGGGAATTCCTCACTCTGCCAATCATTAAATTCAAAGAGCTGCAGGTAGCAATTTGGCGTGATTCTCCACGGAAAAGATTGGTTGTTGCTTTCAGAGGAACTGAACAGGTTGTTTATTTCATTCTTTTGTTTATAGACCCAAATAGAACTGGTTGACTGTTCAGAAGACATGGGTGCAGGGGGTTGAATTTCCCAATTTAATTGGCATTTTTATATGCTTTATTGATTTTTGGCCAGGTAAGGTGGAAGGATTTGCGAACTGATTTAATGCTAGCTCCTACTGGGTAATATATTTATGTTTATTCATTCATTAATTATTTACTTCAACATATGGCTTGCTTTGTAGATTTTTAGTTCTATGAGTTTATCTATATATTGAAGGTATTGTACAAGTAGATATCTCATGTGTGACTGAATTGGGTTATTTATTTTATGGAAAATGATGGCTATGGTGTGGAAAAACTAGGAAGAATAAAGTAAGGAATGAATGTATTAGAGCTGATTTGGGAGCTGCCCCGATCAATGATAAGCTCTGAGAAAGTTGTTTGAGGTTGTATGGTCATGTTCTACGGAGGCCTAGGGAGGCCCCAGTAAGGAGGAGTGATATGATTCCGATTGAAGGAGCTAAAAGAACTAGGGGCAGGCCTAAAATAACTATAAAAGAGATAGGGGCAGGCGTAAAATAACCATAGGAGAAGCCGTGAAGAAGGACATGCATAATCTAGGTCTTGTACCAATTATGACCTCGGATAGATTCTATTAGATGGCAAGGATCCATGTAGCCGATCCCATTTAGTTAAGATTCTCCTGACTTGTTGTGCTGTGCCTCAATCCTTTTACTTTCATCTTTCATTTTTCATTTCTCAAGTTTCATCCTTTGTTTGTCTTTTTTTTGTTCTTCATTTCTCATCTATTCATTCCCCTTCTCTGTTTAGGCCTTTAATTTTCCTATTTTGTTTTGTTTGGATCCATGTAGTCAACCCCATTAAATTGGGATAAGGCTGAGTTTTTTGTTGCGATTGATGGCCATGATGCCAGTATCATGCACACTCTCACACACTCCTCTCCCTGGCACTCCCTCTCCTCTTGACATGTGGGTCCTCCTATATACGAACTGTGTGGGCCCCGTTCCCATTCTCAACATGTTGATCCCTGCCCTTTTATTTTATTTGAGTGTTAGGATTCCTCATCTTATTCATCCATTGGATATGAACTGCAATTGAAAGATAACCTACATATGATTGCAACTTCAGTATAACATTTTGCTTCTTAAGTTCTATCTGTGTATGGTTTTAGGGTAAGGCTGCATACATTATGAACCTCCCCAGACCCCGCAGTGACGGAAGTCTCGTGCACTGGGTATGACCTTTTCCTGTGTATGGTTTCAGGGATGGAACACATGATCGTATCAATGGCCAAACCGGGAAAGAAAAAAGGGACATACATTTTCTAGTTTGGCGGAACCCTAGTGAATATTGTTGCTTTTAAGTTTGTATACAGTCCATTATTGAAAAGCCTTTACTCTGTATTTACTTGGGAATGCCATGGTTGAAAAGACTGCTTCAACCTTCTGTTGTAGAATATCCTGCTTTTTAATCCTTTGCTTCACCCCTCATTTAAAAAAAAGTAGTCATAGGGTTGTTATGCATAAATACATGCAGATGTACTGATGTATATGTGTGTGTATATATATATATATAGGAATGCTTTTCGTTCGTTGATAACCACATCAAAGTTTATTACTGCTTTGTCCTTGGTTCCATATGTTTCAGTGGAAAAAAATTTCTAGAAATTTGACCGTCATTTATAGAATTTATTTTGTATTTGTTTCCATTTGTTCTTTCCTTTTTTATTATACATGACAAGGAAGCATATTTTCACATGGTTGAGTGAGGAAAATAATTCATCAATATGATTTGGTGGGTGTCCTCCATGGGTGGTTATCATATCATGGATCAAGATGTAGCCACTTCTTCTGGAAAACAACATTAGGAATTTAAGATGGAAGTCACTTTCCAAAAAATTGTATTACATTGCAGTAAAATAGTTTTTATCTTTATATACGAATGCACTTTCCTATTGCCTTTAAGCAGTTTTGTGTTGAAACAAATAAGCCCTAGGTAAGATTACTTAGGAGTCATTTGTATGGATTAACTTGAAATTTGGAGGGTTCTTTTTCAAGTTTGAAATTCTGAAATATTAATTCTGAAATATTAGTTTCAAATTTTAAGTGCCTTGCTAACGTCATATTACCCACC
>NC_056566.1:10716941-10812099 GCF_013358625.1 Macadamia integrifolia
CAAAAAAAAAAAATTGTATAGGCTAAATCCTGAGAGGGTTGGTGGTGATTTCAAGCAAGAAGTTCAAGTAAGATTAGAAACTTTATAGCTTATGGATAAATTCTATATCTAAATGCTGTTCTTTATATTTCTAGATAACTTTTCTGGTAAACTATGACTGATTGATCACAAATATTTATTTTTTGAAGAAGGCTAATATCAGGGAACCGATGATGTCACAGTCCAATCAAATGGAAACAAATTTATTTGTAATATATTATATATCCCCCTATTTTATGGGGTTTCTGATGCCCGGTATCCCAAGTGCCTTGTTCAAATAGGACGGCCAGCGGCTGTCTGGCTTGACATTGTTGCTGTGAGGCTTGCAAGCCCCTTTATATTTCATTTATTAAAGCAAATGAAAAGAACATTTCCAGTCTCATTCTCATGTTTTTAGCGAATGCTGCTGCTTCTGTCAGGTTCATAGCGGTTTTTTAAGCGCATATGATTCAGTGAGGACTAGGATCATGTCACTTGTTAAGCTGGCAATTGGTTTTGTGTAAGTAATGCTTCCATTTTAAATACATCGCAATGATAAGCTACCTATGTGGATATTGATTGCAATAAATTTAAATCCGCTTGTTCCTATTTATATCTCCTTATTTTTATTTTTTAAATTTAGCACAACATACTTTTGAAAGCATGGAAGCCTTTATTTGCGATGGTGATAAGGGGATAGTAAATGTCGATGCTCAAATCTTATCTTATCCTCTTGAGCTTTAGAACTTTCCCAAACAATTTTCTGTAACCTCATGAGTTAGCATAAGTACTATTCAATGCAATGGAACTAACAGATTTCTACCCTGAAAAGGAATTATTACTGACATGGAAGCATTGTCTGAAATTACTGAATGACCTACGAATCTTGGAAATCAGGATTCATAATTCACAAGATTACTGTTATCCAAAATTGCACCTCCTTAGAATCAGTCAAGTACTTGATATTGCCATTAGCTTCATAATCTAATGGCACTACATTTCGTCCCTTCAACACTGTAGATTTGAATTTTCTCTTGAGAGTGATGGTTATGTAAACTTTTCTATCCTTCTGTGACCTCTTTACTTGTATAGTAAGGCTATCTTTGGGATCATTTATGTTTTTGTTTACAACATAGGTTTGTAACTAGTAGACATAATATAGAATGAGAAATAGGTTTGGTATACTTGTGTGTAAATACTTTTTATAATATTTTTTGAATAATTGAGCCTAAAGTCCATATATAGTTTAAGTGACGGGTGAATAGACTCACCTTTACCCATATTCCTTTCCAATTCAATTCCTTCTCCGTGAATCAAAACTGCAACAGGGTACACTGTTACAACTATTTCTTTTTTCCTTCCAGTTGGCGTGGGGGAAGAAGGGATGGGCTGTGAGGCCACCCATGGAGGCAGTCCCCGTGGAGGGCTTACCCCATGGTCACAGAATTACCAGCAAGCCTGGAAGGCAGCATAACCAGGACTCATAATACTTTAAGGAAGCATGTAAGTTAATTTGAAGGGAAGCTCAAAAATTTGTAAACTAAGTATCTAGGCTGATCTTGAATAGGAATGCATAAACACTAGCTGAAAATCAATAACAAAAGCAACATAAAGTTGAATAGCAGAAGATTAAGCTAAAGAACACCTAGACATGGTGATGTAGGAGGGTGCCTAGACAACTAGGTTTCCTGCAAGGGTTACTCAACTAGAAGTCTAGAACAAGATAAGCACAATAGGACTTGGATTAGGGCTAAGAAAAAATACAGATTTAGCATGCAAAAATAATGGACTGATTAACAGAGCAGCAATGATCAATAATAGTCTAAGCCGAAAAACACATAAACTACTTAAGCATCAAATGGGGATATGGGGGAGGGAACATAGCAGCATATATATGTTAGGTTTAGCACAAATCAGCCAAGACACAAAACATGATAAGTAAACCAAACAATTTCCTAAAATCAGCCAACTAGTAAAGAGAAGGACAGCAGGAATTCCACAGAGACAAAACAAGATTAGGCTTAAAATTCAATGGGAGCAGTTTCAGGTTTCAGCAATAAGGGATGGGGTAATAAAAGGGATTAAGTGGGGGGCATAGAGAGGGGAAGCTACTTACCTTTCCGTTGTTCATATCTGAGGAGAAGAGGAGAAAGTTAGGTCCTCCAAGATTAGGTCCTCCAAGATGTAGAAGTGCAGTCCACGCCGGTTGTCGTAAGAACAATATGAAGTCATGGCATCCCTTGATGGATTGAGTATTACTTGAGAGAGGTGCAGCAATCTTCAACAGCTCATGCAAGTAACAGTGGTGCAGCACTAAAGAGGTAACCGACAGAAAGAGAGGGAGAGAGAGAGAGAGAGAGAGTCGTGAGAGGGAGGGGAGGCGAGCAAGAGAGAGAGAGCGAGAATGAGAAACGAGAGAGAGAGGGAAAACCGTGAGAGGGAGAGACGTGGGCTTTTTTTCTTTCAATAATTTTCATTCATTAACTAAAAAATTGATGGCCAATGACCTTACAAATATAATGGAAAATACTATAAAAAAAAAAGAGAATTACTTTAGGAACACGATTTCTGAAATAAGGAAACTACCTAATAGACCAATAAGATAAATATCTAGTTTTCTATTTAATCAAAACAACTAAATAACAAGATTCTGAAAAGAAAAACTACTAAAGTGAACAAGATCTGGTGGGGTCATAGATATTGGCTGATTGGGAGGAGAGAGTCGTGTCCAGCACTTGGAAGGCTTCTCTCTCCTTCCTTCTTCCTTCCTCTAATTTCCTTCTGTGAGACCTTCCTCTAGCCATATAGAGTGCAAACGTGGCTGGGTCTTGTGCTTACGCCGTTGGTACATGTGGATGTCTCCAACTCTCCCCAGCTTGGAAGAATTCACCTCCGGTGAATTATGGCTCATGTAGTACTTAAGCAGATCCGGGTCTAGTTGTTGGATTTCTTGCACTGTGATCCAAGTGTTGTCAATTTCCGGACGTCCACACCATTTGACCAAGAACTCTGTAGAACCTCCTGTATGTGTGAATACAATCATTTTATCAATGAGTTCCTCAATTTCTTCAGTTCTTCTCGTGACCTTAGGTACAAGTGGTAAGGAGGTTAGGGGAAGTGGTTGGGTTGGCTCAGCAGTCTCATCAAGGGTGAAGGGGAAGTTCTTAAGGTTATCAGGGTAAAAGGAGGTAATGGTAGAGGCACCATGATATGGGACAAGATCTTCCAAATTGAAAATGTTACTGATTTCCATACTAGCGGGTAGATCAAGGATATAAGCATTGGCACCTATCCTCTTAAGTAACTTGAAAGGACCTGTGCTACGAGCATGTAATTTGCTCGCTTTTCCCCTAAAAAAACGTTGCGGCTTGATTCTAACCATCACCATATCTCCCTCTTGAAACTCTTGTAGCATTTTGTGCACATCTGCCTTTAATTTGTATTGATCGTTTCTTAGTGCTATCTGTCTTCTTATACCTGTATGTAAATCATGTATATGCTGAGCAAAAGATTCGGCTGAAAGGGAGGTCCTAGAACTGGACACAACTGGGACAAGTTCTATGGGTGCCCAGGGCTGGTATCCTGAACAAATCTCAAAGGGTGACAGACCAGTGGTACGGTTGTTAGAGCTATTATATGTAGACTCGGCCTAGCTAAGGACTCGATCCCAATTGGTAAGGTGTTCTCCTATGAAGCAACACAACAAATTTCCTAGACTCCTATTGACAATCTCAGTCTGGCCATCGGTCTGAAGGTGGAAGGCGGAAGAGAAACGGAGCTTGGTACCACCTCCAAAAATGACTAGTGACCTTAACATCCCTATCGGACACTGTGATGAGGGGTAACCCATGGTACTTGATAACCTCGTTAAAGAAAAGCTTGGCTACTATGGACGCATCAGAGGTCTTAAAGCATGGGATGAAATGGGCCATCTTCGAGAAGCGATCTACAACCACATAAACAGAATCATGGCCTCTTGAAGTTTTTGGCAGACCAAGCACGAAGTCCATGCTAAGGTCTTGCTAAGGGGCATGGGGAACGGGGTACGGGTAAGGGAGTGTACAATCCCGTGTTCTGCTTTTGTTGTTTGGCAGTTTGGCATGTCCTACACTGACTCACAACTCTAACAACATCCCTCTTCAGTCCTGGCCAAAAGAATCGGTCCTCAACGAGGGTGATGGTCTTATTTAGACCGAAGTGGCCAGTGACTCCCCCAGCGTGCAATTCCTAGATCAGGAAATCTCAAAGTGAGGTCCTAAGAATGCACAACTTGCTTCCCTTAAAAAGGAAGCCCTCCCGAAGTAGGTAGTCCGAGCGATTGACAGGGTTACCTCCACTCAAAGAAGTGAACGGCTTACTAAAATCAGGACAGGTGAGGTATTGGTCCTTGACTCGCTCGAACCCTACAACCTCCACACTTATAGTCTGGAGTAACACACTAGCCCGACTTCTAGCACTTATGCGACTGAGGAACATGTTTACCCGGCTTAGTGCATCTGCAACGGTATTCTCGACACCAGGTCTATGTTTGAGTACAAAAGTGTACTCTTAGAGAAACTCGACCCACTTAGCATGTCTCTAGTTTAGTTTCTTTTGGGCACTCAGGTATCTCAGAGCTTGGTGGTTAGAGAATAGCACGAATTCTTATGGTAGAAGGTAATGTCGCCAATAGCGCAGTGATTGGACAACCGTATAGAATTCTTTGTCGTATGTGGAATATCGTTGCCTAGCTTCATTAAGCTTCTCACTAAAGTAAGCAACATGGTATTCTTGTCCTAAGACACCACCTATTCCAATACCAGATGCATCACAGTTCACTTCGAAGACCTTAGAAAAATCTAGGAGGCATGGGACGGGGGCCTCAGCCATAAGCTTTTTAATCTCATTAAAGGCCTTCGTAGCACTCTTAGTCCATTGAAACTCCTTTTTTATGCAATCCGTGATAGGAGACATAATGGAACTAAACTGGTAAATGAATCTCCTGTAGAAAGTGGCTAAGCCATGAAAACTTGCACTTCATGGACATTAGTTGGCTCAGGCCACTCTACAATTGCTCTCACTTTCTCAGGGTCAGCAGATACTCCTTGAGTTGACACAACAAACCCTAAGAAGATGACTTGATGACTCATGAAGGTGCACTTCTTGAGGTTAACATAGAGTTTTTCTTGTAAAAGCACATGAAAAATCTTCTGTAAGTGATCCAAGTGGGAAGACAGAGTCTTATTGTAGATGAGGATGTCATCAAAGTATACCATTAAGAACTTGCCAATGAATGGTTGAAGCACTTGATTCATTATTCTCATAAAGGTGCTAGGTGCATTAGACAAGCCAAAAGGCATGACTAACCATCCTTCGTCTTGAAGGCTGTCTTCCACTTATCTCCAGGCCTAACCCAAATTTGGTGGTACCCGCTCTTGAGATCAATCTTCGAAAAGATTGATGAGTTGGCCATCATATCCAACATGCCATCAAGTCTAGGGATAGGAAACCTATACTTGACAATGATCTTATAGATGATGGCTCTATTATCAACGCACATACGCCAGGTGCCATCTTTCTTTGGAGTGAGCAAGGCAGGTGCTGCACATGGGCTAAGGCCTCATCGGATATGGTCTCATCTGGCCTATGGTCCTCATACTCATTGTCCTGAAAGCTTTTTTGGTCACCTTCTTCAAGAGTCTGCTCCCCCACATAGAGGTTTATGTTGGGGCACTCTAGAGAAGTGACCATACCCTCAACACTTGAAGCATTGTTGTTGTCCACTACTCTTGGGTGCTTCTCCCAAGATTCCTGTACCCCTATTGTCAAATTGATGTTGTGGTGCAGTAGGGGGTTTTGGGAATCCAATTGAACCTTGGGGTGGTTTCCTAAAGTGGGACTCCCCAGCTTGAAAGCTCTTCCTCTGAGAATAAGTTCTCAAGGAGGACTCCACCTCAAAATGCCTACCCGAAAGGCTTGTGGAACGTCTCGCACCAAGTGGGGTGCCATACGTGACTGGATTTCGGAGTTGAGCCCAGTAAGGATTCTAGAAAGTGTCTGCTCAACATCCTCCTGAATACGGCTTCTAATTTTCAACTCATTGAACTTGCTTATGTATTCGGTCACAGTCAGTTTTTCTTGCCTCAGGGCATTCATGTCATTCAACAACTGTAGCCTATAGGTGATAGGCAAGAATTCCCTCCTGTGCCTCTCCTACATTTCTACCCATGTTGTGATTGGCTCAAGTCCTAGGTTGGCCTCCTGGCACTCTAGGTCTGTTTAGAAGTCCTAGGCAGCTCCGATAAGCTTGAACTTAGCAAATCTGAAGCGGGCTTCCTTGGGCATATCATAAAACTCAAAGTACCTATTAATTTGCCTAATCCAGTCTAGAAGGATCCTAGCATCAATCTGACCATCATAGGTAGGGGCATCTACCTTAATCATCCGCCTGACATCAAAGCCCCTATCATAATGCTCATAACCCTTATCATCTCCATATTGGGTATGGTGCCTTGGAGCAAGTTGTCCTCTACCCCTACCCTGACCTCTACCATGCTCTGTGCCTAAAAAATCATCCCCTATCTGGTCATAACCATCAGTGTGGTTGTCATTGTTCTCTATCTCAGGGCTAGGGGCTCTTGTTCTAGGTCTAGTGCATAAGGTATTGTGGCCTTGCCGTCCATCTGAGTTTAGGGCATTTGTCTCAAGGGCGACAAGCCTAGTGGTAACGATATGGAGACAAGTAGCTTGTGCTTCCCTATCAGCCAACAATGTTTTCCTATCAGCCAACATTGTGTCCCTATCAGCCAACAATGTTTCCCGTTCAGCCCTACTAGCAGTTAATTCGGCTTGGAGGTTTCTAGGAACTCTTCGTTCCATTGGAGGGCTCTCGCCCACTGCTCTGACTGAATGGCGGTACTAGAAGGGTCAGACATGTCCTGGTACGCTCTACCACTACGAGTGGGCATAAAGAAAGTGGGCAACCAAGGTATGGTTGCCAACAATGACTCAAGGCCTACTCATAATCTCCAATTGAGATAGGTAGTTGGCCCTCTCAATCCTAAGGTCAGAGATTTTCTTCTCAAGAATGTGCTTCTGGTGGGAATAGCGTCCAATGCTATTTGGTCCCGCCAAACCTAGGAGAAAGAGGTGTCTTCTAACCTAAGGTAGCACTTCTTTAGCTCAGACTCAACTACAGACAAGTTGTGATGGAGGTTAGACCTCAACAGACAAGACATATAAACAGTAACAGCGACACCCAATCATAACAAGACCAACCAAAAACCATTCTCTGATACCAAGAAGATGTAGGAGGGTGCCTAGACAACTAGGTTTCCTACAAGGGTTACTCAATTAGAACAAGATAAGCACAATAGGACTTGGATTGGGTTGGGTTCAATGGGGCTCAGCAAAAATACAGATTTAGCATGCAAAAATAATGGACGAATTAACAGAGCAACAATGATCAATGATAGTCTAAGCAGAAAAACACAAACTACTTAAGCATCAAATGGGGATATAGGGAAGGGAACATAGCAGCATGCATATGTTAGGTTTAGCACAAATCATCCAAGACACAAAACAGGATAAGCAAGCCAAACAATTTCCTAAAATCAGCCAACTAGTAAAGAGAAGGACAATAGGGATTCCACAGAGACAAAACAAGATTAAGCTTAAAATTCGATGGGAGCAGTTTCAGGTTTCAGCAATAAGGGATGGGGTAATAAAAGGGATTAAGTTGGGGGGGGGGCATAGAGAGGGGAAGCTACTTACCTTTCCATTGTTCAGATCTGAGGAGAAGAGGAGAAGGTTAGGTCCTCCAAGACGTAAAAGTGCAGTCCATGCCAGTTGTCGTAAGAACAATGTGAAGTCATAGCAGCCCTTGATGGATTGAGTATTACTTGAGGGAGGTGCAGCAATCTTCAACAGCTCATGCAAGTAACAGTGGTGCAGCACTAAAGAGGTAACCAAGAGAAAGAGAGGGAGAGAGAGAGAGAGAGTCGTGAGAGGGAGGGGAGGTGATGCGGATCCGGGTTCCAAGAGATTGAAATCGGATCGCTTAAGGCCCACTTAGTCACTTAATAAAACAAAGACAATAACCAATAACAGGTTGTTTTGAAATAAAGTTTCATTAAATGGAATAATTGTAAATAAATGGAACTTTAGAAGGGAGTAGTAGACTTGTAATTAAAAAGGGATCTTAAAGGGTAAATGGAAGTTCAAGTAAATGATGGGATATGGAGGGAATTAGGAATTATTGTGAAGGGATAAATTATGAAGCAAAACTAAGGCAAAGGTTGGAGGTAAAAAGGGAAAAAAGTAGGGGTATTTTGGAAACACAAAGGACAAAGTCACAAAGAGAATAATAGCCAAAAGAAAAAATACCTTTTAGAAATAGGCAAGCCACGATTCTTGTTTAGGTTGTCTTCAACCTTCAGCCAAGAAGAATAGGGCAGATGCTAGCAGAAGAACGCCAAGAACTCTCTCATCTTTGGCCTGCTGGACCTGACCTTTCAGGCAGGGGTTCGTAGCACCAAGGACTCCTAGAAGCATGCATCGGCAGCTCCGAGATTTGGGTATTATGCTACCAGTCAGTGTCTGCAACCAATCTAGGCGGTATCCTAAACCAGCCTGAGTTGCAGGTTCGATTCCTCACAGCAAGGATCGTTTATGGCAAATGAAGCTCTAAGGGTCTGGTCGCCCAGGGAGGGGATATCATCGTTTAAAGCCTTAGGTCAAAAAACCAGTCACAAAAGAGAACAACCCATCTAATTTTGTGATCTGCAACTTTCGGCCAGAACAGAGTATAACAAGAAAACCCAGAAAATAAAAAAGATAAGGATGAGTAAGAAGAAATAAAGTGAGAGATCAGAAAAGAGAGAAGAAGATAAGAGAAAACCAAAAGAGAGATGGAGAGAAATAAGGTTAGAAAAACTCAGAGAGGGGGAAAAGAGGGTCGGCAGCCTCGGCAGCCATCGTTCAAACCAAAAACATAAATTTTCCACTTCATTCAATTCTAAAATCTCAATTGAAATCAATAAACCTATTTAAAGACTGAAAAAGACTTACTTTCCTATTTGAAACAAATATTGCATCTAACTAAAATAGAAATAAAATTCTCACTCAAATAAAAATCTACCATACTAATTCTAACTTTAAAAAAGGAAAGTAAATAAAAGATATCCTAAATCCATCGCCAAACTGCATCAGCTCTCCCGGTCTTGAAAGAACTCGACTTCGTCGAGTCAGGTCGTGCCTCTAAGATGCTCTTGT
This sequence comes from Macadamia integrifolia, assembly GCF_013358625.1. Classification (NCBI taxonomy): domain Eukaryota; kingdom Viridiplantae; phylum Streptophyta; class Magnoliopsida; order Proteales; family Proteaceae; genus Macadamia; species Macadamia integrifolia. The sequence continues at coordinate 10,726,212 of NC_056566.1, forward strand.
AAGTTGCTCGTTGATGAGGTGGCACGTATCTCGAAGTAGAAGATGGGAACATAACACTAAGAGGAGGGAGTGTAGGCTGAAGTGTCACTAAAGCAGAATCAGTCAATGACGTGGCATGTCTGATAATGCGTGTGGCCTCATTAAATACGTACGACCTCCTTGCTTCATCTTGATGGTGTTCCATGCACCATCATAGAGGATACCAGCATGTCGTTGCTAAGGTCGTCCTAGAAGAATGTCGCAGTGCGCCAATGGAGTGACCAAACAGGTGACATGGTATTGCAACGACCCAAACTGTAAGTGTACTCGAACAACTGCTGTGGCCTCTTCTCGAGCTGTGGGTTCAAAATCTCGCACATGAATCTTCTTGAAAAGCTGCTTTTGTGGAAGGTTGTGTGCTCGAACAAATTTAGTAGATATGATGTGTGCTTCTGCCCTGGTATCAACAACTGTATGAACATCAGTAGGTTTAGAACCGTGCATAAGAGTACCCTTCTATCTGAAGAGAGGAGCCTTATCAACTAGTCTGTTTGAAAATGATGAAAGACTAGCTGAATGAGATTTTACATCCTCATTACCATAGTCGAACATATCATCTTCCTGGAGGGGATAAGGATATAAAGCAGATTCATCCTCACTTTTTTCAATTGGTTGCTTCTCTGCTGCATTCACAGAACGAGTCCTATTGGGACACTTGTTGGAGTAGCGACCCTTCTCGCCACAACTATGGCATCTGATGTTCTTCACCCCATCACTGTTCTTGACGAACTCTAACATTTTTTCTTCAACTCTGCAAGCTTCAGGCTTCTTTTCCTCCATACGTGGTGGAGGTCTATAAACTAAAGAAGTCTTGGGCATACATTTCGAATAAATGGACTTCTCTTCAGGTGTCTTGGCATGAGCCGCTGCCACATCAACGGACCTGGCATCAGTGTTAGCCAACTCGAGTCGGATCTCAGTACTTAGCCCACTGATATATCGCATCACCCGTTGTTGGTCTGTTTCCTGAAGTCGACACCTTGAGGACAATTTGTGGAATTTGAGGGTGTAGGAATCCACATCTTTGTTCCCTTATTGCAAGTTAAGTAACTAATTGAACATTACCTTTTCGTAATTAAGAGGGAAAAATTTTTCAGTCAGGATCTGCTTCATGACCTCCCAATTGGTAATGGGTCCAAGTCTTTTGACAAACCTTGCATGCAGTACATCCCACCATGAACATGCATATCCAATAAACTTGGTAAGGATGAGTTCACATTTCTTCACGTCTGGAAGAGACTTATATGCAAAAATCCTCTCCACTTTAGTATGCCACTCTAGGAATTCTTTAGGTCCCTTTTCACTGCTGAACTCTGGAGCCTCAACTTTAATGTCATAATCTCTGTCAGAAAAATTATCGGGTAACATCTTGAGGGACAATTGGATCAAGTTGCTGCCTCTGAGGTGTATCTTCAATCCGTAAAGTGTTGAGCTGAGGAAGTAATGTAGAGGATCCTTCTTCAGCTCGCTTGTCTGGCCTCTTCATGAAGACAGTCATTTCTTCCATAAACTTGTCAAACTTGGCTTCAGTCCTCTTAAGCCTAGCATCAGTATTCTGTTGGTTTTCAGCTGACTCACGATACAATTTGTGCAACTCAGCATTGTTGATTTGACCTGTCATGGTTGGAAAATTGCAGGAAAATTTGGCTCTGATACCACTTGATGTAGATCCGGGTTCCAAGAGATTGAAATCGGATCGCTTAGGGCTCACTTAGACACTCAAGAAAATAAAGACAATAACCAATGACAGGTTGTATTGAAATAAAGCTTCATTAAATGTAGAATTGTAAATAAATGGAACTTTGGAAGGGAGTGGTAGACTTGTAATTAAAAAGGGATCTTAAAGGGTAAATGGAGGTTCAAGTAAATGATGGGATATGGAGGGAATTAGGAATTATTAGGAAGGGGTAAATTAGGAAGCAAAACTAAGGCAAACGTTGGAGGTAAAAAGGGAAAAAAGTAGGGGTATTTTGGAAACAGAAAGGACAAAGTCACAGAGAATAACAGCCAAAAAATTCCCTTTTAGAAATAGGCAAGCCGGGATTCTGGTTTAGGTTGTCTTCAACCTTCAGCCAAGAAGAACAGGGCGGATGCTAGTAGAAGAACGATAAGAACTCTCTCATCTTTGGCCTGCTGGATTTGACCTTTCAGGTAAGGGTTCGTAACACCAAGGACTCCTAGAAGCCTGCATCGGCAGCTCTGAGATTTGGGTATTATGCTACCAATCAGTGTCTGCAACCAATCTGGGGGGTATCCTAAACCAGCCTAAGTTGCAGGTTCGATTCCTCACAGCAACGATCGTTTACGGAAAATGAAGCTTTAAGGGTCTGGTCGCCCAGGGAAGGGATATCGTCGTTTAAAGCCTTAGGTGGAAAGACCAGTTATAAAAGAGAACAACCCATCTAATTTTGTGATCTGCAACTTTTGGCCAGAACAGAGTATAACAGGAAAACCCAGAAAATAAAAAAGAAAAGGATGAGGAAGAAGAAATAAAGTGAGAGATAAGAAGCAAGAGAAGAAGAAGATAAGAGAGAACCAGAAGAGAGAGATGGAGAGAAATAAGGTTAGAAAAACTCAGAGAGGGGGAAAAGAGGGTCGGTGGCCATGGCAGCCATCGTTCAAACCAAAAACATAAATTTTCTACTTCATTCAATTCTAAAATCTTAGTTGAGTTCAATAAACCTATTTAAAGACTGAAAACAGGCCTACTTTCCTATTTGAAACAAATATTTCATCTAACTAAAATAGAAATAAAATTCTCACTCAAATAAAAATCTACCATACTAATTCTAACTCTAAAAAAGAAAAGTAAATAAAAGATATCATAAATCCATCGTCAAACTGCATCAGGAGGAGAGAGAGAGAGAGAGAGAGAGACGTGGGCTTTTTTTTCTTTCAATAATTTTCATTCATTAACTAAAAAACTGATGGCCAATGGCCTTACAAATATAATGGAAAATACTACAAAAAAAAAAAAAAAAAAAAAAAGAGAGTTACTTTAGGAACACAATTTTTAAAATAAGGAAACTACCTAATAGACCGATAAGATAAATATCTAGTCTCCTATTTAATCAAAACAACTAAATAACAAGATTCTCAAAAGCAAAATTACTAAAGCGAACAAGATCTGGTGGGGCTACAGATATTGGCCGATTGGGAGGAGAGAGAGAGGGAGAGAGAGTTGTGTCCAGTGTTGGGAAGGCTGGAACAATTCTATCTCCTTCTTTCTTCTTCCTTCCTCTAATTTCCTTCTGTGAGACCTTCCTTTAGACAAATAGAGTGCAAACGTGGCTGGGTGTTGCGTTTACGCCTTTGGTACACGTGGATGTCCCCATCACATGGCTAATGATACTTTGATGATTTTGAGTATTTAATCTTCAATTCTTTACCTCAATACACCATCAACACGTCCATATATAGCCCAAACTACTATTCAGGTTTGAAAATTTGGCTGGAATGTCAAAGGAGTAATTTCTGGTAAGGATTAGTTTCAAAAGAAAATGTGGTGAACATGACCATGGTGGTGCTTTTTTTCCTTTAATAGGTCCTAATTAGTCCTATTCTTTGAGGGGGGAGGGAAGGTGTGAATTGGGAGACTTGAACCCAAGACCTCCTGGTAGGATTGGCTTTAACCCTCCACACTCTACAAAGTGCTTCACAGTGACTCAAAAGATGTTAATCAATGATTCAAGTTTTTTTTTTTTTGGTGCAACACAGTTCTTAAACTAGTTAACTTATCGAATATTATTAATAGCTTACTTTAATATATAGCCTAGGAGATTACTTGCTTGTTTGTAACCTTATCAGAGTGATGGAAACAGGGGAACTGTTATTCAGCACTAGACTGTTCTAATATGGAATGGTATAACATAAATGTATACATATGTTATGCCAGGAAGTTCTTTATTGTAAAAATGCAACCCTAAAATGATGCAGAAGATAATGGAAAAACAAGAACAAACAATGCACACGGATTTTACGAGGTTCGGCAAGGTTGCCTACGTCTCCGGTGAGATGAGATCCTGCTTCACTATCAATGGAGAATCGGGTTACAGCGCTCGTCCTCATACCTCTCAGTATTGTTTGCATTGCAGAGAAAGAAACCCTCGCTACAAATATATAGCGAAAAACCCTAATCCAAAAAGTACCCAATTGCCTCAAATAAAAAATTCGAGCGGAGGGCTGCGCCCCCCTACACCCCCTGCTATGCATGGGGGCCTCTTGCCCCCTTGCAACCCCCACGGCCCGCTAACCGGCTAGCAAGACTGCCGTCCTGCCTGTCGAGGCGCTGCACCAGTTCTCTCTAGGCTAAATTGTGACGGAATACAAGACATTGTACACCAACATTTATGAAGACCAATTACTTTTCTATGAAAATATGTTAGAAAAGTGAGATAAAAGAAACAATTCATTTTGTTGAAATCTTATTTATTCCAAAACTTACTCCGCTAGAAAATTTTAATTTTTTGTTTCAATCACAGTTTTGCATAAGTTGTTGTGGGTGCCATTTCTCTGGCCATTGAAATTCTATCATGTCTCTATCTTATTTTCATGAAATTGAGATTCTTTGTTTGAGAAAACATAAATATAGATGTTTTTAATGGCAGAGATGGTGCGGAAGTGGTGAACAAATGGCATATATATGTGACAGGTCATAGTTTGGGTGGTGCATTGGCTACCCTTCTTGCTCTTGAACTTTCATCAAGTCAATTGGCAAAGTGAGTTCTTTGTTGTTTACTCCATATGGTACTTGCACTCTCTTACCTTTCCTATTGGATCTTATCTCACGATATGCTTTTGTCACGTACATATATTGTTACTTTTACGCAACAAAAACAAAGCCTTATCACAACTAAATGGGGTTGGCTACATGGATCCTTGCCCACCAATCAGCTTTATTCGAAGTTACATATAATCTTCATTTTGACTCTTTCCTAGTGCATGTTCTGGGTAATTTTATTTTTTGGGTGAATAGTAAATGCATTGAAAGAAGGTGGAGGGAAAATATAGCTCCAAAGGAGAAGTTATAAACCCAATAAGGGAGATAGAGCCTATAAAGGCACCAATCAGAGCTCATATGGGCTAGGAAAACTTCTATATCTGGGCCTAGATGCCCAAACAGAGGAGAAAAGCAAATCAGTCAGAACCAGGAAGAGAACCACAAACCCTAACCCTAACATCTCAGCACAACAGTTCCTAGATGCCAACACGAAGGAGCACCACCGGTGAAGAGGCAGCCATGGTGGAGGAGAGTTTCTCATACTATAAAAACAAAAAGAGCATGGTGAAGGTTCCTCCTCCTTTTGTCGTTCATATTATGTTCTTCTTTCTTTTAGTCCAGCATTCTTACCTAGAAACATAAAAGTATAAAGGCACGATGGTAACTGGACAGAACTGGCCAGTTGAATTATCAAGAACTTGAACTTCTAGCATGTATAATGAATTAACTTGTGACCCGCAGCCATTGACTACCTAAAAGATTCTCACACAACCATTGACAGAACTCGGAACCAAGTGGTCCTTCGGTGGACCATTATTTTCATTGTTTAACGTTAAAAGAACCAAGCTATGCAACTACAGATGTTTAAAACCTAAAATTCACTTAAAAATATTCTTTTACTACAGAGCTGCAGCCTTAATTATAATAAATCTGACCTTCTTGACAGTGAACCTGTGACCCAACGTCATTTGTAGGTTAGTGGATGACATGCTTCAAAACACTAGAATGTGGGAAAAAGTTTTATTTTACATTCACGTCTTTTATGAGTTGAGTTGAGTTGAATTGAGTGGAGTGGACACTATGATATTTATTCCAGTGGTATTTGAGGTTATTAGTTGTGCACTATGGGAGCCAAGTTGGCTCCTTAGAGACTTTTTGCTTTATGTTTTCTTGCCTTATAGTATTAGTCATTAGGTGGTCAAATGTAATATAAAGCCGAGTTCCACATTTACTCTATAATGTAGTCAAAGTCTCGACCAACTGTGTTCGTGCGGACTATCTGTTACATGCTTTATAAAACAATTGTAGTCATAAAGATTCATCTATTTCTTGGTCTATATTAGGTGTGGAGCAATTTCTGTGAGCATGTATAACTTTGGCTCTCCTAGAGTTGGGAACAAAAGATTTGCAGACGTATACAATGGGGTAACAAATAATTAAACTCGGGTCTTTATAATATATATGTATCCAATGACGTTGATTTCCTGCCTGCAATTATGCTAACAGGGAAGCCAAAAGTTTCTTGAATGGCATTGGAAATGCCAGGTGTCTCAATTGTTTAAAGGTCCAATTTATACTCTCCAAAATTTCAACCTGCATTCAAACTAAGTACTCAAATTCATACTAGGGAAAAATGATAAAAGGCCGATCACCATCAAAGCCTAGGGTTTCGAAGCTGAAAAACCCCAAAGAGAAGGAAAGTTAACCTGATGGGGAAAAATGAATTTCCCCTACCAAACTCATTTTATTTCAACAATGGATGATGAACACTCTATGATATGCCATTCGGGAAAAGTTTTCCTGGTTGGTGGTTCAGGTAAGGAATCTATGGACAACACACCTAGTTCTGCCATGTGGAAGTATGATGTGGAAATTTTGACAATTGGATAGTCAGGGAATAGTCTGGATTGGTGACATGTCAAATGTCAGATCAAATTCAATCATATACTCGTATAAATATTGGCATGCAAATTGTCTGCAGTCTTAGGTTTTTGTATGACTTGTTTTGCCACTTCAATTCCATATTTCCATTTGGACTGAAACTTGACAGTTGAGTAGAGGATCGAGGGATCTACCTGTCCATAAAGTTTCAGCTCCATCCAACCTGCTACATGGCAGAACTAGGTGTCCATTCATAGATTCAATTACCTGGACTGATGACCAGGAAACCTTCTCCCCATGGCATATTTATAGACCTAACAGCTTTTAGCATTAAAGCCTGAAGAAACCCTGCGTAACCTACTCAAATACCCTCATTTTACACTTAAACAGGGACACTCTGTTCAAAGACGGAATACACCCTCACATTATCACATATTACTAATTAGGAGCATTATTTACCAGAAAAATAAATAAAAGAAGAGATTAGAACTAGGGAAGACTGCTGGATGTGAAGTTGTGAACAGTATCCTAATTGAGTCGGGGAGATTTCCCCTTGTCGATTCTGACTTTCCAGGAACAGAATTTATCCATGATTGTGGAGAGGGAGGAATCTCCATCATGTGCTGCTACTGGAATGCTTCTTGAAGTCTTTTATAGGTCTTGAAAAGTTTCCTTCAATTTCTCTGATATTCCCCGACCTGACCCCTTGTCCCCGCCAATGACCTGAACCCATGTCCTCTCCCCTTCCTCCACGGGCTTTGGCCGATGGCTGCCCCAACCTTCCTGATCTGACTCCCTCTCCCGCCCCTTTTTCCCCTCCTCTTGTCAGCCGCCCCTGGTCCTCTATTGTTGCCTCTTCTCCACCTCCTTCCTCCTCCCGGCCCCCTACCTCTGGCCACTCTCTCTACTACCACCCTCCCTCCTCCCTTAACTCCATACCTATCAGTCTCTGCCCCCCTGGGCTTCTTGAATCTGAAATCAGCAAATGGAAGAATTGTCTTGTCGGTTCTTTCTTGGGAAGCTGACCTCCGTTTGCGGTTGTTAAATCCTCTCTTCACAATCAGTGGAGACCCCTGTGCCCTCTCTCCATCTACATGCTGGACAATGGCATCTTTGTCTTCAACTTCTCCTCCCCTGAAGACAAATCTGCTGCAATTGATGGCGGCCCTTGGTTCATGGGCAAGAAACCCATCTTCTTGCGGCAATGGGATGAGCGCACCTTTTATCGATCGGAATCGACGTCCATCCCTCTTTGGATCTCCCTTCCCAACCTCCCCCTCCACTTCTGGTGTGTTAAGGGTCTAAGCATCCTTGGTTCTATCATTGGCAAGCCGTTATATTCAGACAAGAGAACTAAAACTTTGGATCGCCTCTCCTTCGCCCGCATATGCGTTGAGGTCTCAGCTGAAAGGATTCTACCCTCCACTATTACCGTTCTTGAGGGAGATGAACATTCCTTTGTGCAAGAAATAAAATATGATTGGATCCCCCCTATGAGCTCCAGCTGCAAATGTTTTGGGCACTCCACAGTGTTATGTGAAAAAAAAAATTCAAAAAATGTGTCTCAAGGGGAAAATCCGATAGAGGAGACTAAAGAATCTCTGTTATCTGGTCCTCAAGCCCCTATCGCTTGCTCGTTTTTGGCTTCCTCAGCCCCTGATAACCCAAGTAGGGAACACCCTCCTCTGAGAAAGCCTTCCAGAAGGAATTAAGGTCGGAATCTGCGACCTACGGCTGTCATCTCCGGCGTCTTGGCCCTTATGTCTTCTTCTGCTAGTCCAATGGAAGCTTTGTTGGGCAGTAACTAGTTCTCCTCACTTGCTTGCTATGATGAACTTTTTTTGCCTACTACCTTGACACATCCCCCTTCTCCCACTCACTGCCACTCTGACCCTTCTGTCGCTTCTCCCTCTCCCGACTTTGCACTTACGGCTGGCCTTTGTGCCTCGAATCTTGTTCCTCCTCCCTCTCCTACTATCCCATCCTCCTCTGCCCTTCCTCCTCTCCTCCCTCTTCTTCCTTCTCAACCTCCTTTGTCGTCTGCCTCTGGTACGACTAACCCTCGCTCCCCTTTTATGTCTCTTCCCTCTAACCCAACCAAGCCGGTCCAACCTGAACCGCCTTTCATTCCTCTTAATAAATTTCTCCCGGTCGAGTTACTTTCTGAGTTCTCCAAGTTTCCTCCTGACTACCCCCTCTATCCAGACCCACACTTTCTTAACCCTCCTTGACCCTAAAACCAACCCAAACCCTGGTCCATCCTCTTTAGACTCAGCCCACTCCACCAATCTCGACCCTTGTCCATCCTCTCTAGACTTAACCCGATACCCATGCCCGTCATCTCCCTTACCCGCGCATCCCCCCTCCCCTCTGGCTCACGAGGTCCTCGCTATCCTGAATACCTCACTCCCCTTCGAATCCTCTGCGAGCTCTTGCCAGGCTGCCTTGCCTCTCTGGTTATAGGCCCCTTGGGTCTCCCGCTAGCACCTTGCTTGCCTGCACTGTCGCCTTGGAAGGCACCATCACCGCTTCGTTGCCAATTCCGTCGCCTGTCAATTGTGCCACCACCAGTATCACTGATGCCTCTGTTATTTCCGTCTCCTCCCCTTATCTACATATACACTCGGGGGATGGTTCTGATACTGCGATGCCTCTTGCCATTGGGGTCGTCACTGTCCTCTCCAGTGATGCCTCCCCTGCTTCAATATTCTCTCTTGGCCTCCTGCTGGGCCTTGATTCTACGACAAATCTCCTGCTTGCCCACGCCTTGGAAGGCGTCAACACCGACCCTCCCTCTACTGCTTTGAAGATGCTAGTTTCGGTTGCTTCCGCTCATTCCTCTGGGCTCTCCACTGGCTTGCAAACAGTCTTGCCTCACACCTTGGAAGGCGTAATCATCCCCCCTCCTCCGTTGAATATGGTGCTTCCCACCCCCACAATTTTACTGAGTTAAGTGCTACTCACCCCCTCACTTTTGCTGGTCTCCCGTAAGCTTCATCACAGGACTTAGGCCCCCTGCCTGGCACTCTTCACTTGGGCTCCTCCCCTATGGATTATTCCCCCTCTGAGAATCTTAGTCTCTTGGCTGAGGCCCCTCTCTCCAAGTCCAGACTGGCTTTTCCAGTCCCCCCTAGACCCCTTGCTGCTGGTCATAAGAATAAGGCCATGTCCACCCTCCCACGCCTTATAGGTCCCTCTAACCCTAAGCTTTCCACCACCCCCTACCCTCCTCTTTTAAAGAGTATTCCCACCGGTCAAAGTCCAGACCCACCCCTCCCTCCTACCCTAGTGAGTCTTGGATGCCTTCCCCCTACGTTTCCAACTGATCCCTTGGACTATCTGGAATGTCAATGGTCTAAATTACTCTGCCAAACATGCCTCCATCCACTCGTATCAAATCTTCCAGGGCTGCTATCTATTGCCTCCTTGAAACCCGTGTCCTAGAAGCGAATGTTCCCTGCATCGTTGCTTCTATTGCCCCCTTTTGGTCCTTCATTTCCAACTATGCCCACTCCTCCAACGGGTGCATTTGGATCATTTGGAACCCTCTTCTCATCCACCTCTCCCTTCTTGCCTTTTCTTCCCAAGTCATCCATTTTTCCTTCTCCCCCCCCTCGGGCTCCCCCCTTTCCTTCTCCGCTGTCTATGTTCTTAATTGGGCCTTTGATAGACTTCCTTTGTGGTCTGACCTTCTCTCCTTCTCCTCCACCCTCTCCTCTCTTCCTTGGGGCATTGGAAGGGATTTCAATGTGGTTTGGGCTTCCCATGAGAAACTTGGTGGTGCTCCCATCAACTCCCCCTCCACTGACTCCTTCAATAATTGCATTGAGGAAAGTGGGATGGATGATCTTAGGTGGACCAGGTCAAATTTCACTTGGCACAATCTCCGTAGTGGTCATGACTGGGTGCCCTGTAAGCTCGACCGTCTTCTTGTCGATGAAGCTTGGCTAACCGCCTTCCCTACCTCCCACTTCGGTTTCAACCTCCTCAGCATCTCTGATCATTCCCTTATCTCCCTCTTTGTGCAGCCCCATATCTCCTTTGGCCCCAAACCTTTTAATTACTTTGACATGTGGTCCCTTCATGAGGGATTCCTTCCCTTGGTTAGGGACATTTGGGCCATCCTCATTGTTGTGTTGTCCTCTCCTCTCATCAAAGTTGAACCTGTCTCCTACTTTGATGATCTCTTCCATCCTCCCCCCAACATTCTTAACAAATCCATCCCTGATCATCTTCTACCATCCCTTCAAGCCATCCCCTCGGATGATGAGATCCTCTTTGCTATCCTGCGCTATAAGTCTAATAAAGCTCCTAGCCCTAATGGCTTCAGTATGGGATTCTTCTCCACTTGCTGGCATATCATTCGTGGTGACCTTATCTTTTCCATTTGTAGCTTCTTCCTTAACCCCTCCCAAATCTTCCGCATCAACCATTCCTTCCTTTGCCTCATCCCCGAGAAGGAAGGTGCTCAATGCATGTCTGGATTCAGACCCATTTCCCTCTGTAATCTTCTTTACAAGTTTATTGCCAAGATCCTCGCCAATAGGATCCAAAAGGTAATTGATTCTCTTGTCAGTCCAAATCAATCTACTTTCATTGCTGGAAGAAGTATATCGGATAACATCATCCTTTGCTATGAGATTGTCAGAGACTTCAACCGCAAATCCCACTCTTCTGTGGCCCTTATGAAGATAGACATTCACAAGGATTTTGACTCGATCCGTTGGGATTTCCTCTCCTTTGTCCTCCAAATTTCTTTCCCCCCTCCATTGTTCACTGGATTCACTCTTACATCTCCACCCCCCGATTCTCTGTCCTCCTCAATGGTAGCCCCGCGAGGTACTTCTCCTCTGCGATAGACATCAGGAAGGGGTGCCCTCTCTCCCCCTTCCTTTTCTGCTTGGCCGTTGAAGTCCTCTCCCGTTCAATCCAATCCTCCACTGGTTAACACCTTATATCCCCCATCCCCAAATGTAAAGCCCTTAAGCTTACCCACTTGGCTTTTGCTGACAATCTCATGATCTTCTCTAAAGCCGACCTTGTCTCCATATCCAACATCATGGCCTCCCTCCATCTTTTTGAAACCCTTTCTGGCTTAAAAATTAATCTCCTCAAATCATACGCGTAGTTCCCCTAGTTTTCGCTCCTCCAGACAAAAACCCTTAACTCTCGTGAGAAAGAAAGTAGAACCCCATAGTGTCGCCGCCTGGAGCAGCCTGGCCTCACGACGAGCCCCTCCCCCTCTCCATCCTTTCTTCTCCTTCTCTCGTCCTCTCACTCTCCCTCACCCTCTCATCCTCTGCTCTCCTTTTCCTCTTCACCCTCTTCCTCTTATCCTTTTCTTCTTCTTCTCCGGTCTCACACGTCCGAGAGGTCGTGATCCACCCGTTGCCGTCTCCCCATCCCTTCCACTCCCGTCTTGACTCTGATCTGGTGATGGTCTTGTCAAGATCCCCCTGATCCTCCCTGTAGGACTCGTTGGCTCCTTCTGCCGACATTCTTCTGGGCCTATCGCTGCTCTTCCTCTTCCTCGAGTTGTTGCTTGATCGAGTTTTGCTATGTCGCCATCCATCCGCTGCTCCGGCCTGCTCCTTGACCGCTTCGTTGGCTCCTCCTCCCCTCCGCCGACCCTTGCTGGGCCTGTTGCACTATTCGAGTGTGCCTTTGTGCTGCTGACCTAGCCAAGCTCTCTTCTGGATCCTTGGTAGACCAAACGTTTTCTCACGTTTTCTCCCTAATTGAATCGTTTGTCTCGGTGGTTTATTAACAAGTTTTTTGTAAGGCTTGCAACCCGTAAGGTTTTCAGCCATGCTCGGCTGACAGTCGCCTAGCCGTCACCCTCCGAAAGGCCGCGCCCCCCTTCACGACTGTCTCCGGGAGGCCAGCTTCTCTCTTGCCCGTGGCCCTCCGCAAGGCCCGCTCCCCGCCACCATGCCTTCCTTTTCTGTCGGAACTTCGATTCATGTCTTGACGGCTGCAAGTGGAAGTGATGAGATTTGTTGGTAGGGTTTGGTGGAACCCTACCTGTTTTTTCCTGTTTTCCCCTTCTCCTACTTTAGGCTTCTGGGTTCTTGTTCAGCCTATATGGGCTTTTGAATTTTATGTTGTTATACTTCTGGCCCCTTTTAATTATGCCCATGTGGATTTGTGTTGTATTAGACATGTCATTTGTGACATGCCTTCCACTCCTCAAGCCCACTAGGCCTTGGATGTTGTCCTTTTGGACTTTGGTTACCCTTATAGGGTTTGTAATCTCCCTTAGGGGATATATTCTCCCTCCCCCTTCTCAAATCCAACCTCTTCCTTTCGGGAGTCTTGGACTCCCGTTAAGCCCAGCTCCTTGCCATCTCTTGGTTCTCCTCTGGAACCCTCCCGTCAAATATCTTAGCCTCTCTCTTATCTCCTCTCCCCTCTCCCCTCTCCCCTCTCCCCTCATCATTGTTCCCCCCATCCTTGATTCCATCAGGAAAAGGCTCCAGCTTTGGAAAGGCAAGCTCCTGTCCTATGCGGGTCGCCTTGTCCTAATTAAGTCCGTCCTCCAATCCCTCTACCTCTATTGGTCGGACATTTTTTCCTCCCTGTTTCCACTTCTATAGCCATTGACTCTCTCCTCTGTGCCTTAATTTGGAAGGGAATGGAGACTACTAGATTCTTCCACCCCGTGAGTTGGTCGAATGTTTGCCCCCCAAGTCTGAAGGAGGCTTGGGCCTCCATAAAATCAAGGATGTTAACTCTACTGCTATCCTCAATCTCATCTGGAAAATCATCTCCAAGCAGCAGAGTATCTGGGTCTCTTGGGTTTACTCTGTTCCCCTTAAAAAGGATTCCCTTTGGACCACCTCCCCATCTGCTGATGCTTCTTGGATCTGGAGATGTATTCTCAATTCCAGATCCTTAGCCCCCTTGCAATTTCCTACACCATTGGCAATGGCTCCTCCACCTTACTTTGGCTTAACCCCTAGCACCCTGCGGGCATCCTTCTCCCCCTAGTCTGCCCTAGAATCATCTTCGCCATTGTCTCGACTCGATCTGCCACCGTGGCCTCCATTCTCTCTCCTAGTGGCTGGTCCCCTCCTTATCTCCCTCCCTCTTGTCGGATCTCTGGTCTTCCCTCCCCCCATCCCCCCTGGACACAAAGGATTATAGGATTTCGTTAATTAGGTTCCTTCCTCCTTGGGCCGCTTCTCTTCTACAGCTGCCTGGAACTTTACCCACTCTAAAGACCCCCTAATTCCTTGGCGTAATACCATCTGGTTTAAAGGGCACATCCCTCACCATAGCTTCACAGCCTGGTGAGCTCTCTCTCCTACTGTCTCCCGACCCAGTCTTTCCTCAATTACCGTCACATCCATGTTCTTACTTCCTGTTGTTTTTGTTGGAATGGTACTGAAGATGTGGACCATCTCTTCTTCTCCTGCTCTTTTCCTACCTCCATCTAGAAGAAGGTCCTCCACTCTTGTTGGCCTTCCACTCGTCCCATCCTTCCACTTCCCTTGTGAAGGATCTAGGTAGACATGACCTTTAGTGGCTCCACCATATGTGACACATCTGGGAACATGGTTCAAGATCTCGCTAAGATCTCCTTTTTTTCGAAAAGGTGAGTTAGCGGAATAGGTGAGGTCAAAAGTACAAAATCTCAAGCGAGATTTCGAGATCTCGCCGGGATCTCGGTTCATTTCTCGTCTCGAACCAGTTTCAGTTCATCTTGGTCAACTTTTTGGTTTAGACCTTGCATATAAAGCATGGTTTTGACCCCTTAGGCGAGAAAACTCGCTGGTTTCACTTCTTGGGACCTATTTTTGTGAGAAAAAAACTTCAAAAATCTGTGAAGCAGCTGTTTTTTCTTAGAGATCTTCACTATTAGTAGCATTGAAGCAAAGATCTTCAACTTTGGTGGTGGCTTTTCTCCTCAAGAACACTTTAAGGTACAAATTTCTTCCCAAAACCATATTTTTCATAGAAAAAATCTTGTTTCTTACCATTGATTTTTTTATATGTGATGCTAATAAGTATGATCTATTACTATCATGGAAGAAAAAATATTTTTCTGTTTTTAAATTAATTTTTTATTTTTCTGTTTAAATAAATGCTTTTCTTGGAAAAAAATTTGAAAAAATATGATTTATATATGCTATTTGGTACTCAATTTTTTATATGTTGGTCACCAAAGGCTCATCTACAGCCTCATGGTGTCCATTTTTTTTTTTTCAGCCAATAAATGTTTTAATTAATTTTCTGAACTATATATTATATATTAAATAATTACAGAAAAATAAAAAAAATATATGGAAAAAAATTATGTTTTGTATGGAAAATTACGTTAATGTTGTGTAAATATTGTTAGTATATTTTGAAATGAAAATGGTGTTATTAGTTGCACTCTATTATACTTTATTATGGACTTTGATATTATTATTAATAAAAAATATGATTTAAAATTACAAAAAATAAAATAAAAAATATGAAAAAAGTTATGTCTTGTATGGAAAATTACTTTAATGCAATGTAAATATTGTTAGTATATTTTGAAGTGAAAACGGTGTTATTAGTTGCACTCTACTATACTTTATTATTAACTTTGATATTATTATTAATAAAAAATATGATTTAAAATTAAGAAAAAATTATAAAAAGTAGGGGATTAATATGTAATAGCTATATGATATTGAGTAGCTCTTAATGCATGCATTCTTTAATATAGTGTTGATGTTGAATAGTTATTATTTACTAATTCATGCACAAACACTTTTATGTAATAGTGTTGAAGACTTGAAGTTGGGGCATAATGTCTACTTCTGGAGGTGGTGATATTGCATGGTTACAAAGGGATCCAATGTTAGATGACAAAAAAAAGTCAAAGTGCAGGTACTGTAAGAAAATGATAAATTCTGACGGTGCTACTAGGTTAAAAAAGCATTTGGCTGGGGGGTACAAGAATGTTGCCAAATGCCCCCAAGTTTCATATGAAGTGCAAAAAGATATGCAGTGGAGTCTACGAGGTGGAAGGTTGAAGAAGGCAGAGAAACAAAGGTTGGATCAAGAATTCAATGAGGCAGTCTCAGAGAGTCACCCTCACCCAACAATAGTGGATGTTGACTCTAATGACTTTGATAGTGATTATCAGCCAGACTAAGGTATGACAAGGGAAGAATAGAGAGAATTGCAACAAGTTAAGGCAGCGAGGAAGATCTCTCATCAAATAAAAAAGGTTAGGCGGGTAGAGATGAAGAGAGGAGTAGGTGGCTCTGGTTTTAGAGTAGCTGCATCAGATGTGCCTCCCACAGAGGAAAAAAGGAACAAGAAGCAAAGGAATGTGGATGTGCCTTTCAGGAGAACTCAGAGTGTGAGGGTTGCCACACCCCCAAGAGATCCTGATGAGGTTCTGAGGCAAGATCCTCTTATATGTAGCCAGCAGGATAAAAGACAAAGAACCATAAAGCAAGCTTAGGGTAACTGGAAACAGCAACTTGGGGATGCAATGTCAAAATTTTTTTCTTTTTATAATAACATCTCAGCTAATGCTGCACAAAGGACATATTACTAGGACATGATTGACCCTGCAGGAAGGGCTGGTCCAAGAACAAAGGGGCCCACTCATTATGAGCTGATGAATGTTTACTTGCCTCAACAGGAGTTAGATGAGTACATTAATAGCTTGAAGACTTAGTGGGCACGATATAAAGTTACTGAGATGTGTGATGGTTGGACTGGACCAACTAGACAGTCCATCATCAACTTCATGGTGTATTATGATGGGAAGACTGTCTTCTTAAAGTCTGTTGATGCAATCAAAGAGAAGAAGGATGCAATATACTTATACAAGTTGTTGAAGGATGTTACAGAGGTGGGGCCTGAGAATGCTGTTCAGATTGTGACAGACAATGGGAGCAACTTCAAGAAAGCGTGGGAGAGACCAATGAATAGGAAGGGCAAAAGCATCCACCTTTCCTGGACACCATGTGCTATCCACAGCATTGACTTAATGCTTAATGACATGGCGAAGAAGTCTTTGGTAACAGGTGCGGTTGAACGGGCAAGACAAATGACCACATTTGTTTACAACCATGGATATGTCTCTCTTTGTTGAGGGAAAAATGCGGTGGAGATTTGGTAAGGGCAGGCATGACCTGATTTGCAACCAACTACATTGCACTGAAGAGCTTTCAGGATAAGATGGTTGGTTTGAGATCCATGTTTGCCAGTTAAGAGTGGTTTGGATGGAAGGAATCGAGTTCGCCAGGTGGTATTGCAACACAGGCCACCATCTCTAGTGAACAATTTTGGCAGGATGTGAAGAAGGTTCTTATATTTAGCCTAATTGTAACTGTCTTGAGGTTAGTAGACTCAGAGAAGCAGCCTACCTTACCATATGTGTATGCTGCAATGGAGAAAATGAAGGAGGTGAGAGCATCTATCCCTAGGGGTGCAAAATCCTACATCAAAATTATTGAGGAGAGATAGGAGAAACATTTGATGCATGCATTACATAAAGCTGGTGAGTTTATAAACTTAACTATTAAAGACTTACTTTACACATTACAGTCAATGATAAGTATCGGTGTACCACTACAAGTACGATCTAGGAATGGATGATGTATTGATAGAAGCTGTGGAGCTTGTGGTGGCAAAGTTGGTCCCATAACCTAATCTACAGGCAGCATGCAACACTGAGGTGGGTTAATGTTTAAGATATGTATAGCTTCCTAAGTGTTGATGAATTCCGTATTGTGTACTAACTTGTATTCAATGTTTGAAATATGTATAAATGAAAGAATTCAGGGATGCTAATGGGAGTTTTGGTAGGGCAGCGGCAACGGCAGTGGCTGGAAGACAAACTACTGCCCCTGGTGAATGGTGGGTCCTATATGGAAAAGATGCATCTAACTTGAGGAAGATAGCAATCAAGGTGCTCTCCCAAACTTGTTCTACATCTGGATGTGAGCGCAACTAGAGTACATTCTCATTGATCCACACCAAGAGGTGGAACCAACTGGGTCACGAAAAGCTACAGCAGTTGGTGTTTGTGCATTGCAACATGAGATTGAAGATGCAGCACATATGTCGAAGCATTGAGGGTAGTAATGAGCCAATTGAACTTTCTCATGTTTCCCAAGAAGACTCAGATGATGATGATGATCCCTTATACCAATGGGTGAAGGATCGAGGTGAGCCACTTATGGATCAGCCTGGGGGTAGGCCCAAGCCAAGGATTAAAGTATCGGTATCGGTCGCAGTATCGGTCGACCAAAATTAAGATACGTATCGGAAGGTATCGTATCATATCGAAGATACGCGCATAAATGGATATGAAACACCTTTTTAAACACTTTTGTATCAAAAAATTTGTTAAAAAAAGCTATTGATAATGTGTATTATGCATAAACACTAAATTGAGAGTATCGCACTAAGAATTTAAGGTTTGCAGTTGTCCTATAAATGTAAAATCCTTGTTCCCAACCTTGATTTTCATTTTAGTTAGAGAGAAATATGACTGGCAGCAACTTTGGAAGAAAAACCCTCAAAAAATTGTGTTTTCTAAAAAAAAATACCTGTCTTGGCCATTATATGACCGTAGTGCACTGTATTGGTACATACCGATATGTACCAATACTCACCGATACATGCTGATCGATACATACCGATACGTACTGATACTCATCGATACGTACCGAACGATACATACAAATACTTACCGATACATACCGAAACATATATTTCACCTCGATTTTATATTTTCCATAGAGTATCAGTACGTAGTGATAGTGTATTGATGCATATCGGTATGTATCGTAGGATATATATCGATACGAAAGGATTTAAAAAATTTCATGTATCGTATCGGTGTGTATCGTATCGATCAGCTAAATTTAAGATACGTATCGGAGGGTATCGTATCGGTCTCGGGAATACCTTAAACCATGGGCCCAACCCCGTGGTAGCTAGTCAGATGGGTACTGACGTGGATGAGTATATATCTCAAGAGGGCCGTGTGCTTTCACAGATACCTGGGCCTTTCGAGTCACAAGCTACTGGGGTTGATGTGGAGCCTGAAACTGTTTGGTCACGGTCCAGTGATGTTGATGTTGATGGTGGTGGTGGTGGTGGTGGTGGTGATGGTGCAGTGATGGTGATGATGGGGGGATGCGCGAGAGGTACCATTACACTGAATTGGAGCAAGAACCGGTGCGGTTCACAGGAGAGACTCAGTTCACACATGCCACACAGGACATGGACCATGGTGCACGTTCACCCATACCCATACCCTACAAGAGAGGCTCAAGTCGTCGATTCTTAGGTGGTGGAGAGAAGCAGGATAGCGTGGACTCCATGGACATCTCTGTTAGGAGCTTGACTGACATACTAGGAGGCTTAAGCATGGAGAGTGGTACTGGTATTCTTGGAGAGCCGTTGAATGTACCATCAACTATATATGGCACAGGGACAACCGGTTCAGACTATAGTCATTATAGTCAATTTGGCCAGTTTGGATACCCACAGGCCAACTCTTTCCCCTCTGCCACTGAGTGTAAGGGTCAGTCACATGACTCACACACCCAGATTGGGTCAAGTTTTGTGGATAGCATCTTCAGGGCTCCAGAGCCCCAGCCCTAACCCCCAGCCATACATGGTGGTTCCTGTCTGTCAAGCACCAAGCAGCAGCTATGGATCTCGTTCCAACTCATTTAGTTTCAGAGATATTTACCCAAAGATTGGGTACCTCCAGTTTGTAGATGATGATGTTTATAAGGCTGTCGTGGCTGACTTTGAGTATTACTTCCGTCATACTATGACATGGCTAGCCTTTGTGATTCAACCAGAGCAAAACATGCTTCGACATCAGCATCAACAACATGGAGGCTGTGATGATATGGCCCGACACACTCATTTCAGTACTAAGAGTCTTGGTTTCTAGGATGGAGTCTAAATGTCTAGTTGTTTACTATATCAGTATATCTATGTTATATTGTTATGTACTTTATTGCTTTATGTAGCTATGTTGTTACTTGTCATGTTACTTATCGCTTGTCTTATAGCATTACAAATTGATGAATGTATGTAACTCATCAATCAGCAATATTACAAATGGCTTTTATATTCTAATGATTATGTTGTGTCAAAATGTTGATTGTGGAAGGTGGATTGATGAATATATCATACTAGATGAAGTGTTCGAAGACTCGCCAACTAATTACATAGGGTACATTGTCAAAGTACCCTTTTGAGTTTGTTTTTTTACAAAACTGATGTTTCCATTGTGTTTAGAATGACTAAAATAGGATAAATACATAGTTTCCGGGGCTACAAAGGCTATATGCCCACCAAGATCAACTAGCGAGATGACCGCCAAAAAAATACAAGATCTCGCCAGATCTCATTTTTATGGGATAGCGAGATTGGTGGCGAGAGTGAGATTTAAAACCTTGGCTAGGAAGCTTGCCTTTTGCGCCACCATCAACCACCTTTGGATGGAACAAAATCTGCGTAGATGGACCCCCAACTCCCGTTCCTTTGAAAGGATTTGGAAGGCCATTTACTTTGATGTTTCCTCCAAGCTTAGATCTCTCCGTCACTGCCTGGTTCGTGACACCCCAAGGAACAGGTTCATTGTTGTCTCATGGGTTCTTCCTACATCTTTATCTCCCCCCACCCCCTAATTGCTATCTCCCATAGTTTCTTCGGGGCTTAGCTGCCCCCCCTTATGGGTTTTGCCCCTTTTGCCCCCCCTTTTCCCCCTTGTATATTCTTCTCTTCGGTAATGAATTACTTATTCATCCAGAAAAAAAAAAAGTTTCCTTCAATCGGTTAACCACAGCCTTGGATACAGACATATTAAATCCTCTTTTGTAGAATCTTCAATCAGCCCAATCAATTTTTCTCCATTGGGCTTTACCTGCCTTCAAATATAAGAGCACATCCTTCCTATTATAATAGCCAGGTGGCCCAGGGCTGACATAAATCTGAGCCCTGGCTTCCATTCTCATTTAATCATTTCAGACCTACTGATTTCAATACATCATTGGGAATCCCAAAAATTAAATAACTTGTAAAATAGAATAAGAGAGGTTGATGAGCCCCAGTCCCCAACAGCTACCTTATTTGAACACCCCTTTTAATCCTACTTCTAGTAATTGTTGCAAAAAGTGTGGAATTAACTAAGCATAACTCTCTCATATTGTTTTATTAAATAAAAATCTTGGACTACCTTACCAATCAGTTGGAAAAGAATATAAAAAAACAATGGTGGGGCCCACTAGCCTGGGTCAGCCGGATCAGGGACCAGCGATACCCATGGGAATTGACTGATACCTCTGATCCGTCCCCATTTTCAAAAGCTTGCCCAGGTTTGCTAACATCTGGATCACTTCTACTATTTCTGCTTCCTAAATAGATATTTCAAGAAATCTGTTACCTATTTCATTAGTGTAATTTATATGACTTCTGTCCTGCATGCATTGTTTCTTTTTATCGCTTAACTGCTAATGGCATTCTCTTTTGGTTATCTGCAGAAAGTTAAAGATAGCTGGAGAGTTGTAAACCATAGAGATATTATTCCAACAGTCCCTCGGCTAATGGGCTATTGCCATGTAGCTCAGCCTGTCTATCTAGGAGCTGGAGAACTAAGGGATGCCTTGGTGGGTAGCTGGTTTTGAACTCAATGTTGAAGGTTTTTTACCTTTTTAATGCCAACTGTCATCTTGGTATCTACTGATGTTATTCTGCTATTTGTTTTGCCCTCCTAGATGATGAAAACAATGAGTGCTGGCCCTTTACTTTTATGTGATATGTACCTAATATTTTATCTTGTTTCTGAACTAGCTTTAGATACAGCTTGAAACTTAAATTCTTGCTGAAGTTTTAAAACTTTTTGAGATTAATCATGACCAGTGGGGGAAAAAATATAATATTCCAGTGGAGGTTATCATCGCCATCATTCCTTTTACTTTAATTTTTTTTCTCTTTCTTCCTATTTCTTTATTTCATTCTTTAGTCTTTCTTGTTTCTTGTCTTGGTTCTTTATTGTTTTCTTTATAAAATTTCATTCCATTACCTTTGAGATGAGTGCAGTTCCAAAAGTGTACATATTTGTACATATTTTTTAAACTCCAGAACTGGACCTGGGCATCCCTTGAAAATGTTTCAAAAATTAGGAAGGGAAAAATCACAAAGAGGGTGGTGGGGGTTGTTCCCACCTTACCACTTACCAGTTGACCAAACATCAGTATCTGGCAAACTATCGGAAGTCGGCCCAAATACGAGGGGCAAAACCCAGCCCCTTGCTCATACAAAGAGTAACACATTAAGCAGAACTGTGATGAAATGAAGTTATAACGAAAAGATCATCAAATAAAGTGTGCTTAATCGAGCAAGGGGAATCCTACTAGAAGAAAAAATTCCCTAGAGCTCTGTAGAGGAACCTTCTTTAGAAAGTGCGTCATCCACTTTATTAGCTTCACAAGAAACATGAGAAGCTGAAGCATTGAGCTGCAACCAAGGATTTAGTTCTCGGTATCGGTATCGGTATCGGTATCCGATCCAGATTGGTATCGGAGAGGATCGGTAGGTATTGGCCACTTTTGCCCCTTGGTTTTTGGAAAAAAGTACTTTTTTTACTATTTTACCCCTGAAACAATACGGGTAGCCGATCTGGAT
The DNA here is from genome assembly GCF_013358625.1 of Macadamia integrifolia. NCBI lineage: Eukaryota > Viridiplantae > Streptophyta > Magnoliopsida > Proteales > Proteaceae > Macadamia > Macadamia integrifolia. The sequence goes on from NC_056566.1 coordinate 10,748,503, forward strand.
CGGTCAGGGATCAGGGATCGGTCTCAGCCGATACGATACCAATACTTGAAACCATGGCTGCAATAGAAGAGAACAAGTGCTCTCCATATGAAAAGGAACAACCAAGAGCTACACTTCAGAATTCTCAATGTATTGTCTACGAAAGCATAATCAATCTCAATTTCCATATTCCCAAAGCCAGCATATGCGCAATGCGAACAACTTCAAGAATAGCTGAAAATTTTGTTAAGTCTGACAATGTGAGAACCAGGAAATCAGTACCTACAAGAGCAAAGAGGAGAATGAGAGAAAGAAGAGCCCTAGAGCTCACTGTAGGATTCAGAATAGCCTACTGTGAGCTGTGAGCCTAGGTCCACATTCTTATAACTTAATAAAGTAGACATTACAAGTATGGATTGTCTAACATAATTATTACAACTAAAACCAACCAATAACAAAGACATAACAGAAAGCCTCCTATGCTATATTATTTAACACCCCCTTCAAGCTGGAGCATATATATCTCCCATGCCCATCTTGGAACAACCATTAAGAATGCAAGCAAACCTAAACAATGCCTTAGTGATTAAAATATATATATATATATATATATACTCCCAGGTTGATTGCTAGAGTTAACAAATGGAGTAGAAATCAGTTTCTTTATAAGGACATCCCTCACAAAATGGCAGTCGACCTCAATATATTTAGTCCGCTCATGGAAACCAGATTACTAGAGATATAAGTAGCAGACTGATCATCACAATACATCTACATAGGTTTAGTGACTGAAAACCCAAACTCCTGATAAGAGATTTCAGCCACATCAGGTCAGTTGTAGTATGTGTCATAGCCCTATATATAGGCTTTGCACTCGACCGAACCTTTTATAGTCTGCTTCTTACTCCTCCAAGTAACAAGATTACCACCAACAACAATACTTTCATCAATTTTGAAGAATTTTCAAACCGAAGCATAATTTTCCCTATTTTCCTGAATTTGATGTCAATTTAAAAAAAAAAAAAAAAAAAATCCAGAAATAAAAATAAAATTTTTTTTTTTTGGATAAAAAAAATATCCAACTTTGTCACTCTGTGTTGGTGTCCAACATATATATAATATTGACAGGCATCCAAACACTAAGTATTAAATCTATTTTTTTTTCACAATTTTTGTTGCAAGAAAATTAATTTTATTTGAGAATATCTTAAAAACATTAAATAAATTCCGGTTCTGTGAAGCCATAGATGGGGCTGCAATGTGTAACATATAGAAGATTTTTTTTGGATGAATAAATAAATTTATACCCAAAGAGAAGAAAATACAAGGGAAAAATGGGGGGTGGAAGGGAGACTTAAGCCAACAATGAAAAGCCAACCGCAGGGGAGCAAAGCAAAAAGCAGCAAAATAAACAAAATAAGCAACTACATCAAAGGATCCAAAAGAAAGGGGGCAACGGCAAATGCAACGACAAGGGGGAGGGGAAGGGAGGGCATCAAGTGGCAGGGGAGGGGTTTAGCCTAAGGTTCCAGGAGGAAATTATGTGAGTATTTTTGTTGGAATTTGGGATGGGGCGGGAGCAGATAGAGTGGAGGGATTGGATTTTTGAGGTAACATCAAAGAAGATGGTTGTCCAAATCCAATCCGGGGGAGCGGGAGTTGGATGACCATCTACGAATGTTACGCTCCATCCAAAGGTGGTTAATGGTTCCAGAGAAAGCTAACTTACCAATGGTATCACATATGGAGGAGCCCGCAAATGTCATCTGGACCCATATCCATTCCCTATCAAAAGGGAGAATTGGCCTACTAGATGGCCAGTAAAGACAGTTTTCCAAACCAAGGAGGAGAGAGGACAGGAGAAGAAAAGGTGAGAGATATCCTCCTGACCGAGAGGACAGAGGCAACAGGAGGGGTTGACGGGGATGTGGTGGTGAAAAAAGAAGGATTGCGTAGGGAGGCAATTGGAGAGACATCTCTAGGTGGTAAACCTGTGGTGGGGGATGTGACCTTTGAACCAGACGAGATTGCGCCAAACGATAGTGCCAGAGGATTTCACAAAGGACCAAGCAGATGTAGAGGTGAACAACCCATTGCAAAGGGGGAGCCAGATGCATTTGTCTTCCCTACCACGGTGACCGGGGGGACGGGAGGGAGAGAGGCCCAGAGATCCGCAAGAAGGGGGGGGAGAGGGAGAGGGAGAGGGGGTCCAGCCCTGGGGGGAGAGAATGGAGGAGACAAGGAAAGATTTTGGAAGGCCAGAAGAATAGATGGTCCTAGGAGTGACAAGGGACGAGAGGACATTAACATATAGAAGATGGAATGCCAACCATTAAGTATTTATGCTATTTGTTTTCCCCAAAATTAGTTTTTGGGAAACGTGATGTACCTCCAACTTTGAATCTTGCACAAATCTCCCAACAACACAGAAATTGCCGCTTCCACTGCGTTCTCCTACTGCCCAAGCACTGGTTCCAACCTTGTATGGCAGTAATTTAGCCAAGAAAGCAAGAAAACTGTGTTTTCCAAGGGGCTGTGGCAAAACCAGGAGAATGCCATGAAATGAATTTCGAACCATTTCATCTGAAGTATGTTATTTAAAGTATGTGCCATGAACTGATTTGACCAAAATTTTAGCAAAACTGTTCAAAAGGCCGAAATTAAGGCCCACATATGTTTACTTGGAGACTCCGCTAGCAGGATTTCCCGATAAAGAATGTCTAGTAGGATTAACTATTTGCTACAGAGTTGAAATTTTAAAAGATAACTGCATCTACTTATAAGTTGAAACTGTTATCTCAGGAAAATATGGAGCTTATGGGAGATGGATACCAAGCTGACGTAATTGGGGAGTACACACCTGATGCTATTGTCAGTGAGTTTGTATGTTCTTTAACTTTAAAATCCTTATGTTTAATATCTGTAGCTTTTGACTACTTCTTGATACTTATTTAGTTGATTTTTTTACTTCACAAGCAAAGGACCGGAAATGAAACGTAATATGTTGAATACTTGTGATACTTCTCATGTAGGGTGCTGCAGTTGTACCTCTATGGATTTCTTCAATTTGTATGCCTTGATTAAATAAATAAATAAGTGTGTGTATATATATATATATATATTTTTTTTGTGGGGGGGGGGGGTGTGGTGGTGGGGTGGAATGTTTATCTGAATGGGAGTTTGCCTCACAAGCCTAAAATTGCAGAGCAGATTTGTTACTTTAACTGTCAAATGATAGATCAAAGATTACAACCCAAACAATCAGAGCGGAGGACAGATCCTCCTTCCCAATACTGAGAAAAATCCAGCAAGGAGAGAAAATACACAACTCGAAGAAATCCAACACAATGCACTCTTCAAGGTGTAACATTATCTCATACTAACACAAGGGGCCCAAAAAAATATATCTCACAACCCAAAGCAGCTGAAATCCATCACAGACAACATTTCAAGAGCAAAAAACAGAGGAAAAAAAAAAAAAGCTGGCGATACCTTGAAAATCAGGGGAAAATGGAGTTGTGGCTCGGCAGACCCTCTCTTCAAGAACCAAGGGCATGGGGGAATGGTAGGGAGGCCTAGGCGAGAGGGAGAGCCATTCCAAGAAATGGCTGGCAGTAAAGGGGGGAAAACTCCTCTTTGTTGATTTGAGAGCCATTCCAAGAAATGGCTGGCAGTAAAGGGGGGAAAACTCCTCTTTGTTGATTTGAGAGCCATTCCAAGAAATGGCTGGCATTAATGGGGGAAAAGCTCCTCTTTGTTGATTTGGACTTCAATCCTCTATTTCTTCACACGAGACCTCATTTTGATGTTTCAATGATCTTCATCCAAGCTCATCGCATGATTTATTCTGACTTTTCACGTAATAATCTCTTTCTTGGAACCCCTTTGTAACCGAAGGTGCCAAAGAGAGGAAATGGGAACGGAGAACTTGTAGCACGACTCTCAAACCAAAACTGTGGGCTCTGATGCCAAGTTCATATCTAAAGGTTGCAAGAGAACATGGAGCAAGGGAGAAGATGTGAGTAGAAGGTTGAAGAAGAAGAATCTTGCATCAGAGTATTGGACTTCTCTCATCTATATTGATTCACTTAGCCAATAATAAAAGGGAAATTTCATACCTACCCCTCCATGCTAATATAAGAAGCTAAGAGAGGTAGAAAGGTAAAAAAGCATAAAGACAATACAACATAATATACTCCAGTTCCTAAAGTTGTGTTATTACATGAAAACAAAAAAGTTTGGGTTGCCAGTGGCCCAGGGCAAATGCCCGGGTTAAAGTCTTGAGGGAGACCACTTTGTGCAAAAATGTCAGTGGTTAGAAGACTCCAAATTCACCCCTCCCAAGACCCCGCATAGGTAGGACCAGCACTAGATCCTTTTTTTTTTATCTAGGGTAGCTGCAGCATTGAATGACAAGTGAGGACAAGTTTACTGAGGTAGTCTAGTCGTGGTGAAAAAGATCGATGACTGCATGGAAGAGGAAAGATGTGTTGCTGATTAAAGGTTCTACAACGGCATAGTTTAGGTGGATGGCGAATCTAATGAATTATGATTAAGCAGAGGAATTTGCGTGTGTCAAGATCTTTGAAAAGATGGGACCATCATCGTCAAGGAGACTCAAGGCATTGGAGGGGTGTCAAGCAGCCCTAGGTGTGCAATATATGAATATGTAATATAGTAATCATAATTTTTATAATTATGCTTATATGCAACATAGATATCATATCATATTATGATTCTCATCCTTTAGAGACTACAAGTGTAATAGGAGCATCCGTCCACAAAAGGATCACCCTAAGAAGGGGCTTCCCAACCAAAAGCATTAGAGAGCTTCTTCTTTATCACATAAAGTCCTTCATGCACAATAGAGGGAGAGATTCCGTCCTAATGCAATATGATATAATTATGCTAGTAATGACCTAATTTGAAAATTCAACGTATAATAAACTAAGTATAGGATATAATATAAGCATATTCATCAGAAAAACATAGCAATAGACATAAATCATTGTAAACTTGTGAAGTCAACGAGGCGTGTTGTCACCTTGGACCCAAATAAGAGCTTGGATGCCTAGGCACCGCCTTGACAACTATGAATGGGACAAGTCCAAATTTGAGTTAACCATTGGATTAAGCACCAATGGATTCATTTGGCTGCTTTGAATTCATTTTTCTGGCTATGATGCATTTTACTACTCTCTTTTTTAGCTTAATTTAAATTTTTTACTAAGAGAAGGATGAGCAAAGGAGACCGAACTCCAAACTGAAAAGAGTGCCTTCCACCATAGAGAGGACCCCCCTTCCCCCGTTGCAAGAAAAAGAGCAATGGAAATGCAGACGCAAGTGTTCAATTGGTAATCGGATATGGGCCAATACTACACCACTCGCGCTCCATGAAAGTGGGATCAAGGTTACAAAGTCACGTTTTCCATCATTGATCATCATGAATATCTAATTGACCGAGACTGGAAATGACTCCTCAGTGGGGAGGATTCCCGGGTATTAGTGAGTGATGGGCCAAATCTTTCTGTTCAATGTTGGGGAAAAAGTATGCTAACTATTTTGAAGAATATTCGGGCAAAAAAGAGGTGTTACAATCCCAGCTTCTTGTAATCACAACCAGAAAAATTGAAGAGAGAAGAACAAGAAGAGAAGAAGAGAGAGAAGAGATCGATAGCAGTCCCAAAAAGAGAGAACAGCCTGCAATCAGTTCAGAATGGTTGATCGTAGGTCTCTTAGAGAGTATATTTTAAAACTATAGAGGAAGATTACAAATATAGCCTCCAAACATACAACCATAACCCTAAAGGAGCAAAGAATGTCCGATAGGACAAGTATGCCCCAATCGGACCTGTCCATATTCCTTATCAGGATTAGTGCTGTTGTGAAACAGCGATAACTTCAACACTCCCCCTCAAGTTGGAGCATACACATCACCCATGCTCAGCTTGGTACAACCACTGTGAAAACTTGGAGCAAACAAAGACTTAGTAAACATGTCAGCTAACTGATCCGTTGAAGGAACAAACGGAGTCTTAATCAGCTTCTTCAGAACATCACTAACAAAATGGCAGTCCACTTCCCTGTGTTTGGTCCTCTCATAGAAGACCAGATTACTAGCAATGTAAACTGCAGCTTGGTTGTCACAATACATCTTCATTGGCTTGGTCATTGGAAATCCCAACTTCAACAGTAACGACCGCAGCCACATCAACTCAGCAGTGGTATGAGCCATAGCTCTGTACTCTGCTTCTGCACTGGACCGGACAATAGTAGTCTACTTCTTACTACGCCACGTAATAAGATTCCCTCCAACAAAAGTGCAGTATCCAGTAGTAGATCTCCGATCACTAGCAGAGCCAGCCCAACCAGCATCAGAATACCCTACTAGTTCCATATGCCGATTAGGACGATATATCAAACCTTTTCCAGGGGCACCTTTTAGATAGCGAAGAACATGAATGGCAGCATCCCAATGTGCTTTCTGAGGAGACTGCATGAACTGACTAAGAACTCCAACAACATAGGAAATATTGAGACGAGTCAGTGAGGTAAATCAACTTACCAATCAAGCTCCTGTACTGATGCACATCTTGGAGGGGTCCACCATCATCCACACCAAACTTTTGGTGAGGGTCTATAGGAATATCAACGGGTCTGGATGCAAGCATCCTAATATCAGATAGAATATCCACCACATACGTCCTTCGAGATAGATTGATCCCTTTCTTGCAGCGGATTACCTCAATCCCAAGGAAATAATAAAGTTGGCCTAGCTACTTTGTCTGAAAATGGTGCTAGAGATGATCTTTCACTTCAGAAATTCTTGCCTCATCATTACCAGTCAAAATAATATCATCAACATACACTACCAAAACAACCAGCTTATTACCTCTGCGACGAACAAACACAGAATGATCAGAATAATACTAAGAAAAACCACAAGTAACTATGGTAGCACTGAACTTATCAAGCCATTTTCCAAGGAGATTGTTTAAGCCCATAGATAGCCTTGTGTAAGCAACACACACGACCTGTACTCTTCCCCTAAGCAACATACCCAGGAGGTTGCTCCATATATGCCTCTTCCTGTAGATCATCATACAAGAAGGCATTCTTGATGTCCAACTGAAATAAAAGGTCTATCAAAGTTGACAACAAGAGAAATAAGAAGACGAACAGAATTCAGTCTAGCAACCGGTGAGAAGGTCTCAAAGTAATCAACACCATATGTCTGAGTATATCCCTTAGCAACCAGACAGGCCTTCAACCGCTCAACAAAGCCATCAGAACGATACTTAACAATGTACACCCAGCGACACTTCACCAGATCCTTACCAGGAGGTAAATCTACCAGACTCCAGGTACCACGACTCAAGAGAGCATCCATTTCTACATTCATGGCAGCCTTCCATCCAGGGATATGTAGGGCCTCATTATGGGTACGTGGAATAGGGTTAGTAGAAAGAGATAGGGCAAGACCATGGATGGAGAGGGAAGATGAGATAAAGACACAAAGCTATCAATAGGGTACACAACCATAGATTTTTGAGTGCAAGAACGTATACCTTTCCTGTGCGCAATTGGCAAGTCATCAGACAGAGGAGGAAGAGGAGATTCACTAGAGGAAGGTAGCAGTGGAAGGAGTGAAGCATCTGGAGTAATTACCTCACCACGTGGCTATCCAATCTTTTTCCTACGTTGATAAACCTGTAGAGGAGGGGAGTCATTGGCACTAAGAGCATCAGGGAAGGGTATAAGGGAGGGTATGGGTGGAAGAGATGGAAAAGACCACTCTATACTAGACGAGAACACTGGAGGAGGGTAGAATGACGTACCTTCAAAGGTCACATCGGCACTGACAAAGTTCCTATGTGTGGTAGGGTCGTGACACTTATACCCTTTTTGAGTACGAGAATAACCCAAAAAAATACATTTAGTAGATCTAGGAGACAACTTATCAACTTGCATGTGCAAATTATGAACAAAACACACACACCCAAAAACTCGAGGAGGAACGGGAAAACTCGGTAAATTAGGAAACATAACAGAGAAGGGAGATTTGTCAGACAAAACAGTTGATGGCATGTGGTTAATCAAATGACATGCAGTTAAGACTCCATCACACAAAAAATGCTTAGGAACATGCATATGAACATCATGGCTCGGGCCACCTCAAGGAGGTTCCAATTCTTGCGCTCTGCGACTCCATTTTGCTGTGGAGTATAGGCACAACTAGTTTAGTGGATCATCCCATGAGTATCACAAAAATCAGAAATATCAGTTTGAGCATATTCTAAAGCATTATTAGAACGAAAGATTTTAAAGGAATGCCAAACTGAGTCTTTATTTCATTATAGAATTTTTTGAATACATGTAAAAATTCAGATTTGTCCTTTAACATATAAAGCCATGTAAGGCGAGAATGATCATCCAAAAATGTCATAAAATACCGAAACCCAAATCTATTACTGACTTTGCAAGGACCCACGGACTACGAGACAGAGCGAGATGGGAATGACACACGGTGATGTTTCCCCAACTCACAAGCCTCACACTCTAACCTAGGAGCAGATTTAAAGCTAGGAAATAAAAGTTGTAACCTAGAAAGCGACAAATGACCTAAACGATAATGCCATTGGAAGGGAGTAACGTCTCCAACAGCCGTAGCAGCAGCAGAAGAGGTAGGACAGCCGCTGTTGAGGTAATATAATCCATTCTTTTTACGCCTTCCACCAATCGTCTAAAGACAGTAAGAAGGAAAGAATATTACTGAGCAATTTAACGAACTAGTTAATTGACTCACAGAGATAAGACTTAATGGAAATTGAGGAACATGTAAGACAAAGGATAAGTTTATGGATGGGGTAGGTGAAATAGAACTATGACCTAGAACCGGTGTTGAAGCACCATTAGCAAGGATCACAGAATTAGAACTGGAACTAGTGGAAAAGTTCTGAAAAAGTGATGACTTACCGGTCATATGGGAAGAAGCACCTGAATCAATGATCCAGGGGGTAGATGTAGTAAAAATGTCTGAAGTACCTGTGTGGGATAGGGTAGCAGTGGATGTAGACGCACCATTGGATGTATAAAAGGATGCCTCAAGGGTGTGCAAGCGCCGGAGCAACTGATTGATGTCATCGCGTAGACTGGTAGAGGAATCTTCTGAAGGTGTAGGCTTAGTAGCAATTGAAGACACTGTGTCAGTACCATCATCCGACACTGCATGATTGGCCAACTAGGTTGCCCATTCTGGCTTGCCATGCTTTTCCCAGCAAGTCTCAACAGTATGGTTAGGCTTCCCACAGTATGTGCATTGCCGAGCAGCACGATCAGATGGCTATCCATTAGGACCTCGACCAGCAGAGCCACGTCCTCGACCACGGCCACGGTTAGCAACAAAAGTAGAGTTGTCTTTGGAAGACTGATCAGGTTTGGTTGAGGAGGTGATTCGCTGCAATCAGGAATAAGCATCATTCAGAGTAGGAACCTTGTCACCCGCAAGTAAGTGACCCTTCACTCCCTCCAGATCATTATTCAGACCAGCCAAAAACATAGAGACAAAAAATTCATTAAGCTGAGCCTTCAGCTTGTCAATATCAGTGGTCAAGGGTTGGAAAACATTGAGTTCTTCCACCATTCCCCTGAATGTACTGTAATACTCTGAAAGAGATTTGTCAGACTGGCAAAACTGAAGCAGTTTCTCATAAATATCATAAATTCGTGTCATGTTCTTTTCCTGAGAGTATGTCTCTTGCAAATCATCCCATACTCCCTTTGCAGTAGAATGGAACATGACATTAGCAGCCACATCAGATTCCATATTGTTCCATAACTAGATTAAAATAAGGGCATTCTCCTTCAGCAGTCATCATAACCAGTATCTAAAGATAAAGGTGGATCAGAAGTGGTATACTTGAGTTTTCCCTTAGCCATCAGGTACACCTTCACCGATTGAGCCCAAATTGGAGTTACACTTGAGCTTGACGGAAGTAATTTGGACATTAATGTTGTTTGAGGTAGAAGAGGCAGTAGTGGGGGTAATAATAGGGGTAGTTTCTTTGGTCTCAGCCATAAAGATCTTCAGATCTGAAAACCAGCAGCCAGCGCAGTACTCACACACCACAGAACCGAAAAAAAAAAAAAAATATATATATATATATATATAAGGAATGCTGTTTGGGGTCGATTCAGCATGAGAATGAGCACAATTCAACTTCAAAACACTAGCCGCATAGGGAGGCAAAACAGCGGACAGCAGAAACTTCAATATCAAAAGCAAATAAGCCCATAAACAGGGGCAGCAGCAATACACACTGCAGAAACAGGGGCAGCAACCATAAAAAACCAGAGGGAGAAGTCTCGACCTCAACCAGTACACATCCGAAGCAAGTAGTAATAGTGAAATGACCTAGTTGTATTTATATCATGATAACTAGGTCAGAACCAGGTATTAGATGCCGCAAAAAGGTGGCTGCACACCAGAGAAGAGTAGCGCAAGGTGAAACTCGCAGATGTTGATCAATAAAACCACTTGGTTTGATTACACGAGCTCTGATACCATGTTACAATCCCAGATTCTTGTAATCACAACTAGAAAAACTGAAAAGAGAAGAAGAAGGTGAAGAGAGAAGAGATCGATAGCAGTCCCAAAAAGAGAGAATTGCCTGTGATCAGTTCAGAATGGCTGATCGCAGGTCTCTTAGAGAGTATTTATTAAAACTATAGAGGAAGATTACAAATATAGCCCCCAAACATTCAACCATAACCCTAAAGGAGCAAAGAAGGTCCGATAGGACAAGTATGCCCTTATCGGACCTGTCCAAGATTATCGCTGTTGTGAAACAGCGATAACTTCAACAAGAGGTAGTGTTGCGTCACTAGAATAGTTTAAAATGACTCAGATCCTTACATCAAGTTTATATTTTACATATTGCATAATAAGGCGTTTTATGCTTCAAAACTATATTTTGCATGTATCTTTAGCATATTCATGCGTTTCTTGACCATTTCCATCTTTTTGATACAATACATCTCTTAAATTCTCCCTTCCTTTACGATACCCAATACTTTAAACCTTGTCCATACCTCGTGACTTGTCAATTATACTACAATGATTGGCATGGATCCCCCCTGGCCGTTTGCCTGCTCTGGACAGAAACTAGTCCAACAATTTGATTGAGCTCGTGTTTGGATCAGTAGGTGGCCAGCACTTCCAACTTTTCTTGGCCGTACCTTGGGTCTTATATGGGTCATGGTGTTTGTATAATTCAGGTTAGGTTTAATAGACTAATATATAAAATGGCTAAATTTAGGTCACAAGTAAAAGAAGGGTTTAGGGTTGTACAAAGGAGGAGCTGAAATTTTGTCACCGGGTTTTGAAAATAGGGTAGGTTATTAGAGATTAGAAGGGATGATAAGATTTTGAGGAATAATTTTCTTGGATTTCTCCAAACCTCGCGGGGATTCCTGGTATTTGCAATGAGTGGGGAGAGAATTTACTGGACAATGGGGTATAGGTGTTGGATGGAGCTAAGATTTTGGTCAAAGGTATGAGGAGATGTGGAGATTTAAAAAAAAATAAAATAAAATAAAAATATATACCTTTTTGGCCTAGGGTTCTACATGTGAAGCCTTGCTCCAGCTCAAAAGATTTCATTGATTCATTAATTTCCAATAAGATACTCTGCTCAAAGCAACCCTATCAGTGACCCAAAAAAATAAATAAATAAATACGACCCTATTTGTATACTTCTGGTCTATATAAATTTTATTGGAATTTAACTTATGATAATCCAGAATAAATTCTCAAAATGAAGACTTTATAAAACTATTTAATGACCAAAATTCTGAGCCAACAACAACAACAATCAACAAACTCAACCTTACCCCAACTAAATGGGGTCAACTACGTGAATCCAAGCAAAGACAAAATATTAAAAATAATAGTAAAAGGAAAATAACACCACAAAAACACAAACAACAATAACAAACTCAGCCTCATCATTGCTCTCTTATGTTGGATTTGGGGCTGCCTCTAATTCCTGCAAGGCTCACTGCTCATCATTGCTCTCCCATGTTGGATCTCATCAGAAAACGCCTCCAACTTTGGAAAGGCAAGCTCCTTTCCTTTGTTGGGCGCCTTGAGCTTATCAGATCTGTTCTCCAAGCCTCCTACATATACTGGTCCAGTATCTATAGGTTCCCCAAATCCACCTCTTCAAAAGTGGAATCCATCTTTGCTGCCTTCCTCTGGAAATGATGCGAATCCACTAGATTTCTCCGCCCTAGAAGTTGGACAGCAGTGTGTCTTCCCAAAAATGAAGGGGGATTAGGCTTGAGGCATATCAAGGATGTAAACTATGCGGGTATCCTCAAATTGATTTGGAAAGTGGCCTCCAAGAAGAGAAGTATCTGGTGGAGTAGATTTACTCTTAGCCTCTCAAGAATCATACCTTTTGGTCTGTTTGCCCTCCTTCAGATGCTTCATGGGTTTGGCGTAAAATGATCTCTCTTAGAGTCTTGGCCTCTAGAGTCATTTCTTTTTGGGTAGGTGATGGTTCCTCCACTTATCTTTGGCTCGATCCTTGGCACCCTATGGTAAGGGTGTTAATTGGTTCGGTTTTGGTTTTAAGGGTGCGGATCGGTTCGGTTCACATTTATTTGACTAAAATCATAACCGCACCATTTACTAAATGGTTCCACTTTCTAAAACCGTGACCGTTTAGTAAACGGTTTTGGTTTCCACGGTTTCTAAACGGTGTCGGTTTCACGGTTTTAAACGGTTTCAGTTTCGATTTCGGTTTATTCCATACGGTTTGTAAAACGGTTCACAATCGGTTTATTATAACTTGCAACCATTTCTAAACTAAAGATCATAAGCTCATCAAAAAATAATTGGCAACCACAAATAAGAGATTCTATATTAACGATGGTATGTCTTAATTTGATAATCTAGTGCTATTTCTTTGTATGGGAATTCTCAAACATTTAGAACTAATATCATACATCCAAATCCAGCCTTCTACAGCATAAAATATTAAAATGACAGGTGGTTCAGCCAAAACACCCTATCTATGATAACATAATAACATAGTAACATATATGGATTACAAGTTCATGATCTAAATCCTAAACTTGAACTGAATTGCAATAAATCATACCAAAGCAGGATGGGCACTTAATTTAATTGTTAATTGTTGTACGGATTACTGCCCCTTCTTTATTTAATTGTTATACGGATTAATTAGATCGGTTTAAATGGTTTCAATTCGGTTTGAAACCAAAGGGTTCCGCAGTTAAAATCGACCCGACCCGTTTAGCTAATCGGCCTGAAACTTGAAACCATAACCTCACCATTTATTAAACGGTCTTGCGGTTTCGGTGTAAACGGATCGGTTCGATTTCGGTAGACGGTTTCGGTTACAAATTCACATCCTTACCCTATGGGGTTCCTATCTCATGTTCTCAGTGCTCGAAGTATTTATAATGTTGGGCTTCCAAGGCTTGCTAAGGTTGTTGACATTATATCGTTTAGATCTTGGTCGCCCTCTTGGGGTAATCATAGACCCACTAGGATTGGGAACCCTAGCTAGCCAATTCTCTATAAATAAGAGTTTTGGCCACAAAGCCTATTAATCTCTTTCTCCCTATTCTCTTCTGTCTCTCCCAATTGAGAATGTGTCTCCAAGGATCTCCATTGCAATCCTTGGATTTGGAGGGTGGACTATTGCCTAGTGGGATCGTCGCAACCTTTCGTTCGTCACTATTCATATGGATCGATGCGTGGTGCAACTCGATCCATTCCGCTACGAGGAAAGCTATACTGAGGTAATCTCCGATACCCGTTTACTTTCCTTTTTAACAATTCTAAATTTCTCTTTGCAATGTCAAATCTAAAATTAAACCCATTGGGGGAGGCCTAATTATCGAGCATACTTGAGGGCCTAACAGAAGTGCACATCAAGGCCCATAAGTAGTCAACTAAAGTCTGGATTTTTTAATTTTTTTTGGTGAATAATAAATTCATTACAATGCAAAGAAAAGGGGGGAGGGAAATACAAAAGCCCCAAGGAGGGCAAAACAATACAAAGAAAAGAAAGCAGAATAAATCCTAGACTGAGGGGAGGCCCCAAGACACAACAATGAGCCTGTTCCTTGGGGAATCGTCAACCGGGCAATCACGAATCGAATGAGTGGCCAACTTAGAGCTAACATCAAAGAATATGGCATTCGAAATCAAATCAAAGGACTTGGAGTTGGAAGTCCATCTACGAAGATTGCTTTCGGTCCAAAAGTGGTTAATTGTGCGTCGTGATGCAGCTATGAGGTTATATGAAAGAAGGAGAAAGAAGGAAATCGGCCAGGGCAAGGGCAATTAAGGGCCAACTTAAGGGCCACGATTTTGATTGATGGGATATAGCTGCTATTTCAGTAGTTTCTATTTTCAATTAGCTTCTAAATTCTTAGTTTCTAATTTCACTTTTAGCAACTATTAGACTTTCTAGTTGTTAGTTTCTAATTCCAGTTTTAGTAACTAATAGAGTTTCTACTTTGTAATCTCTCCCATCAAAGTTTTATAAATAAAGCTAGGAGGGCTCCATAAGCCTCCCACAATTTTATGAACAAAACTATGCTGCTGCTGCTGCTTCTCTGTGAGAAACTGTTGTGTGTCTGATCACAGTGAAGGGTTGGTGTTTGATCCGACGACTCCTTGTGGTGGGAAGCCCAGGAGGATCTTCTTCTTCAAGGCTTATCAAATACTCGGTTGCTGATCTTCTAATCAGGTACTCAAATTCTGTCCAGAAAATTAGAAGGTTCTGTGAGAGTTTTCAGAATCCGCCCAGGCCAAACCAGCTGTCAGTTTGGGCTGAGTTTTGGATCAAAGGTAGGTCCTACCTAGAAGGAAACTCGACCCAAAGGGGAGCTTGTTCTGTCCAGGGATTTGAGAGATATCAGAAATCTCCCAGTTTCTGTTTTCTAGTGGTTTTCTCAGCTACTACCTGAAATCGATAGAACTGTTTTGGTCTATTCTGATTTCTATGATTACCATGGTTTTGTTCATGTTGAGTGGACTGTTTGAGACTTGTGTCAACACCTGTTAGGCCTTACTCATCAGACTACTGATCTGATCTGAGAATACCTAACCGCTGACATCGATTCATGCTGGTTTATCCAATCTGGTCCTTCTTCTATTCTGATCTGTTGTGCTGTTGTTGGGCTATTCTTGGTTGTTCTTCTGATTAAAAATCCTGCAGTTGAATGCTTGGTAGTTTATCTATCCTAGTCTACATTAAGCCGAAGGCAAGCTTCCCAGCAGTATCACAAATAGAGTTTCTAGTAAAATTCATATCAAACCAAATCCATTCTCTGAAAAGAGGGAGAGGTCTTCTTCTAGCAGGGCAGCAAGAAGAGAGAACTCTTTTCTAGATTGAGGAGGAGAAAGGCAATCGAAGAAGAGATGGTTAAAGTCTTCGATGCCAGTCTAGATTGTTGATTTGACACTTCTTGGCTTCGTCATTGTTTTTACTTTCAGCACAAAACCCCATCATGTTGCATTATCCTTTTCCTTCTTATTTAAAGAGAAGGATTGCTCCTTTATCTGGCACTTGCGCAGTCATGCCCTTTTATGCCATTGAATAAAGGGTTATGATTCATAGAAAAGAAGACAATGTACTGTAGAGCCCTTCCGCTGTACCATGTAGGTTTCAACTTGGAAAAGGCATCCCTGTGCAAGGTTCTTTTGTTGCTTATCACCATGGAAAAGCACATCCCTGGTCCATTGAAGCACTACATTTTGTTGATTTTCTTTACTTTCCTGAATCAGTATGTTGTGGAAGTAATTTGACCAATACTAGGTTGTTTGTGATCATCTGTTTTTATTTCTGATCTTGTTTCTCTTTTCCCCCCATAATATTTCTGTACAGATGAAGGGAGAGATGGAACTTATTGAAAAAATATTAAATACCGAAATTAATATTTTCCGCTCAATTAGAGATGGTAGTGCACTTATGCAGCATATGGAAGATTTCTACTACATCTCATTGTTGGAGGTACAAACCTCTTTCATTTTGTTCATGCCATTTCATTGGGTTTCTTTGATTTTTTTTTTCAATTGCCTAATGATCATTCTTATCATTGTATTGAGAATGATACATTGCACAGTGAGCCCAGGCAGTTCATTATGTAATTAGTGACTCATAAGAGTCATTGTTGATACTTAAACAAAGAAAACACCCCCATGGTGACTACTTAGTTTAACAACTTAAAGAACATCACCATGAATAGTTTAACTGTCATGGCGCAGTTACCAAACAGCACCATCACTAAAACTTAAACAATACTATGTTCTCCCAATTGGCAGTCCTCTCCATCTTCTCATTGCCCATTGTCTTCTTATTCTCTTCTTCCTTTCCTTCTTGACAGTTTATTATTACTGCTTTGTTTTTGTTACATGATATCAGAGCCTTAAAAGATTAGTCACTACTATCCTTATTCTTGTTTTCAGAGTCCCATTAGGGTTTTCTCTCTTGTGGTGTACAACCACGTATGATGTTTTTGTTCTCTCTAAAACCCTAGTTGGTGAAATATGAAAAAGGGAGAGGGTTCCCTAGAAGGCAGCATGGCCCCTACACCTGTGCATGGGCCAATGGGAGCATTAGTAGAAGCATCAACACCGGTGGGATTTCCGCCTTTCATGAGGGGTGGGGTGGTCATTTCACCCTCCAACCACCACATTGTGTCTAGGTGTTGGGGCCCCGCTGCCTTTTTTACTTCTTTTTCCCTATGAAAAATTACAGTTTTTCATGGAGCATATTGGTACTATCCTGCGCATGAAGATATATTGTATACACTGCTGAACCAGATTTCTCTCAAGTTTGATTTCAATAATATATTTTACCCTGCAGACAGAAATTATCTAAGACTAAAATACCCCTGTGGAGTCTGGATACCACCTAATGCTTAATTCCTTAACAGACCCCTCCACAAACACCCCCCCCCCAAAAAAAAAAAGGGAAATCACACACTGGATATTAATTTTTTTGCATGCTGCAAATGTTTTGATAAATTTAAGCTTTCTTGGTAACATGCAACTGAAAATAATAGTGCCCAAGAAGGAAATGAGTAAAAAGAGAGAAAAATATTAATAGAAGAGAATGTGAGAACTGCTTTCGTTAGCAATAAATTTGTGGTTTTCCACTGATTCATCATCGATATTTCTGACTTTTTTTTTTTTTTGGGGGGGGGGGGGTTTGTTGAAATAATACAATGCTATATTACTGCACCTGTAATTGGCTGCAAGATGTTCCATTTCATTTTCTTTTGTGAAGCATGATATTCATCAAACCATGAGTTTTACTGAGGCTTCTGCCAAGAACGTATGTAAGCTCTGTTTGCTGCAGGACAGAAGAACCAAAGTAATCTGAAATTTTTTTTGCTAATAAGAAAAATGGAGTTACGTTCAGGAAACTTTATGTTCATATTTCTTTATCTGTGAATGGTTACTTCAGTGTGAACATAACATTGACAAAAAGGGTGTACCCAGTACAAAAGGCTCCCACCACTTCTAGTCTGGGAGGGTCATAATGTACCCAGCCTTTCCCCTGCTTCACAGAGAGGCTGTTTCCTGATTCAAATCCGCACAATCTTACAGTTGCGCCGAGGTCCGCCCTCTTGAGAACATAACAGTAACATATACTATAAATTGAAATTGCTCTACTTGGAGCTGTTTGATTGATATTTGCAAAATATATTATTACTCCACAGAAACATTATTTTGTGGAAAGTTTGTGCATCCGTTTCCTTTTCTTCTTATTGCTTTGTTACCAAAATTGTGTGACATTTGTAAGTTTTTTCCTCAGCACGTGAGATCAAATTACAAGACTGTTGAGCTCTCAAATTCCACCAGTTCCACCAGCGAAAACTTATCAGTTACTTGAGCAGGTTATGTTGTCACATGATTAGATCTTGATCTTGCGGCATGAATTTTCACAATATTCTCAGCTGATTGAGTTAGTATTTCCAAGAATTTCATCAACAGCATGCAAGACTGTCATACTTGTACAGGAACATCCATTCATTCATAAGAAAATGTATTATTGTGACCCTAGTGTAACTAAACAATGTACAGGTAATGGTGATTAAATTTTTTGTGGAGCTTCCTGCTGCTCTTTTTTACTTTTAATGCAGATGCATATCTGTGAGTATTTAAGAAGGTCCTGATAATAATATATACAGGAGCTTTCGGAACCAAAATAATTTTTTTTTTTTTTTTTTCATGGAAAGAAACAGAATATTTTTCTCCTTGATACCATACATGCCAGTAATTGGAAACAAAAATATTGGCTTGCAATTAAGTGTGGGGAAACATCATGCATACACTTGAAGATCTTCCAAAGCTTCTCTCCCTAAATTTTGCACTCCCAGTTTATGGTAATATGACAAAACAACTATAGAAGAAAGCAAAATGCTTTCAACTGTCTTAAAGGCGAGATATGAAATTTCAAACAATGCTTGTAAGTCAATCTATCTTTTGTAACAATCAACAGTCCTCTAGGCCATGTTTATTTGATGGATATTTTGAAGGTTTTTCTTAAAAATCCAAAAATCAAAGTTGTTTATTAAGATGAGGTGGTAAAGTTAGCATTAAATATTTTGTCTGTTAATGTGGAGCCCACGATATTTTCTTTCCCACCCATTTTTTCCTGCCAAACAGATGGGGCCTAGAACACGGGCTTTTCGAGCAGGCATGCATTGAAAGGTATCATCCTTTAACTTAGAAGAGATTCATTTACTAGAGTTCATCTTTTACATCAGTCTTCTACTTATTCTTGATTTCATGTATCTTTGTGTTTGATCAAATTCTCCATGGCCATTCTCACTGTAATATCCTGAAACTAGAAACAATTATGCACCAGGCTACCAGCTGTGGCCATCACCAATCTAATTTTACATGTGCAAGCTTCTGAGTGAGGCCCTTAGTAGAATTATTCACCCTTTTCTTGCTGCTCATGATTCGTAGGCTCTGCCTCAGGATGTCTACTTCCCTTTCCTTTTTGACTCCTTCCTTCTCCATTGTAGTTACTTTGGCTTTCAAGTCTTGGACTGTTTCTTCCTTACCTTTCAATTCCCTCTTCAATGCTTCTATGGTGTTCTCCTCTCCCCAGTACAGTCTCTCTCCTGCAATGTTAATGGCTGACACTATTAACTCCCCAATTGTAAGCTGAATCGGATCAAATTCATTTTATCATGGTAGTTACACATGTACCAAATGAGTGACATTTCCGAAAATCACAAGACAAATATAACATCAATTATACAGTTCTTCTTTTAATCTAAACCATCTTAGATTTGGGAGAGTGCATAGCAATTTCTAAAGTACTGGTACACATGCATGAACACACATGAGATGCATGGTAACGTCTAGGGTGTTGGGGTATACATTATGCATGTCACATGCCATTATAAAAATGGGTATTTGATTGAAGTAGACTTTAAAATTTGACATGTGGGTAATTTAGATTATATCCTTTTTATCCAACCATTGGAATGGACACATCATTTGTCCACATGGAAAAAAAAATAACTTATGACTTTGAGACAATAATAATTCGCTTTTTACAAAAAAATCATCAAACAGGGTATCATGGTAACTTCAAGAAGTCTAATCAATACCAGCTACATTATTCGGATGAAAATCCTCTGTTTTTCTTATCCCTGTTTTTCCTTGTTTTGCTACCTGTAGAACACGACACGTGGACAACTTTAAGACCAACGGTCAAGATTGGCTGAGGATTATTACATCCGGTGCGTTGGTCTTAAAGTTGTCCACGTGTCGTGTTTTGTAGGTAGCAAAACAAGGAAAAACAGGGATGAGAAAAACAGAGGATTTTTTTCCACATTATTCCAGATACAATGTTTCCTCTGACAGCGGAATATGTCGCAACTCTCCAGTAAGGTCACCCCCTGCAGTGGCATGCTAGGTCTTCTCAAAAGAATAGAAAAATTGAAGAATAAATTGAGAAGACAAAAAGCTAGAAGAAAATTAAGAAAGGAAAAGGGTTCTCTGAGCATGCAACATAGGGAGCGCACCAATAAGGGAGGATGAAAATGGTTGTGTCATGCGGACCTTGTCTCTTATGATATTCTATGAGAAAGAAATCCTCATTAAAACCCGATATGATTTCTAATAAAAACAAGGGTTAGCATGTGGCCTTGTACGAGACCTTCATTCTATGGGTTGTTTTGCTTGCAAAACCAAATCTCACATAAAGCAGCAGTGTGTATCAGGTTCTCGTATGATCTGATCCACACACATGGAATTCATCATTTAATTTTTCCTTGTATGGATTTCATGTGTGTGGATCAGTCTTGCATTAAAACCATACACTCTCGTAGATGTGGCGCAAGCTCCTATTATCTGGGTGCACAGGAGGAATCTAACGGCCTCCTCTGAGCTCCCACATATGGGAGGTCACATCATATATGCCTATTTTATAGTACATTCCTTGGCTGCGATAAGGGATTTCCTGTGATTCTACAGAACCCACTCATGGTCTTATTGCAGAGGCCATCTATGTCAAAATTCCTCCTAACTGGATTTGCATATGCATCCTGTCCATGGCACCATCTTAGAATATTGAAAACCCATATATATATATATATATATATAGAGAGAGAGAGAGAGAAGGGGGGGGGGGGGTTGGGTCACCTTGATGAGCTCTCTGAATGAGAGTGTCAAGCTCGGTCTTGATAGCAATATAGAGCTTCTTCCATTTCTCCACAGCCTCATCCCGAAGGGCTTGTTCCTCCCTCATCTGCTCAACCAAGAAGTTACTTTCCAGCAGTTTCCATTGCCATTCTTTATCACTTTTCCCTGTCACTACACCATCCTCCATCCCCTGAATTATAACATCTTTGGCAGTCAATTCCTTTCTTAGCCTCCTCACTTCCTCTCTCAACTTCTTCCTCTCACCCTTCCACTCTGCTTCCTTCCACGCACTGATCCTCACATGTCGCTGATGGGTTTGATATTCCATCTCTCTCAAATGCCTTATATCATGAATCTCATCCTTCAAAAGCTTTATCTTCTCCCTAAGGCCCATGTGCTCAAGCTCCTTACATGGGCTACTCTCCTTCTTGCTTACAATGCTACCCATAGCACAGCTCTTCTTGTTTCCTTTGCTCATTTATTAATTGATTGAAGTCAAGAAGGTAATGGAATGGATTGAAAGAGCAAAAGAAGAGAATAGTAATTCACTTCTTTTAGATTAGAATTCTAGAGGACAGGAGGGTAGTGAAGGACCATAAATCCTTTGCAGAAGGCAGATGATCCTTCCATGTATGAGCCATTCCCTGCATATATATCATTTAAGTTTTTCCACTGAGGGCAGCTCTCAATCAGTAACTCAAATCATTAATTGAATTGTCAACCAGAGCCCGTGAAGGATAAAGGTGAGTGGCCTGTAGATTTGATACATTGGACATATATTGGTGTGTATATCCAATCACGGGTATCATACGATGGAATTTTCATGGTTGGCTTGGGCCTTGGCTCCACACCTATATGACCCATGTGTTTGATAAAATTACTCACTTGAAATGCAAAGTCTCGTGGGGTGGCATGTGTTTGTCTGTGCATATGGGGAAGACTATGTAACAGTTAAAAAAGCAAGAGAGAAATTGTCAATAACTGGTTAATGGTATATGATTATGGTAAGCGTAGGGGTAGGTATTGGTTGGTATGGTAGAAAATGGTGTCAGGTAGGGTATATAATTTGATGCCAACCTAAGTGCTACTAAATAGGAATTTTTTTTTATTATTAGAATTCTTTCGATTTTATGGTTTAATGGATTACAGAGTAAGAGTTTTCCTGGGTGGCTCACACACCATGCAATCTATGGACAAGAACATTTAATTCTTGCACATGGAAAAACAATGTGTGGCAATTGTAACTATTGTTCCTACCCCTCTCTCCTTGCCCCTCCTTCACTCTACCTCTTTTAATATAATAGTAGTAGTTTGGTTGTTAATAATAAGTGTTGTCCAATGACCCCTTGTGGGTCATGTTTTGGCCTTTGTGGGGGTCCCTATCTGCCTCAGCATGGGTCTTGCATGAAAAAAAAAAGATACAATTGGATATCAAGGGAATGATTAAAATCATGCAAATTTTTTACTTAAATTTGATTATATACCCACCTTGTCCGTGGCCCTAACATTGGTTTGCACTCTCTTGGAAGTCTTGCGTACATTTATAATGATTTGTTTTGTCATCTAAGATTAAGATTCAACAATGAGACAGGGAGCATGGAGTTTAGACATCTATGAAATTTCAGTCCCGTCCAAATTCTCAATCAGTTTTTTTTTTTTTTGATAAAAATACATTTTTTACCAAGTTTTTCTTCACCCAAAGTGAAGAGAGAAACTCTTAACCACATGATCTAATCCTCTGATTGAATTATGGAAAAGTACAATCTTCCTTAATAGAGACCGTTATTAATAATGAGACTCACTGTTTCAGGAGGCCAATCATAACACCAAATTACCATGGAAAACTTTCTTCTAAACTTTTCTTAGTTTTCAAAGCTTAATAGCATATTCTCTTTTTATGTGAGTCTATATATTCACTGTGTGTGAAAGAGAGAGTCTCATAGTAAGCCTTAACCCTAGTCTCATAGGAAGCCTTAACCCTAATAACATGCCATGTTTACATGAATAAGTCTCACCTTGAAGATTTTACACAAAAATGAAGATAATATGTTTCTCTGTTTATTTTCATTCAATAAGTGAAGTTATATATGTACAAGAATGTATATTGGCAATTCTTTGATTGAAGGAAAGCCTTGAGGAGATTGGGAAGATATTGACATAAATATACAAGAGTTGACATAAATATGTACAAAAGATGACCGTTGTAGTCTTGTAGAGTTGGCAATCTGGCATGAGAAGGCCCAGTTGGGTAATATCATGTAATACCATATATAGTTCATGATTGAAGAAGCCAATCCAAAATGTACCGTTGCATATATTACAATAAGATCCATACTAACAGCTTGAGAACCAGTAACACAGTCCCCAAAGGGGAGGAGGTTAATGGGTATGGGGTTAGGTATAATATATTTTTCCTGTTAAAGAAAACAAAAAAGTTTTGAAGCATTAGCCAAAGATGAGTATGAGAATGTTCTTATCCCAGTCACTCAATTGGGTATATGGGTTATTTCACTAATGCAGCTATGACTAAATTGGGTAAAATATTTATTACACATTAATAATTTTACCTCCAATTCTCATTTCAAGTTCTTTGAAGTACCACCTCATGGATCATATTGGAGAGAGAGAGAGAGAGAGAGAGAGAGAGAGAGAGAGAGAGAGAGAGAGTGTTCGTGAGTGATTACATTGGATTCTTGACAAGGACAATGACATGAAGTAATTGTTCTTAGAATCTAACACTGAAGAGGTGATCAGAAGGTCTACCAAGAAAAACCGTGTAGGACCCATGTATATATAGTCTCATAAGGAGCAGTTCAATCTCTTATTTGTACTCTATGATCTTCTCTCTCAATCAGCACTGAGATTTGTTAACAGAGGCTGAGAGTGCAGAAATATTCCATAGGGCCTACTATATTTCTAAGAGCCTTCTAAACCCTATTCTAAATTCTAGTGAGAGACTGACTTGCCGTGCCTGACTTTTCATCATCCCTTTCTAATATATTAGAATAAAATCATTTGGCAATTTCAATTTCCTTTTATGTTTAATCTCTCAATTGAGAAACAAAAAACTAAAAAAGCACACCAGGGCCTTGCCCTGGCAGTTTGGAATGCATGACCAACTCTTCTCAAGTGAATCGGTGTTTGATTTGTACCATTTTTCTTGCTTGTCAAGAAATGTGGCTTGGGACCCCTATTGACTCTTCAGAGGGTCTATACTTAGCCCCTATAGGGGTATGCTATGAATTGGTCAAGGCCCTTAAACTTGAACAAAAATTAAATAAAATTTTATTTCTTTTGATTTTTAATATTTAATCAATTGGTCTAAATATCTAAGTTTGTCAACATCCCCTAAATATTTTTTTTTTTCCTGTGACTAATCAAATAGAGCCTAAATTTTATGAATCGATAGCCTCCAAAATCCCTATCTATATGTTAAATTTCAGCAACAAATTAAGCTCACCAAGTGACAAAGGTGAAGCTTTGAAAATACAAGAGACTATAAGATTCCCATAAAGGATAGGCTAAGAAAAATACAAGAATGCTTTGACTTAATGGATTGATATTTAATTGATTTACAATCTGATATTTAACACATGGTTAATTTATAAAATATACAATTTACCAAGGATAATTTCTACTTTTCTCTCCAAGAAAAAATAAAATTCCAAAGGATAATTGGCTCTTTCCATATGACTAAAAATGATGAACTGTTAGAATATGATTATCAAGACTTTGTCATAATTTTTTAAGTAAAACAATTATAACTACCATCTTTATATCAAGATAAGTTTGTCACTACATGCTGTACAATTGTTGCCATTCTTCTCACCATAATAAAATTTTTTTCTATATGGTATACTTTCTCTTTGTGCGGTATTCTGTCTCTTGCTTGTTTTTTATCCAAATAAAAAATTATTTATGACAAATACTACATCTTTGATAGTTTGATGCCTTACATCATTTAACATTATATGTAACCTCCGCCCTTTTACTGATTTGTTAGAGGTAAATTGGAGATGAATGATTTAATATGATCAAAAGAAAAAATATGTAGAGTACTTTTATATAAATATAAATATATATATATATATATATATATATAAGAAACCCCTTGAATCTGCCAGATTTTATGGTTCAAGGTTAAAAGAAAATTTTAGTTGCATGCAATCACCCCTAATCCTTGGGGGAGACTCAAGTTAGAGACATCGATTAAAATACAAAGCCTTTGAACCAACGGAGTTACACCCAAATGTAGATCACATGATTTCTTGGGATCCACCTAATTAATATTTGGCATTAAAAGGGAACGAAATATAAATGAGAGATCCCACAATGGAACCCATAAAGAATTTGGCAGATGGAAGGTTGACACAATTTTGTGCCTCCATAACATGCACAACCAGATCTATTGGTCATTCTTTATTAAGAAAAAAAACCTATCACTAGCATCAATAGCTTATAAAAGTAAAATAATAAATTTATAATCTATATAAAGAGGGGGAAAAAAAGGTACGGACATGACAATAATATTTCATGGGTAAGAATGTACATAGGGATAATAAAAGGGTATTATGATCATAATCATAGGCTAGTGAGAGAAATAAAATTTCTTACCTTTCAAATTTTCATTTTTAACACAAGATTTAATTAGAACTGAGCCAATAAGAGAAAATAGGCCTAGTGTAATAAATTACATATTTTTTTATTAATAAAAAAGTAAAAAAAAAAAATCTTCTCTAATGATTTGTTTTCTTCAAGTGGTTTAGGTCTTAGTAATAAATAATAATAAAAAAAATTATTGACAAAGGTTTTGTGTACAACCATGCACACAAACATTGGATGGGGAATGTTGTACCTATTTTGTACCAAGCTCTTTGAGGGTCTTTCTTTATCCAAAAAACTCTAAAATGTAATTAGTGGAGATAGGCACAAAGCGACCTTTAACTGCAAAAAAAGTCTACCGTGCACTCTTCACTTCTATCCACAACTATGTACATGGTCATGTATCATGCACGATAATGCATAAAAAATTTTCCTTATTTTATTTTAACAAAAAAAAAAATCATATATTTTATTACAAAATTGTTTGATTATTAAAATTTTAAGGCAAAAACTTAACAACGCGTCCACCCACCCAAAATTTAAATAAAAATTTCAAGATAATCTTTTTTCCCAAGATAAAATGATAAATTTATCCTTATAGTCTAGTCAAAAGCATTCTCCTTCTAATAAAAAAACCAAACATGATTCATGTATGAATGAGGTTTCCTAGAAAGGAAAAAAAATTACAATTGCGATGTCTCCTTCACACAAATGTCATCATCATTTTTTTTTTTCCTTTTTTGTCAAAAAACGTCATCATCATATTAAAAGGAAATTCCAGAGTGATTCTTTTATCATAAAAGAAAAAACTGTTAGTCATTGTCATTTATTAAATAGAGATGACATTGAGGATCAAAGTCGGGGAACATATGGACCTTTTAGCTTCTCAAATCCAACTAAACCGATATAGCGGAGACAAAAGGGTTTCAGACAAATAGTATAGAAATAAATGGGTGAGCCCAACTAGTACCTAACTCCTCACTGCTTTATAAATTTGTACCAGTTCAGCTATAAGCTGCAATGTTGAATTGTTCATAAGTATATAGAAAAAGTTTTCCTACACTGTGGTGAAGTGAAAGCATATACATCGAGGTTATAAATGTTTTGTTCCTTATTATACGAAGTCAATACTGTCTTTCATTGTTCCTAATACCCTTTATATATCATCGGAATCCCTCAGTCAAGGAATTTTTCCTTTACCATGGGCGATGGAGATCTGCCTCTAAAATATTAAGCAGGAAATTTGATGCTCTGTATTGTTTTCTAATTGCCACCCAAGTAGGTAGCTAAAGCATATTAAACTCAAGGGAGAGGGTGTGGGAATTAACAATGTAGCAGAACATTGATTTAAAAAATAAAAAAAAATAAAATAAAAAGGAAAGAAAAGATCACACATAGAACATAGATTAAGCGATGAACAAATCTTCAACTTTTTTATTAAGAATTACAAAAACCTAACCCAATCATCTCCTTATGAGATCAACTCATCAACCCTATCTGTAGGGTTTTGATCATGTTAAGAAAAATAAGAATGTGCAAAGTATAAAACTTATATGAAATATGATGTAGCAACATATCACAAGA
This sequence comes from Macadamia integrifolia, assembly GCF_013358625.1. Lineage (NCBI taxonomy): Eukaryota > Viridiplantae > Streptophyta > Magnoliopsida > Proteales > Proteaceae > Macadamia > Macadamia integrifolia. The sequence goes on from NC_056566.1 coordinate 10,775,381, forward strand.
TGTGTTCGTACTGGGTGACTTCCAAATTCACATCACTATAGTAATTCATCATTTTCTTGAATCAGGAATATGCAGAATTTGAGTAAAGTCGTATCAGAATGAAATTATCTTTAAGGTTTTCTAAATATCCCTAATTGTGCATCCGGCTTGACCAATGTGTTTATATTTTTAAGATAAAACTATTTCAAATCACATAAGGTGCACTCCAATATGTCATTACATAGAGAAGGCCGAAGGCTATACTCATTATTAGACATATATGTATATTGGATACACAAAGAGACTTAGAAGAACATAACACAAAGTTGGGAAGAACAAAATAATATGTTAAAACCCTTCTAAATCTTCAAACTATCTATAGAACATATGGATAACGTACCCTTGCACATATAAGTGTATCTTTACATAAACAGATGTGTTCGTAAGTGTACAAACGTGCTTGTACACGGGCCTATATGTGTACAAGTATTCATGTACGTATATAAATATGCTTGTATACTAGTATATAGGTGCAAACTCACACCCACACCAGTCATCATCATGATAAATATTTAGAAACTTTACTATTAGACAAAAATAAATCCAACAGACCTTTTTTAGTTAATTTGTGTATAATATGGCCGCCCTCATACTATATTATATTATATGTGTACGTCCGAATTGCTCCCAACATGACAAGAAAAAATGGGATTGGCTAGAAAGAAGCTCTAAACGTGTATAATATGTGTATCCATTTTTAATAAGGGAGATGGATAGGTATGCCGCCGGTATTCGGTAAGCTAGCAGGCAACACCAATGGGGGCATATGATGGGATATTATACAAGAAGGATATGGTGGTCATTTCAAAAAGGGGAAGAGAGAGATAGACACACTCTTATGGTACACCAATTAAAAAAAAAAAGTTAGGTATAGCATGATTAATAGTAACAAAAAAAAAAAAAAATGTAGAGATATCAAGAAAAATAAAGTAAAATTGAAAAAAAATTGAGAATGAAAATACCTTTTTTTCTCTATCTAAAATGCAAATATTATAAAAATAAAACCTAAAAATATTCTTTGAAGACAACAGGTCTCACTCTTCTATAAAGTGAAGCATAGCGCATGGTGATGCCCAAAAATATAGAAAACATAAGGAAAGAAGAATCCATGTTTGAAGACAACCAATCCAATTGCAATATAATATGTGAATAATCATGGGATTTTGCATTCGACATTGTGATTAAAACTCCTAGAAATGCATCGAGACCATCCATGAGGCTGTGTTTGGTAGCTAAGAGAAGAAAAGAAAAGAAAAGAAAAGAAAAGAAAAGAAAAGAAATTTGTACTTTTTCTTGTTTTGGGAAGTTCACTTTGTGCTTGGTATATCTTAAACCAAGTGAAAATTCAGTTTTTGAATTTCAAATTTTACACTGGGGATTGTGAAGTTTTCTTTTGTTCAAAAAAAAAAAAAAAAATCTTTCCAAAAGCACAAGAAAACATGAGAAAAAAAAAAAAAAATCTTTTTTTTTTCTTTACTTCCCTTCTAATGATAACCAAACATACATTTTTTTTTTCTTACCATTTCATTTCTTTTCTTCTCTTTTCTTTTCTTTTCTTTTCTTCTCTTGGCTACCAAACATAGCCTGAGTGATTCAGCGCTTATTCAAACGATACATAGGCTGTGGAAACCTCATTTCTGCGAATTCCCTGAATTCAATATCAAATGGTTCCTGCGCAAGGGCTACACTATCATGTAGGGAACCTTGTCCCATATATTAATAACTTTCAATCCACAATTCCAAATTCAATAATTTAAAACGTTTTTGGAAGATCATTCCAAATACTTTTCTATGCTATGAAGTTCAGTGACCATTTTGATCAATAAACATTATTTCTTGAAGTGCGTTGTACATAATCAAATCTAATTCTTGTTTCGAATTGGTGTTCAAATAAACTTATTTTCAGATATTTTTGAGATTTTAAGGTTTTTATTTATTTTCAAACTCATCTATAGGTAATGCCCTAAGGAGAGTCGAACTAATGACTTCTTAAGTTCATTGCTTCATTTAATTATATTTTAACCTAAGTCAATCTTAAGGGGTATTAAGATCATTTTCGTTAGAATTAGACATTCCCCCATTATTCTTAAGCACTTGTTTATCATTGTACAAACTTTCGAGGTGATAAAATGAGGTCTATTAATTACAATGATCATCTAAAAAAAAAAACTTTTAGCTTAATTGATTTTTTTTTTTTTCCTCTTCCCGCTTAGAGCTTAGAGCTTAGAGCCACCCACACAAATCCATTTGTAATCACACTAACCTTCAAATTTTTTGGTTGGTCTAAGTGGAGTGGGTTTTACATTGGCCCAGGTCCACCCAAAGAGTGTGTCAATGGTTCCTTAAAAAAAAGAAAAGGGTAAAAAAGTACTCCTTAGTCCCATGCTATTGTAAAGGCCGCCCAACTGCCCAACTAGAGAGAGTTCTTTTTCTGGGATAGGAAAATAAATTTGTCAACTGTACCACATATAACCAAAGAAAAATTGAGACATAACTGTTAATGAGTAGCATTGTAGCAATTAAGGGTATGAGTTCCAGGCCCAATCAAGCATGACCATTTGAAGCCCGAATTAGTCCAATCTGATTAATAAACATGTTGGATTCAAGCCCAGCCCATTTATGAATGATTGTTCTTTGTGCAAGAATGCAATCCAAGATGCGCCTGACTGGAAACGACCGACTACTAGCCTGACATTAAAGCTCATTTACTCAGCTTGACACGTCAAAGCTTGATTAGAGATAAATAACTAATTAGCACGTTTAACCCGATTTTTAGAAGCCTGATTAAGGATTGGTGCCCAAACATAGTTTATAAATAGAAGGATTTTGGAAGCCTGATTAAGAACTCGTGCACAACCACCATCTATAAATAGGATCATGTGTAGCATATGAACCATGATTACTTAGATGGTTGATCACATTGTGAGATCCTAAAGTAGGGGTGTCAATGGGTCACGTTGGGCTGGGTTTTTTTAAAACCCAAGCCCAACCCTAAGGTCTCTTAACTCAAGTCAAGCCGAGCCCAGCCCTAGGTCTGGTTTGGATATCTCAGCCAAGCCCAAATCTGTCGGGCTTAGCCCAGCCCAGCCCAGTACAATTGGTTACTTGGTTGCTTGATCTTGATACATTGCATAGCCCAAAGATTAAGGCTTCGTTTGGTTGCAATGAGAATTTAAAGGGAAATGAAGGGAAATTTTCATACTTCAAAAAGAAATGTTTATAATCATTACCCGATATGATGGTATAAACTACTTAATTTTTTTAATCATATTTAGTAATGATATATTTTACATGTAATTTTTATTTTACATATTATAGCAAAGGGTTTTGGATGCAAAGTAAAGTGAAATTTTATAACCAAATATGGAATGATTTGAAGTTAATGTTAAAGTCATATGGGTAGTGATTATATATATTTCTTTTTTTAGTATGAAAATTTCACTTCCCTTCCCTTTAATTCCTCTTACAACCAAACATATCCTAAAGTTTTCTTATATATGTAGATTGCAGAGGCTAAAAACTAAGGTTTTCTTACATACTTAGATTCTGAAAAACGAAAGACGTTTTACATACATTTTTCTATTAAGTATCTATTTTTAATAATTAATATATTTATATTATTATGTACTTAATAAACAAAGTTGGTTTGGGTTGGATTAGACTGATTGGGTTGAGACCTTAACTTAGGCCCGGCCCAGCCCAACCTAGCCTCGGGGATGAATGTCTTGACCCTAGTCCACCCTATGGGTAGAAGTCTCAGCGGTTTGGGCTTAGGGTTGGCTAGCCCAGGTTTGGGCTGATCGGGGTTTTTCGACACCCCTATCCTACCTAAAGTGTACAGGCCCGATTAGCATGCGGCTTGTGCCTTCTCGCGCTTCTCTAACCACCACGCACCACCTCACCACATCACGTGTGCTCCAAATTCTCTCTCCCTCTCCATTCTGCACAGGCTGAGGAATATGTGGAACAAGTGGGCTTGATCGGGTTTGACTTGTCTGCAGTGGGCTCATAGGCCTCCACAAGGCCACACTCCACCCCACACATTCCCAATGTCCAAATCAACAAGTTCCTGATAGCTTGAAACGTGCGAGAAAATTTGCAGTGGAAAACTATGGTGACGATGATGATGTTGTCATTGCCCTCCACATTCCCCAACACCACGCATACAACATCTCCCATTCCCTTCCTCCATCTGTCTTCTTCCTCTTCTTCCTGTGCTGCTTCACTCTGCAGTTTCTCCCACTCTTTTATCCATCGTTCAATAGTCGATTGTAGGAGGAGGAAGAGCAAGTGCTGGAACATGTCTTCGTTGCCCCCATCGTTCCGGGCATCAGCTGAAGCTGCTTCATCTTCGGTTCCTCCATTCCCTGAGAAACATATCGTTGTATGTTCCCTTCCTTATTCCCTCCCTTTGCTATAAGCTTCTTCTCTGTTAAAAACACCGCCCCTTTTGCATTCTTTGCATCTTTGAGCTATTTTATCATAAAATCCACTCATTTCATCTGTGGGTTCCCCGCCCCCTTTGGTTGGCAGGTTGGTTGTGGCTGTATTACAGTGGATTTCTTGGCAGCCGTTTCTGCTTATCCTAAACCCGATGACAAAATCCGTAGCACGAGCTTGAAGGTACCACATATGCATCCCAGATGTTCTGATTTACGACTTTGACAAATTTAATTAGTACTTTTTTCGTGACCAGGGACTCAAAATTGCAAATGGGTTCAGAAGTTTTGGTATCTATTTGGAGAAAGTATAAGGTTTCTGATCATAAGTCCTGTGGCTCCTGCACTCGATGATGTTTTCGGTTTGCAGTTAAATAATCTAAAATTGTTTTGTTGCTTTTGCAGGTTCAAGGAGGTGGGAATGCTGGGAATGCTTTGACTTGTGCTGCTCGTTTGGGTCTCAATTCAAGGCTGATTTCTAAGGTCTTACATTTAATCTTTTCTCTTTCAACATACTTATTTTAATTTAGGCAAGTCATGTATTTTTACTATGTTGGAGTACCTTCTTCTGGTTATTTTTGGGTATGTATCATGGGATTGCAACCAAACTATTGTTTTTGGATTTCTATTGAGGGTTGGTTTAATGAGTTATAAACTAGAACTAACATACAATTTAGAGGGCGTGGTACTAGTTTATAATTGACTCAAGCGCCCCAGTCTTTTGAATGATGTCCTTGATGTGTCTGTTTCTCGTGACCAGGTTGCTGATGATTCTCAAGGGAGAGCTATACTGGAGGAACTAGAAGCTGATGGTGTAGATACTTCTTATTTTGTGGTGAGCTTGATGTGCTTACTTCATGTAGTGTGTATATTTTGTGTCAAATTCACATCAATGTCACTGTATCACTTTCTCATTCAATTTAAGGCAACAATCGCTCAACTTCTAATCCTTTCTATGTTTCAAAAACTTCAATATACGATTTGTCTGCTACTGCTGTTATTGCAACAGACCTTTAGAACTAGAATCTCATGGTAATTCTGGAGTTTATGGACTCTAAGGCTGTGTTTTCTATGCATTCTTGGATGCATTGTAGACCTAGAATCTATTCCGAGAAAGCATAATAAACAGCCAAAGTGTCAGTTTGGATCACAAGAGTTGCAATTCCCAGGTTTTAGGATGTATGGTTAATCGACGAGGTTCAAGAATTCTAACCGACCCCATTAAGTTGGCTATCAAGAATTCGTTATCTCATTCCTCCTTTCATGAAAGTAGGTTGGGTGAAGGATTATCTTGGTGGTAGACATTATGCATGTAGGACGATTTGGTTTGACTGATCTATGTGGTACGTCAAGTGGACAGCCGGTATTTTATTATAGTCTGTCATTATAAGCTTGTGGCTGATTTGTACTAGTGCGTCAAGTTGATAGCCAGCACTTATTATAATTAGCCATAAACCGTCAATCTTTTTGCATGGATCCTTGCACTCGTCCTTTTAGGAAGCTTCCTTTTTTGGTTAGCTTTCCTTTTCAGATTATGATTGTAATTCCGTTTTATATATAAAAAAGACTTTCCAACTAATGAGCTCTATCGTTGGCTTAGTTCTCTCCTCCTTTCTTCCTTATCTCTGTGGTTTTACTTTCTTCTGCTTCTGGTTATTGGATTTGATTCTCTCAAGTTACATATTTGTTTGTCTTTGTTATGCAATCTTATTAGACTTCTACTACTGCAAGGACTGAAGGGTATCCTAGTCCTTGTGGTATTGTACTTGGTTAATCTGATATAACATGTTGAGGGAGACTGCTGTAGGTATTGACTACTCTTCTAACTTGCGGCAGTCTTCTTCTTCTTCTTCTTCTACTTGTTATTTCTGGTTTCCTGTTTCTGGTATTATTTCAACCTGGAAGCCTATGGGGGAGTGCATGTTCATTTTGGCTCACCTTTCCAGGATCTAATTCGTCAGTAATAAGATCGAGGCATTGAAGTTTCAAACTTTGTAATTGGAATGCTTTATTTTCTATGGTTCTTTCTGCATGCCTAGTCGCTTTTGAAATAGAATACTTTTAACTGGTGCGAATGTGTTGGCTAGAATAAACATGAGAATTCACAACCTCATTCTTTTATGCTTCAACTGTCACATAAATGTACTCATTCCTTCAAGAAATTTGAAGTAATCCTAAATTCATTGTTATTATTGGATCTTTGGGACCTTGGCATGGAATAGAACAGATTATGACTGGGAAATTCACATATTTCATTTACTGCTGACCTAATATCTGTTTTCTAAACAAGTTTTATCTGCCCTTGATGTGCATTGTGTTTTTCATTGCTGTCATTCTGTCAAGAGTTTTATCTGTATGATGTATGCATCTAGTGCAATGAAACCCCCATTTGATCTTTAATAATCTTCTGGATCATTCTTTTGTTGACAACTTCTGTCTCTTATTCCAGGTTTCGAAGGAGGGAAACTCGCCATTTACCTATGTCATTGTTGACAGCCAAAGGTGAGATATTTTTTTGTGTATGGTCAAATATTTTTATTTTAAATGGCAAAAGAAATTTGGAAGTACCAAATATGATGATGCGGATGTGACCCTTATTTGTTCTAAAATCTGTTTGCTTTTGGTTTATATGTTGTTTTGAATTCCTTGCAGAATTTGATCTTAAATACTCTACCTTTATAGGATAATATCTTCTATGCAAATTTTTTGTATGGTATTAATATGCATGTGTTGGCAGTTGAGGTTTAGGATAGTTAGTTTTCTTATAATGTGAATTTAAAATGTCCTAGAGAGTTTCAGTTCTGTGACTTCTGTCATAACCATGGTTTAAAGTATCTCTGATACGATATGATATCCCTCCGATACGTATCTTAAATTTAGCCAACTGATACAATGACCAATACCGATACTTTAATTCTTGGTTTTCAGCATATCTTAGCATATCTCCGATACGATATGATACCCTCCGATACGTATCTTATATCGATATGGCAACCAATATCGATACTTTAATCCTTGGTCATGACCATTAAATACAATATTCAAGCTGCCAAGTAACTCGATGAATAATACTTTGCTAAAATATTTAAACAAAGTACTTTCTAGTACATATCAGGAGCCACTTAATGTACACACCTTGATTCATAAGCAGGGAAATTTTGATTTTGTACTGTCATAGTTTGATCTGTAATGTAGGATTTTAGGTCACCTTCTCACAGCTTTGACTTTGTCATGTACGGTAACATCTGTAGGAAATATAATTATCATCGTGGTCATTAAAACACTTCCTTTTTATTTTATTTTTTTAATTTCAACTTGCTTATTATAACATGTAAAGGACAAAACAAGGGGGAAATTTTGAGCCCAATATAACCCTGGAGCAGGTTTTAATTAAGACTTATATTGGACCAACTGACCAACCGGTCAGATATTGTGACTTGAAACCTGCAAATTGATGGATCAAAATGCCAACTATGTAGAAATATTCAAAATCTTGATGGAACTTGGTAGACCAATCCAATTGGGGAAGTAAGTGGGTCAGTATGAGTATTGACTCAAAAATGAGAGAAACCCAAGATGTCACATGACTCACATGAGTGCATCATTGGCAAACACTTGTCTATAGTACATTTGCTTAAGATACCTACAAGTGCATCCTCAGTATATTAATTTTGACTGCTATTTTCAGGAAGACTCGCACTTGTATTCACTCTCCAGGAAACCCTCCCATGGTGCCAGGTGATCTTTCCCAGGCAATCTTATCATCTGCTCTTGATGGAGCAAGACTAGCATACTTTGATGGAAGATTGCACGAGACTGCTTTAATTGTGGCACAAGAGGTAATTGCAAAAAAGTATGCCATTCTACACTGATTCTGGGAACACTAAACCTCTTATTCATTGGATATGGACACATGAAAATGTACTTTCTTAAGAGCTCTTGAATCTGTATTTATACTGGTTCAACTGATTCTCATATACGTATCGTTCCTTCTTTCTGTCATGCTTTATATTATAAAAAAGGGGAAAAGTCTGAGTCCGCTGCCGGGGTTCCCAGCCTGTCACTCTCTCTCCCTCTCCTTTGGAAATAACCCCAATGCCCCTCCTATCCTAGCCCCTGATTGGTTGATCCGCTAGCTCCAGGAAAACTAGTAGTGTGCCCAAACCTTTCCCAGAAGAAAATTAAGGCTGAGTAAGAATTAGTAACTGAAACTTAATATGAACTCCCTTGAGCCAGGCTGATTTGAAAGAGAGTATCAGATTCTCTTTTCCATGTGAGAAAGTAAAATGGGATTGAGCAGAAAGGATGCTGGGTTTTCCCATTACTTTCCCATATCACACAATTGGTGGGTCCATGTTATAACTATCCCCACTGATGGGTTTCTAGAAGCCTAGAGGTATAGGATCAGAAACACAATAGTAAACCAATATTCAAACACAGGAGTACATTAATATTTGAAGGAGAAGCTATCAATGGGAATAGTTTCAATTTAGTGGGACTCTAGTCTGACTTCAGATTCAAAATTTGATCCTGTAGGGTGAATTAGACTAACATGCAGTTGATGGATCTGAGGTCAGAATTGAAATCTCAGTTGTACTCAAGAACCGTAGAGTTTCATGATTTTGGGAGACTCTACTGACTTGAGGATTAATGGAGAATTAAGAATGAAGAAGTAGAAGACATGAACCCAGCTTCCCACTGGGAAGTTGCTGGAATCCCACCAACTAGACCTTAGGGCCCGTTTGGTAACGTTTCTTCCGTTTTTGTTTCAAGAAACGGCAGAAACATAAATTTCCGTTTCTAGAAACAGAAACGAAATTGAAGGTGTTTGATAAGTCATGTTTCTGGAAGTCGATAGTAACCAGCGAAAGAATGGCCACGAGTCGTTTTTCCTGGGTCGTTTCTCGAACCATAAATAGGTAGAAATTTCAATTTCTATTTCTGAAAACAAGTGAAACAAAATAGTTTTATCAAACGTTTTTTGTTCCATTTCTGCCGTTTCATAGTATCGGCAGAAACGCGTTTCTTGAAACGTTATCAAACGGGCCCTTAGTATTCGACTAAGGGTTGCTGCTGAATCTCACTGTCGCATGCTTGAATCTCACAAACAGAACAGCAAAAGCCATCTTAATTAAAGCATATAATAGATGGTGCTCTAAGAGCCTTACATGTTTAAATAGAAAACCAACAACTTGATTCATAATAGCCATAGGATAATCAGCATCCAATAGGAAACTAGTCTATCTATAAAAGGAGTTTAAAATAAATCAAAACAACTTAAAAACCACGCTAGACTGTAGGAGTTGTCCTAAACTCCTAATGCAACTAAGATACCTAATAAATAGATATAAAACTGGGTTGGAATTTATAGAGAGTATCCAGCCTTACGAGGAACTATTAGAAAAAAAAAAAAAAAGACCCTAGGTTGTTGTGGTGAACCAGAGCACCCTTATATGTGAGTCAAGTCACAGAGTTTCTGGCTCAGTTTCCAAATCTTTGAGCTGTTGAATCAGTGGGTTGAGTTTTCCTTCTCTTCTGTTGGTACCCTTTAAAGTACCTATCTTGCTGATCTGCATCACCCACCCATCTCAATGACCATCTTTTGACTTGAAGAGCGTGCCATACAGGTTAAGATTTAAGAACGTCCAAATTTGTTCAAAATTAGAAGAATGCCACAACCTCCACCATTACATATTTAGAGGTTGTTTCGTAATTCTGCCTAGCTTTGAGCTGTGTTTTTGGCCCATAAGACTTAATCATATTGGGCTCAAACTTGACCAATGCGATGGCCAGATGGGTGTGTAATCCTTATCACATGGGCCTACTCATATCTACCATAGGCTATGACGGATTCGGTTCCTCTCCAACTAATTGGGCACCCAATTAATTGGAGAGAATCTTTTTCCGGCTATGACACGCAAGCTCCTGAGCCTTCAAGTTTAATAACCTTCATGAATGTCATAAATACCCAAATGCAGCCCAATGCACAAGGTTCTCGCAACTGCAGGGTCTGGGCGGGGCATATGTATGCAGCCGCCTTACCCCTTGCTTTGCAAGAGAGGCTGTTTCCAAGTTTCAAACATCTGACCAACATGTTGCAATAGTGCAACTTAATTGTTGCACCACAGGCTCACCCTTAATACCCAAAAATATATGAACAAATAATTGTAATTACTTATTCCTTAGTCTACTTTTATCTCTCTTTCATTGTCAAAATGCATGTGTTTTTTTGAGCTTTGATTAATTCACTCCATGTGAAAAAAAGGAACTTAATAAATTGTTTTCACTGAGTTATTAGTTAATAGATGTGTTGATCTGTTGATTCTTGAACTTAAATCAACTTTGGATCCAGGAACTATTCAGCCAACGCATTGTTGTTCCTGATATGTGTCTAGTTGGTTGATGACATATATTTCACAAAAGTTCATCGGGATGGGCTGTCCACTTCGGATAGATAGGTCTAGGATTGAATTAGCCACATGTTAAATTCCAGGACCTAATTCAATCAAATACCCTCCTGTGTATTGGGATGTATTCTTGTATTTTTTAGCCATCCGTGTATGCCCATGGACTTTCTTGTGGTCCCTATATTTTCAAAGCTTTATTTTCCCCTTGGAAAACTTTCTTTGGGCTTAAACTCAACAAATAAGCTAGGGACCTTGAGATCTACCTGTCCACAAAATTTGGTCCCCATCCGGTTTGCCACGTGGCAGAAACTGGGCCTTTCTGGTTAAACAAGTATTCTTTATGTATCTGTATAAATTACACGTTTCTTCGTAGAACTTATATGCACATATAATATTTCTAGCATATCCATGAGTTTTTGTATGGCCATCTAATACTTCTCTTAATTTACTTGTTGCCACTGATACCAATATTTTAGTCATTGGATGGAAGTTACCACCATCTCTTGAATTATTCCAGTGCAGGCAAATTGCAGGAAAATACCTATTTTAATTGACGCTGAGAGACCAAGGGAAGGGTTGGATAGTCTTTTGAATGTAGCAGATTATATTGTATGCTCAGAGAAATTTCCTCAGGCAAGTTAATGATATTATTTGGTGAACTATGATAATGGATATGCTTTTGTTGTCAAGAAATGTTGACATTGATGAGAAACTGGATCCTGGCTGTGTGTTACCACTTGAAAATTGTTGTATTTAATTTGTCTTGAGAAGGCTTTCAATATCTTATGGTTAGCACCGACTGATCGTCATCAGATTCACTTTGGTTTCAAGAGAATAGATTTGGAGAACTTCTATTGTATGCAGTCTGGAAGCGTGAGGAACTTTTTAGCTAACAGTCAGTTCTGTTTTATGGCAGGCATGGACAGAGGCCCCGTCAATTCCTAGTGCGCTTGTATCCATGCTTGTGAGATTGCCAAAGATCAAATTTGTAATTGTGACCCTTGGAGAAGATGGCTGCATAATGCTTGATAGACATGTAGAAGGTGAGTGTACCTGTGACTGGTCTTTGACCATCGAAGATGAGGTTATCCCCAGATATTAGGTTGGGAGATTGTGTATAGGAAGTTGATGATTTTGCTATTAAAGTTTGATTTGCGTTAGCATTTTACATTTCTAATTACTGAGTGATCATCATAACCTTCAGCAGAAATTCCTGAGCTGGAAGAAATGGATGTAGACAGTGCAGTAGGATTATTAAGGCAGAAGATTGATGGTGATAATGCTATACCAACATGTATTCCATCCAAGGTCTGAAAATGTTTGATGAAATTTAATTCATTTCTTTGTCTCTTTTTTCTCATTTAGGGTAATTGAGATTCAATATATTCTTGAGGAGATAATTAAAAAAAATAAAAATAAATAAAAAATAAATAAAAAAAGGTATTGTGCTTTTAAATTGTGCATAAGAATGATCAACAGTTGCAAATAATCTTTCTTTTGGAAAAATAAAAAGAGGTTGAAACCTTCCACATTTTTTGGAAACCAAATTGTTTATTGTTTAAATATTCAAGATAGGCTGTTTCCCGGGTTCAAGTTTGGAAACAGCCTCTCCGCGAAGCAGGGGTAAGGCTGTGTACATTATGACCCTCTCCAGACCTTGCAGTTGTGGGAGCCTCATGCACTGGGTACACTTTTTTGTCAGAGAAACTTAACATAGAATGAAGTTATGAGTTTGATTAACTTAAAGGACAGAGGGAGTACCAACTTGTTCTAGGTTGACGAGGAACCCTGTTTAATAAATGTTAAAAAGGTGGAACTAGTTATTTGTTTTATAATTTGGTGTGATTGAGGATTCTACTTGCAGAAAATCCAAGGGCTTTTAGGGATAATGAACCAGAGTGAGACCAAAGATCCAAGGTAGGAGAAAATCCCTGGCTGTTTTGTTTTTGTGGGTGTTACAATTCCAAAATCCTGCAATCAAACCAAAGAAGGAAAAGAGAAGAAGAAGAGAAAAAGACAGAAGAGAGGAGAGAGGAGAGAGGAGAGAGATGCGAGCACAAATCAGTCTCAAATAGGGGAACTAACATGCAGCTCTGACCAGAATAGTTTGCCGCAGGTCATTCCCTTGATATATATAAGTTCCAACATTAGCGCAGGGACAGGAATACCCCTGTACACTGCGCTGATCAAACCCTAATACATAATATAACCTGATAGGACTAAAATGCCGTTACTCCTAAAACTTAACACTCCCCCTTAAGATGGAGCATATACATCACCCATGCTCAGCTTGGTACAACCACTACGAAAACTAGGAGCAAATAGAGACTTAGTAAACCTGTCTGCCAACTGTTTTGAGGAAGGAACAAAAGGAGTCTCGACTAACTTCTTCAGAATAGCATCACGAACAAAGTGGCAATCCACTTCAAGGTTACTAGCAATATACACAGCTGCTTGGTTGTCATAGTACATCTTTATAGGTTTATATACAGGAAAACCCATCTCCAAAAGTAACGACCGTAACCACATCAACTTTGCGGCGGTGCTAGCTATAGCTCTGTATTCTGCTTCAGCACTAGACCGGGCAATGGTAGTCTGCTTTTACTTCGTCATGTAACCAGATTACCTCCAACAAAGGTATAATAACCTGTAGTGGACCTACGATCACTAGCAGAGCTAGCCCAATTAGCATCGGAGTAGCCAACCAGATCTATATGCCGATTGGGACGATAGATCAGCCCTTTACCAGGACCACCCTTTGAATGCCGAAGAACACAAATAGTGCATCCTAATATGCTTTCCGAGGAGACTGCATGAACTGACTAAGGACTCCAACAACATAAGAATTGTCAAGTCTTGTGACCGTGAGATATATCAACTTCCCAAGTAAACTCCTGTACTGATGCACATCCTGGAGAAGTTCACCATTACTAACACCAAACTTCTGGTGAGGATCCATAGGGATATCCATAGGTCTGGATGCAAGCATACCAATATCAGATTAAAGATCCAACATCTACTTCCTTTGAGATAAACAGATCCTCTTCTTGCATCTAACCACTTTAATCCCGAGAAAATAGTGAAGCTGACCTAAGTCTTTGGTCTGAAAGTGTTGTAAGAAGTTCTGAACTTCAAAAATTCCTACCTCATCATTACCAGTGAGGATAATATCATCCATATAAACCACTAAGACAACCAATTTATTACCTTTGCGACGAACAAAGATAGAGTGATCAGAATAACATTGGGAAAACCCACAAGTTACCACAGTAGTACTAAATTTGTTAAACCATGCCCGAGGGGACTGTTTAAGTCCATAGATAGCCTTGTGTAAATAACACACTTGACTTCTATTCTCCCCCTGAGCAACATACCGAGGAGGTTACTCCATATACACTTCTTCCTACAAGTCACCATATAAAAATGCATTCTTGATGTCCAACTGAAACAATGGCCAATCATAGTTAACAACAAAAGAAATAAGGAGGCGAATAGAGTTTAGCCGAGCAACAGGAGAGAATGTCTCAAAATAATCAACCTCATCTATCTGAGTATATCCCTTGGTAACCGATGGGCTTTCAACAGCATAAGAGAGCCATCAGAAGGATACTTAATAGTGTAAACCCAACGACACTTCACCAAGTCCTTACCAAGAGGTAAATCTACCAGGCTCCAGGTGGCACGGTTTAAGGGCGCATCTATTTCTACATCCATGGTAGTTTTCCATCCAGGGATACTTAAGGCGTCAACATGAGATTTGGGAATGGTATGAGTAGAAAGAGACAATGCAAGACCATGGACAGTTGATGGAAGATGAGACACGGAAACAAATTTATCAATGGGATACACAACCATAGATTTTTTAGTGTAAGTGCATGTACCTTTACAATGAGCAATTGGTAAGTTATTAGGAACAGGAGGGATGGGAGCTTCACCAGAGGAAGGTAGCAGTGGAGGGAGTGACTCAGCTGGAGTAACGGTATCGACATTGGGTTGTCCATGTAGAAACGCAACCCTAAAACGATGTAGAAGATAATGGAAAAACAAAACAAACAATGCACACGGATTTTACGAGGTTCGGCAAGGTTACCTATGTCCCTGGTGAGATGAGATCCTGCTTCACTATCAATGGAGAATAGGGTTACAACGCTTGTCCTCACACCTCTTAGTATTGTTTGCATTACAGAGAAAGAAACCCTTGCTACAAATATATATAGCAAAAAAACCCTAATCCAGAAAGTACACAATTGCCCCCAAATAAAAAATTCGAACGGGGGGCTGCACCCCCTACACCCCCTACCCCCTTGCAAACCCCATGGCCCGTTAATCGGTTAGCGGGACCGTCGTCCTGCCTGTCTAGGTGCTACACCAATACTCCCTGGATTAAACTGCGACGGAATACAAGACATCGTACACCAACAATCTCCACCTTGGCTTGAATTCTGTCAAGCCTCCTGTAAAGATAACCTATAGACGTCTTCATCCTTGTACCTCATTAGAGGTACAAACCCGCACCTGTTTGGTGTGTTCCTCATCTTCAATAATGAGTAATATTAATCAAGTCCAAACAGGACTCGAACTTCTCTGTAGTAACTGGCTTCGTAAACATATCTGCAGGATTGAGATCTGTATGAATTTTTCTCAAGTGAATACTGCCTTCTGACACAAGCTCCCTGATCTTGTGAAATCTCACATCAATATGCTTTGTCCTTGCATGAAACACCTGGTTCTTTGCAAGATGTATGGCACTCTGACTGTCACAATGTAACACTGTACCTCCTTGCTCCAACCCCAACTCACGAACCAGTCCAGCCAACCAGACTCCTTCCTTGGCAGAGTCAACTGCCGCCATGTACTCTGCCTCTGTAGTGGACAATGCAATTGTAGACTGAAGCATCGCCCTCCATGATATAGGTCCACCAGCCAATGTAAACACATACCCTGTAGTAGACGTCCTCTTGTCTAAATCACCAACATAGTCGGAATCAACATAACTTGCTAATTCTGTAGAACTTCCCTTGCCACTAAACATAACACCTACATCTTTAGTCTTGCTCAAATATCTGAAGATCCACTTAATTGCATTCCAATACTCCTTCCCTGGATTACTCATGTATCTACTAACAACACTAACTGCATGAGACAAATCCGGCCTGCTACAAACCATAGCATACATGAGACTCCCAACTGCTCTAGCATAAGGGACTTGAGACATCTGCTCCACCTCCTCATGTGTTGTAGGGCATTCCCTTTCAGATAACTTGAAGTGGCCAGCTAACAGAGTGCTAACCGGCTTAGCCTTTTCCATATTGAAACGCTCTAGCACCTTTTCAATATACCTCTTCTAAGTTACCCAAAGTTTACCTGCATTTCTATCTCTAAGGATTTCCATGCCAAGGATCTTCTTAACAGCACCAAGATCCTTCATCTCAAATTCAGCACTCAACAAAGACTTCAAAGAGACTATATCATGTTTGTTCTTTGCAACAATGAGCATGTCATCAACAAAATAATAGAATTATCACTTGACACTTTATAATAAACACAACTATCATACTCACTTCTTGTGTAGCCAATCTTCATCATGTGGGAATCAAAGCGCTTGTACCACTGCCTAGGAGATTGCTTAAGGCCATAAAGTGACCTCTTAAGCAGACAAACATGATCTTTCTTTCCTTGCATCTTGAAACCTTCAGGCTGCTCCATGTAAATCTGTTCCTCCAAGTCAGCATGAAGAAATGCAGTTTTCACATCAAGTTGTTCAAGCTCTAAATCATACATGGCCACCAAAGCAAGTAGTACCCTGATCGAAGTCTGTTTCACCACTAGAGAATTTCATTGTAGTCTATCCCCTTCTTCTGTGCATAGCCCTTGGCTACAAGTCTGGCCTTATACCTTTCATGCTCCTTCTCAGATGCTGCCTCTTTCTTACGAAAGACCCATTTACACCCAATAATTTTTTTTCCATTGGGTTTTTCCACAATATCCCAAGTCTTATTCTTCTGTAGAGACTCCATTTCCTCCATCATAGCTGCCATCCATTTATCATGCTGTGCATCACTCAAAGCATCATGGTAGGAAGATGGATCACCTGTACTACAGTGAGGGCATTGGCAACAATGTCCTTAAACCCGTATCGTGCTTTGTGAGTACGCTTCCCTTTACCCTTTGCCACAGTATAGGGAACTTCTACTGCTTCCTGTTGTCCTTGTAAGTCACTTGATGACTCATTCTCTCTTGTTATTTCTGACTCACCTTACTTCACCTGCACAGTAGAACCTTCTTTATTTTCATCAACTTCTTGTGAATTGTAATTTGACTTCACTATATGAGACTCATCAAACACGTCCCTGCTAACCACAACTTTCTGTGAACTTGGATCCCACAACTTGAATCTCTTTACGCCTTTCTTAAAACCAAGAAAGATACACTGCTTAGACATTGAGTCTAACTTGGAACGCTGCTCACTCTCAACATGCGCATAGGCTGGACAACCAAATATTTTTAGAATAGAATAATCTACTGGTTTTCTTGTCCATACCTCTTCAGGAATTTTACAATCAATTGCTTTTGATGGAGACCTATTGATGAGGAAACATGCCATATTCACTGCTTCTGCCCAAAATCTCTTGCTTAACCCTGCATTCAGCCTTATACTCCGAGCTCTTTCTAGAAGTGTTCTGTTCATCCTTTTAGCTACACCTTTTTGCTGTGGTGTCTTTGGAACCGTGAAGTGACATGTAATCCCCTCAGCTTTGCACAATTCTAGAAACGGCTTGTATGTGTACTCTCCTCCATTATTTGTTCTCAAGTATTTAATTTTCTTTCCTGTCTTCTTTTCTACCTCAGCCTTTCCATTCCTTAAATTTAGTGAACACCTCACTTTTATGCTTCATGAAGTAGATCCAGACTTTCCTTGAGTAATCATCAACAATGGTCACGAAGTATTCTGCCCCACCTTTAGATTTTGTTGTTGAAGGACCCCATACATCGCTGTGTACATAATCAAGTACCCCTTTACTCTTATGTTTTGCAGTTTTGAAACTAACCTTGCACTATTTCCCGAACACACAATACTTGCAGAAGTTCAGTTTACAAGTTTTCACTCCCTTCAACATTTTCCTTTTATAAAGCTCCATCAATCCTCTTTCTCCCATATGCCCTAACCGCATATGCCACAGATAGGTATCATCTGTATCAAATACTGCATCTGTAGTTACAGATGCTCCACCTGTAACTGTGTTTCCTATAAGTCTGTATAGGTTTCCTGTTAGTTGTCCCTTAATAACAACCATAACACCCTTAATAACTTTGAGAACTCCACCTTCTGCTATGTACTTGCAGTCATTTGAGTCAAGTGTCCCCAAAGATATTAAGTTTTTCCTTAATTCTGGTACATGTCTCACATCTGCTAAGGTTCTTATTATCTCATCAAACATTTTGATTTTGATAGTGTCTATCCCAATAGTCTTGCATACAGCATCATTCCCCATTAGGACAGACCCACCATTATATGGTTGGTATATATCAAACCAACCCTTATGTGGACACATATGATATGAACATCCAGAATCTAAAATCCAAGAATTAGAAGGTCGATTCTTACTTGATGATATAGAGAGTACATCTCTATCATCTCCATCTGAACTGTCAGCCACGCTAGCTTCCTCAGATGCCTTATCTACACCTTTCTTCTTTAAGTCTGCCTTCCTCTTCAAGCACTCTCTCTTTAGATGACCTTCCTTCTTGCAATAGTAATAAGAGACCTTTGTCTTTGCCCCTTTTGATTTCGATCGACTCTTCCCAGATCCCTTTTGATGTGATCTCCCTCTTTCCTGCTCCTTATCACCTCCGAAAAGACCTTTTCCTTGAGATTTCGTACTACTAGCCTTCTTCCTTGTATCATTGGACATGAGGGTAGCTGCGACTTCATCCATCTCAAGGGTCTCCTTCCCGTACAAGAGAGTCGTTACTAGGTGATCATATGATTCTGGGAGCGACAACAGCAACAGTAACGCCTTGTCTTCATCCTTGATCTTAACTTCCAGGTTTGCAAGTTTACTTACGATCTGATTGAACATGTTAAAATGCTCTAATAGATCCGTATCTTCCTCCATCTGTAGAGAATACAATTTTTTTTTCACGAACAACTTGTTCGTTAAGGACTTCGTCATGTAGATGCTTTCAAGTTTCCCCCATAATTGTGGTGCAAATTCGATACCCACAACATATTGTAGGGCATCATCAGAAAGATTTAATCGAATAGCACTTACCGCCTTTTCCTCCATCTCTTCTCAATCTTCATCAGTAATTTTTGTAGGTTTCCTCGACTTCCCCAACAACGTTTTCGCTAAACCATGTTGTATCAGAAGATCTTTCATCCTTTGACACCAGAGGGTGAAATTGTTCTTCCCATTAAACCTCTCGATACCATACTTGACATTCGATCCCTTCTCGGCTATCGTGATAGTAAACCCTAGAAAACGGAAACCTAGAGCTTTGATACCAATTTGTAGAAACGTAACCCTAAAACGATGCAGAAGATAATGGAAAAACAAAACAAACAATGCACACGGATTTTACAAGGTTCGGCAAGGTTGCCTACGTCCTCGGTGATATGAGATCCTGCTTCACTATCAATGGAGAATAGGGTTACAACGCTCGTCCTCACACCTCTCAGTATTGCTTGTATTACAGAGAAAGAAACCCTCGCTACAAATATATACAGCGAAAAAACCCTAATCCGGAAAGTACAAAATTGCCCTCAAATAAAAAATTCGAGCGGGGGGTTGCGCCTCCTACACCCCCTACCCCCTTGCAACCCCCACGGCCCGTTAACCGGCTAGCGGGACTGCCGTCCTGCCTGTCTAGGTGCTGCATCAGTACTCCCTGGATTAAACTGTGATGGAATACAAGACATCGTACACCAATAGTTTGAGTTTCTTCCTGCCCTGATAAACCTGAAGGGAGGTGTGACCTGGTACTAAGGACATCAAGAAATGGAATGAGAGTAGGGATAGGAGGTGGACCTGGAGAAGTCCACTCAATCCCGAATTGGGATGCCTGGGAAGAAAAAAATGGTATGCTTTAAAAAAAGGACACATCAGCACTAACAAAATTTCGGTAAGTGATTGGGTCATAGCACTTGTACCCTTTCTGAGTACTGGAATAACCCAAAAAGATGCATTTAGTAGACCTAACTTATCAGACGGAGCATGCAAGTTGTGAACAAAATTGACACAGCCAAAATCACAAGGAATTGAAAAACTTGGCAAGTTAGGAAAAACAATAGAAAATGGAGATCGGAAAGAACCGAAGGTGGCATACGATTAATTAAATGACAGGCAGTTAAAACCCCATCACACCAAATTTTTTTCGGAACATATGAAACATAATTGCCTGTGCTACCTCAAGGAGACGTCGATTTTTGCACTCAGCCACCCGTTTTGTTGAGGGGTATAAGAGTAGCTAGTTTGGTGTATCATCCCACGGGCAGCACAAAAAGCAAAAATATCATTTTGGACATACTCTAAAGCATTGTCAGAACGAAAAACCTTAATTAAAATAAAGTGCGCATTATAGAAAGTCTGAAACACATAAAAATTCGACGATATCAGGTATATATAAGTGTCTCCACAACTCTAATATGAAATACAAATATACGATACATGAACTAATGAAAAATGAATTAAACAGGGATGACTTACCAGTCATATGAGTAGGGGCCCCAGAATCAATAATCCAGGGGGTAGAAGTAGTGGTAAGAAGAGTTGATATACCTGCTTGAGCCAAGGTAACAGCGGATGTAGATGCACCATTGGATGTATTAGAGGATGCCTCAAGAGTCTGTAAACGCCTTAGTAATTGATTGATATCATCACGTAGACTGGTAGAGGAATCTCTTGAAGAAGTCCCTGGTTTAGTATCATTGGGAGACACCAAGTCAGTATCATCATCTGACACTGCATGATTGGCTAATTGAGTTGTCCACTCTGGCTTGCCATGCTTTGCCTAGCAAGTCTTTACAGTATGGTTGGACTTCTCACAGTAAGAGCACTAGCGAGAAGAACGATCAGATTGTTGTCCACTAGAACCCCGCCCAGCAAACAAACGGCCTCCCCCACGACCTCGACCACGTCCACGTCCATGTCCACGTCCACGTCCACGTCCAAGATAGCAAGAAAGGTTGAATTGTCTTTGGTGGACTGATCAGGTTTTGTAGAAGATGTGATATGTTGAAGTCTTGAATAGGTATCATTCAGTGTAAGGATAGTGTCGCCAGCAAGTAAGTGATCCTTCACTGCCTTCAATTCATTATTCAAGCTAGCCAAGAATTTGGAAACAAAGAATTCATTGTGCTGAGCTTTTAGCTTATCAATATCTGTGGTCAAGGGTTGGAAGACATTAAGTTCTTCAACCATTCCCCTGGAAGCACTGTAATATTCTAGTAGGGACTTGTCAGATTGGCGAAATTGGAACAGCTTCTCATAGATATCATAGATACGAGTAATATTCATCTCCTGAGAGTATGTTTCCTTCAGATCATCCCATACCCCTTTTGCAGTAGTGTGGAACATGACATTAGTGGTGACATCTAGTTCTATACTATTCCACAACTAGATCAAAATTAATGTATTTTCTTTCCCTTATCAAATGATGGAGGAGGATCAGAGGTAGTATATTAAAGTTTATCTTGGCTATAAGATAAACCTTCACAGATTGAGCCCAAAGTAGGTAGTTCGAATTTCCTTTAAGCTTGATGGAGGTAATCTGGACATTATCACATTGTCCAAGCGAGACGTAGTAGTAGCAGGGGTAGTTTTGGCCTCAGCCATGAGGAACCAAAAAGGTAGAAAAGATAGGGTTGCAGATGTAGAGGCAAATAGTAAATCATCTGTTTGCAGATCTTTGTAGTACCATAGAATGGATGATTCTAGTATAGAGCCATAATATCAAGACCTGATCCCACCATAGTCATCACCAAAAATAGTTACCAGAGCCACGAGGATAAAAAAACAATGAGTATAAACAGTTCAGTAACATCATATCACGATCTAAAAACAATCACTCCATGTGATTTAATCCATAGTAAATGCAGCAAAGAGGAATGTATGAACTCTAGATTTGATCACAATGGGTCTGATACCATGTAACAATTCCAGAATCCTGCAATCAAACCAATGAACGAAAAGAGAAGAAGAAGAGAAGAAGACAGAAGAGAGAAGAGAGGCGAGATCACGAATCAGTCCCAAATAGGGGAACTAACCTGCGGCTTTGACCAGCATAATCTGCCGCAGGTAGCCTTGATATATATAAGTTCCAACATTAGCGCAGGGACAGGAATACCCCTGTGCCTTGCGCTGATCAAACCCTAATACATAAATTGAACTCGATAGGGGAATGGGGTAGGGTTGGAGTGGGTTGATTATTGGATAGTTGGGTGCAAGGTTCTAAAACTTGGGATTGGTCTCGGGATTGATCAAGGCGGATACCAATCCGATTATGATCCGGATCAACTTGGATTGGGCTGTATCAGACAGATTTACCCCTGCTTTTTAATAAAAATATCAGTTTTATTATATTTTTACCCTTAGGCCTTACTGTGTATCGGGATTGGATAGGTCAGGATCGGGGATCGGTCAAGGCTGATACTGATCCAATACGAGTTTTGGAATCATGGTTGCCTGTTGGAATGGTGGCTCCCCCGATGTTGTTTTCCTTTATTTTTTTTTTAAATTCAATCATCAACACTTTTTTTGGTGTCCTGCCAGAGGGGGGGGGTTTAAAATTCTAAATTAATTTGCTTTCACTATGAACTCAAACTGCAGAATGACAGTTAATTTTGTGACTTATATGGATGATCCATGTTCTTGGGTTGGGTCCTGGGCTATGCTTAATTTCATTTGAACACGTTGATAATTTTTGTAGTCTTGGAATAGCATTCAATATGTTGGATATTTATTTTAATTTTATAAATATACTAAAAATTTTTTTATAGGTTTTATTTTTTTCTTTGAATTCTGCAGTCAGTAATGAGGTTGAAAGCGGATGGGATAGGGGTGGTGAATGGGAAGTTGTTCATGGGAACAGCTGAGAAGATACCAGCTTCTGAGCTTGTTGACACTACTGGTGCTGGAGATGCATTTATTGGAGCAACTCTTTACGGTATGTGAAACAACATCTTTTATTTATTTTCTTTGCCTTTGTGTGAGTGTTAGTGCGCGTTCTTGTCACAGTGCTGTTCTGGCTTTCCATGGTTAAGCTTGATCATTTTGTTTTAGTAATTTGGTAGATGAGGATGCTGAATATGAGTTAGCTTATTCCAGTTCTCTGTTATTTGCTAGCTATTTGTGCAGATATGCCTCTAGAGAAAATGTTGCCTTTCGCTGCTCAAGTGGTAAGCAAGCACCTCTCATCTTGTGCAACTTTTCTGTGCAAAAATATATTTATCTGATCTGTGCTGGCGGCATTATCTGCAGGCAGCAGCTGGATGTAGAGCCTTAGGAGCTCGAAGTGGTCTTCCATGGCACACAGATCCACGTCTGGCTCCATTTTTATCTTAAGAGCACCAAATAACGACTGTTCATATTGGAAATGTAACCATTGGACTGCTCTCTTTTCCTTTTCAATGATGTTCAAGGTCAGCTTACCCTGTGCTGGAATTGTTTTCTGCGTTTGGTGGAACTGTATGTAATAAGATAAAGCAATGTATATTTGCCTTGTACCTGACATTTAGGACCTTGGTGGAACTACTTTCACAGGGGTGTCAATTGGGATGGTTCCGGGTAATCTTGTTGGGTCCAAATCAGTTCTAGAACCTACTTTTTGGGTCAACACCAGAACTACAGTTGCGGTTTTTAATGGATGGTTCCGGTCCCAGATTGACACCCCTAGGTTCACCCTATCTGTTGAAGCTGTTTTCTTATCAATCAATTATTATTAGTATTCTTTGTAGTTAGTCCTCCTATAAACAGATTAGTCAGGTTCAAACTCAACTTGTGCATAAGATGCAATACTGTGACCCACATCCACTTGGCTTGGTGAGTAGGAATAAAATAACAAAATCTTGATTGATAACCACTCCATTTCTTCAACAGGTCCAAGTCTTAACCATTAGTACTTGTTGAGTGGTTGTCACTAGTGAGGACTCAGGAATTGGGTTCTATCCTGTGATAAAGGGCAGGCATGTGAATGTTCATGTTCATGAACTGAAAACGCCACAAAGGATAACCTAAAGTTAGCTTCAAAGTTTGTTAATCCTTGTTTTAGTATGTCCTGCTTCAAAGTTAGTTATTCCTTCTTCTTCTTCTTCTTCTTGTTTAGGGTCTTTGTTTCTAGGCAAAAGCCATGTAAAATCTCACTTTTTGCCTTGACAAGGGATGTTCATCTCACGAAGCATGTGGTTATGAATTGGACTTCACTTACCTCTTTGGGGTCACTCACACGGTGTTTAGTGCTCTTTATTACTTTCAGTGAAAGTTGAATGGTTCTCATTCAACCCCGGTATATTCTGATCCATGTGGTTGTGGGGTTAATATGAGTCCGTAGGACTAATCAGGTCGAAGGCTGAATACTCGTCACATAAAAAAATAATAATTAAAATGACTGTTAATAGGTAAAAGTATGTTGGCTAGTTGTTCTGAACATAGCATGTTTTGTTCTCCCACGAAGAATCTGTATCTTCCAAATTTGGTAAATCTTCAGAAGACCCATATATCACAGGTCATCAATCACTTTAAAATCACTGGCTCTAACTTCAAGTTATGGAACTCCTACTAATCAAGGTCAACTCCTGTGAGGTTTATAATAGTAAGGAGGTGCTGTCTTAGATCACTACCACCTATGTTCAATGCTCAGGCGGTACAACTCTTGACAAGCTTTAAGAAGGTTGCCATGTACTCTTTATGTATGGATGGTTGGTCAATGTGTCTAAGAATAAACCAGCCTTTGGATTGTTCTGGCCATGTTGGTGGTCCAACCTAATCTAGCTGGACTAATAGGTACAAAAACTATCGTTCAGTTTGGTGACACAAGAATAGTCTCCACCATGGATTTATTAACCAGATTATCGAATTGGTTAAGAATGCACTTATATCTTTATTTTTTATAATTGTTTCATATATTTTAATTTATAAAATAACAGAAAAATTAATTAAACTTATCTCTTATAATTAGGGCAATCGCATTCCATGAATAGATGAAAAACATATTGCTCTGCCTGCAAACATAACTCACATCTAGAAGGGATAGACACCCCTTTAGTTGAGGTCTACCATTCGTGATGGCGGGTGAGAGAGAGGAGCAAGGGGGTAGAGAGGCTGTGAATGAGGGCGGAGCAAGTGAAGATCCTGATCGAGGACCTAAAAGCATAGTTCCTAATGCTAGGGAAGAGGGAGATCCTATTCCTAAGAGATCATATGCGAAGGCTATAGGGAATGCCTCATGGCCAGTGATTGACTCTCTCCCAGAGCCAATCCAAGCTGGTAATATCCAAAGAATCATGATCCCTCAGGGCGATTATGAGTCTAAGAGGCAGATTTTCAGATTTGCTCTCATCGGCAGGGTCAATTTTAGGTTGATCTCCATAGATGCTCTGCGACAAGAGGTTGCTGAAAAGTGGAATCTGAGTCGGGGAGTGGTGATGCATCCTCTGAGAAAAGCATATGTTTTTTTCCAGTTCAGTTGTGAAGGGGATAAGGCTGCTGTTTGGAAGAGAAGTCCTTTGAAGATAGGTGGTCAGTTAATCCGATTCCAACACTGCAAGCCAGGTTTTAACATTCATGAGAAACAGGTCTGGACTAAACTGGTTTGGATTTGTTTTCCAGACCTTCCTCTAGAATATTGGTATGAAAATGTCCTCCTCTCAATAGCAAAAGCTGTAGGGCGTCCCGTCGCTCTGGACCGTCACACTAAGCAAGGGCCGATGGGTTACTTTGCGAGAGTTCTGGTAGAAGTGGACGCTTCTGAAACTGCATCTCGTATTGAAGAGGTTCAGGTCGAAAGAATGGAACCAGGAACAACCAAAATTTTTGGTTTTAGATAGAAGGTGTTGTATGAGGATGGAATCACTCGATGTGGGTATTGTAAAAGGCTGGGGCATAGCATCAGCGACGGCCAATCAAAGAAGCAAGACGATGAGAAATAGGCAGCCAAAGATAATTCAGGAACTCCAGGAGCAGTCTATGTTGAAGATGGAGTTGACCCAGTACGAGTCAGCTCACCAAAGGAGCAAGTTGATGTGGGAGTTTCAAACGTAGCAGCAGCAGATTTTGATCCACCTTCCTTAAGCGTTCCTTTGTCTCCCAATCAAAAGAGTCCTGATTTGGATGGTAACATCCATATCGTTCTGGACTCTTTAAATTCAAATTTAGATTCCAGGCTCTCTCTAATGGAATATTCCAACGCTGATAAGGAGATATCCCCAAATCACGACTTACCTATTTTAGAGGAAGGTGAGGTAGTCGGATCAGATAGCAGATCTGAATCAAGGTCGGGTTCTGACCCAGCCTCTTTTGACTCTGCTGAGTCCGATGAGGACGATCAGGAGGAAGCCCCTCACGCCTTTGCCACGATCCCTCCTCCCATGAACACAGTGAGCGCCACAAGGCCTGACCGCCCAAGAAGGAATGTTGTTTCCAGGGGAAGAGGAGGTGGCGCTGCCCAGGCATCAAGAAGTGGCCAGATTGCAAGAAATATAAATAGAGAAGCGAACTCTTAGATTTCTTGCTTCCTTGAGATGGAAATTATGAACGGTCGAGTGGCATTAAAAATTGGAAAAATTATATAATTACTCACTTTTGGGTTTCTCTTTACAAAATTACCCACAAAAAGTTTTGGTTAAAAAAAATACCCAAAATTGGGTTTGGGTTTACAAAACTACCCACCCAAAGTTTCAGTTAACAAAAATGCCCAAAATCAGATTTGGGTTTACAAAACTACCTAAAATAGTGAGTTTTCATCTTCCACATATAATCATGTATTTTTTTATTACTGAAACTTTGTGTGGATAATTTTGTAAACCCAAACTCAAATTTGGATATTTTTGTTGACTTAAACTTTAATTGGGTAATTTTGTAGAGAAAAACCTAATTTTGGGTATTTTTGTTAACTGAAACTTTTGGTGGATAATTTTGTAAAGGGAAACCCATAAGTGGGTAATCAAGTAATTTTCCCTTAAAATTTCAGGAGGTAGGGGTGATTGATAATGAAGGAAAAAAGTGTTGCTGTTATCCCTAAAGTAGGGAAGAAAAA
Source organism: Macadamia integrifolia (assembly GCF_013358625.1). Lineage (NCBI taxonomy): Eukaryota > Viridiplantae > Streptophyta > Magnoliopsida > Proteales > Proteaceae > Macadamia > Macadamia integrifolia. Next base: position 10,802,517 of record NC_056566.1, read on the forward strand.
CACGAAAAGTCTGGTCAGGCCAATAAGTCTGACAAAGCTCAGAATTAAATTCTTCGTCAATGAAGGTCTTATTCTGGAATATAGGAGGCGTGCAAAAGGCTGCTGGTATTAGGACCTTGAAGACTATTCTGAAGGACCACTCTCCTAATCTTGTATGTGTAGCTGAACCGATGGTGAATCCTAATAAATTTTCTCTTCTTTCAATTAACAAATTGGGCTATTTCCCTGACTTCATTCATAACCAGTGGCTGGACAAGGTTCCTAACCTATGGATTTTTTGGAAACAAGGAATAAATAAACCTTCTGTCCTCTCAATTTCTGACCAGCAGCTCTCAGTAATTGTTGATTGGGAAGGCATGAAAGTGGGATTCTCCTTTGTTCATGCTAGTAGCTTTAAAGCTCAGAGAAGAGAATTATGGATGGATTTGGGTCTAGTGGGTCTGGCTTCAATTCCATGGTCTTTGATAGGGGATTTTAACGCCACCTTATTCTCTCATGAGAAAAGAGGTCCAGGCAAGTTCAACCATGCTTCAACAGCTGATTTTCAAGCTATGGTAGACTCAAGTTCACTTATTTCTGTTCCCTCTCAGGGAAAGAAGTACACCTGGACTAATAACCAAAGTAGAGGACATGTGGCGGCTGTGCTTGATCGTAGCTTCTGCAATAGGAAGTGGGTAGACTTTTTTAAGAGCATCGCTCAAAGGATTCTCCAAAGTACAATGTCGGATCATGCCCCCCTTCTGGTGATCTCAGACGCTGTCCCTAAGCCATCAAATATTCATTTTAAATTCCATAGCTTCTGGATGGAAGACGATAGTTTTATCAATGTGGTCAAGGAGGCATGGGGTTTGAAGGTATATGGCAATCCAATTGTTACTCTTTGTCAGAAATTGAGACAGGTAAAGTTCTTATTGAAGCCATGGGCGAAGAAGACCTTTCCTAATCTTGATCTTGAGGTGGAGAAAACCTCAAACGACCTGAAAGTCATTCAGGATGAAATTGAATCAGTTGGCATGTCTGATGATTTATTCGCTAAAGAGGTTGATGCCCAAATAACCTTTAAGGCTACTCAAATGCATGCTCATCTCTAGTCTGAAAAAGCAAAGCAGAAATGGATGAAGGAAGGAGATCATAACTCTAAATCTTTTCACCTCTCTGTGAAGATGAGACGGTCTCGAAATCATATTCGATCGCTCAGGAAAGAAGATTGTTCATGGGTTTCTGATCAGCAGGAGTTGGCTTCCTATATTTCTGATTATTATGAATCATTTCACGAGGCTGCTCAAATTTCCCCTCACTGGGATCTACTTGAAAGCATTCCGCACGAGTTAGGGGATAACAATAATGCTATCCTCGAAGCTATTCCATCAAAGGAGGAGATAAAAACCTTTGTTTGGGACCTTGATCCAGGTAGTTCCCCTGGTCCGGATGGTTTCTCAGGTAACTTTTTTAGAAGGGTTTGGGATGTTGTTGAATCTGATTTTTGTAGAGCAATTAATCATTTTTTTCGGGTGGAAAAATTTCCTTTGGGGGTTAATAATTGCTTCGTCACCCTGATCCCAAAAGTCTTGGGAGCCTCTTCTCTTAAAAAATTTTGGCCAATTTGCATGGGAAATTTCTTTTCAAAAGTCATCACAAAAATTCTAGCTTCCAGGCTTTCCTCCTTCCTCCCCCGTTTGATCTCTGAGGAGCAGGGGGCTTTTCAGAGGGGTAAAATTATTTCTTCCAATATCAGTCTCGCCTTTGAACTTGCTAATTTAATGCAATCCTCTGTGCGGGGTGGTGGTATGGGAATTAAATTAGATGTTTAGAAGGCCTTTGATACCCTATCTTGAGACTTCCTATTTGCTAACCTGAAGAAGGCTTTTATCACAAATGGGTTTCTTGGATTCATGAAATCCTCTCTACTTCTAGAATTTCTATTATGTTAAATGGTGGTTCAGTGGGGTATTTTGGGGCTGCTCGTGGTCTTCCCCAAGGAGACCCAATTTCTCCCATTCTTTTCATTCTGGCTGAGGAGGTTTTGTGTAGAGGTTTGAATTCTCTTTCAAAAATGGGAAAGCTGAAGCAGCTCCCCGTTCCAAGAGGCACAGACATTTCCACTCATTTATTATTTGCTGATGATATTTTTGTGTTCATGAATGCCTCAACTTCCTATATTAGGACTCTTCAAAATTTCCTCCTCAAGTATCAAGAGTTCTCTGGGCAGCATATTAATCTTGAGAATAGAAAGATTTTCTTCGGAAAGGTTGCTCCTCACATGAAACATTTTATCTCTAAGACTTTGGGCATCCCTATCTCAAGGCTTCCAACCAAATATTTGGGAGTTGAAATTTTCAAAGGAAGAGTCTCCAATAAGCATCTGCTACCAATAATGGATAAAATCAAATTAAAGCTTGCTGGGTGGAAGGGAAAGCTTCTATCCTTGGCGGGTAGGGTGGAACTGGTCAGATCAGTGATCTCAGGTATTCCCATCCACAACTTTGCTGTTTACTGGTGGCCTCAATCAACCATTAAAACAGTTGAGAGGTGGATGCAGAATTTTATCTGGTCTGGTGATGTGGAAAAGCAGAAGAAGGTTGTTGTAAAATGGAAAAATGCATGCAAACCGAACCAAGAAGGAGGCCTTGGTATAAGGAAACTGCATGATGTTAATTCTGCTTGCTTGTGCAAGCTAACATGGCAAATCAAGCATGATGAGTCTATTGTGAGCTCTTTTTTTAGAGCAAGATTTGTGAATGTAGATGGTTCTCTCAAGACCAGTTATAAAGCTTCCTCAATTTTCCCTGGATTGAAGAAGCTTTGGAATATTATTTCAGGACTTGAAAGATGGACTGTTGGAAATGGAAGCAAAATAAACTTTTGGCTTGATAGATGGTTAGGCGAGACTTCTATTGCTGAAGGTTCAGGGATAGACTTATCTGACTTTGAAGGTTTTGATACAAAAGTTGCTGATTTCGTTGTGGAAGAAAGATGGGCTCTCCCCTTAGCTAATTCATCTTTTTTAAAAGCGGCTTTTACAAAGGAAAGATAGATTTTGGTCTTTGATCTTGAAGATATTTGCCACTGGTCTCTTAATCCTTCAGGTGCCTTCTCTATTCGGTCAGCTTGGGATTCGATAAGGATGAAAAACCCAAAAGTTCCATGGTATTCTATCTTATGAAAATCTCCTATTCAACCTCAGCAGGCTACTTTTGGATGGAGGTTACATCATAAAAGCCTCCTAATAGATGATATAGTGAGAAAACGTGGAATTCAGATGCCTTCAAGATGTAAGCTTTGTGGTAAGGCTGAGGAATCAATTGCCCACTTATTTTTATCCTATTTACATTCATCTCGGATATGGAGTCTCTTTTGCTCTCTTTTCAATCTTTCTTGGCCCCCTATCATAAATATGGAAGACATGTTGAAGTGGTGGAAAGAGAAAGCTCGCTCCATCTCCTTCAAAAAATTGTGGAACAGTGGTGCTACCCTTGTCCCATATATTTTTATGGATGGAGAGGAATTCTAGGCGTCATGATGGCATTCCCAAACCTTATAAGCACTACTTTGAAATGATAAAAGGAGACCTCAGAGCTATTTCTTTGATGCACACAGGTAATACTTCTTCCATGGATGATTTGTTGTGTGCCAGGAATATTGGGTTTCACAACTCTCAGGGAAGGAAAAGAGACCCACTGGAATTATTCTGGTGCACTGGTAGTTAAAACGCATTTTAAACGCGTTTAAAACGCGGTTGTGTTTTTTTGCCTTTTAAAATGCGTTTTGCCGTATGCCTCTGTACAATGCGGAAAAAACCGAGAACGGCAGAATAAAATGTTTTAAACGCGTTTTAAACGCACGTTTAAAACGCGTATGCATTTTTTAAGGGAAAAATAGGAATTTTGTCATACTATTTAAAAAAAAAAAAACCCAAAACTAAAGAAAACGTCAAAACCATTCAATTGGTTTTTTTCCCCAAATCCCTAATTCTCAAATTCACATCTCTGTGTCTGTGTTGCTCTCACGGACGGTCTCACGGCTCACAATCTCACGGTGAGACTCTCACCCAGTTACCCGGAATCTCGGATTCCAGTTTTTCTCTGAACCCTTCTTCTCCGTTGGTCAATCGAAGAAAACTCTGAGAAAAGAAGAAGAGCAGGTCGTCGGAAGTCGGGCATCGACAGTAGCAATAGTAGGTCGTAGTAGCATCTCTTTTATATCTTTTCCAGTTCTTCCTTTTTTGGATATTGGTTTGATCGATCTTACATTAGTGGAGTTCATCCCCTTTCTGTTTTAAATGCCAAAGCTCTGCCTCCCATGTTTCGTTTTACTGTTCTTGTTCATCCCCATTTGTAACCCCCATCAATACCTTCCATTATGAGAGATAACCCAAGCCAAATCATAACAGAAGGGAAAAGCACGGTAACCTTCATAAAAGTCGTTCTTGAAATTAATAGATTATTACTTCTGCATCTAATGCCACAGACTGAAATAGTAGGAGATGAAACCATAGATTTAGGGCACAGTATTGGTAGATGTTGATATTGAATCGGTGGATCGGTGAGTATTTGATCGATTTTATTCTTTTTTTCTTAAAAATTATTAATTTTTTACTATTTTACCCTTGAAATGATACAGATAATCAATCCAAATCGATCAAGAATTAGGAATTAGTCTCTATTGATATCGATCCAATACAACCAATATGAAACCAATACTTCAAACCATAGATGAAACCGATGAATTGTCACCAAAGAGCAAGACCAGATCCAAATCTCCAAATTCTCCCACTTTACCCACTAACCCATTTATTCGAGCCATTCCACTTCATTAGAAGATTCCAAGCAACCCTCAACCAGTGATTTAAAAATTACCCTTTGTTTCCAGGTTCTTAAACCCTGCCATCAATTGGTCTCCACGTGACTTAACCAAAATACTTCCTACAAGTAACCTTGACTCCTAGAGGCAAAGCATCCCTTGATCACCTTGAATCATTTGTAATACTTAATTATAAAAATTCCACTTAAATGGGATAGATGACATGAATTCTTGTCATTTAATTTTTTTCATTCCAAGTTAAATGGGATAGATGACCTAATGAGAATACTTTTATTGAAATGTTGGCATTTTACATCTCTTTTTCTTTTCATTTACTAATCTATGATTTAATTTTTCCGAAAGGAATTTACTCATCGTTCATTCGTAATACATTAATTATTCTATTTGTTGAGATTGGAAATGATGTTTTATTATATTATGTAGGTATTTCAAAGTTGAGCTACCTGAGCTTAAGCAAAATGGTGAGACCTAAGGATAAATTTTGGGAACATGTAGAGCAACGTGGTTTGAGCCGTTTCACATGTAACTATTGTGGACTTAATTATTCTGGGAGTGTTTCACGAGTGAATGCTCATTTAGCTTGTCAATCTGGACATGATGTTCAAATTTGCACCCAAGTTCCTGAGCACATTCAAACTGATGCCCTGGCAGAATTTAATTTGAGTAGATCTGCTAAGAAAAGAAAGAGTGATTCTCTTGAAAGTGGAATGGGTTCTACAAGTAGCACACCTTCTATGCCTCAGGTTAGGGGTACACATCAACCCACAATGGTAGAGATGGCTGCTAAGCAGGACAAAAAATCATTGGACATGTTGGTAACTGATTTTATTGTCAATAATAACATTTCCTTCAATGTTATTCAGACAAATTCTTTTATTGAGATGCTAAGGGTGCATGTGCATATGGTACAAGTTATGTTGTACCTAGTTATAGCAATCTTCGGACCAGTTTGATTCCTGGAAAAAAAGCAGAAATCATGCCATATGTTAGCAATATAAAGGCGACATGGGGTATCACAGGTTGCACAATTATGTCTGATTCTTGGACTGACATAAAGAAGAGGTCGTGGGTTAATGTGATTGCTTACTCTCCTGGGGGTGCTGTGTTTTTGAAATGTATTGAGTGCGGTATAAATAGATTAACTTCAACATTTATTTTCAATGAAATTTTTGATGTCATTGAAAAAGTTGGACCAAATAATGTTGTGCAATTTATTTCAGATAATGGTTCTAACTTTTGTTCTTGTGGTGATATGTTGGCTGGAAAATGACGTCATATATATATATATAACAAATTTTCCTGCTCATGGGATTAATCTACTTTTGAAAGATATTCACAAAAAAATTAAATGGGTGAGGGAAGTTATAGAAGATGGAAAACTTGTAGTGGATTATATTCACAGGCACACATGTATTGTAGCATTGATGAAAAAATTCACCAACAATAGAGATATCAAGCAGCCTTGCAAGACAAGGTTTGGTATTTATTTTTTTATGCTACAGTTTCTTATTGTTGTTGAGAATGAGTTGAGGCTTTTTGTTGTATCATCTGAGTGGAGAGCCTTTAAATTCAATAGAGCTGAAATGGCAGTGAGAATTGTTGGAATAATTCAATCAGATACATTTTGGGAGGGGGCAAAGGAAGTTATTGCTTTCATGAAGCCACTTATTCGTATTCTTCGCCTTGTTGATTCAGATGGTTCTACTGCAGGTTACTTATATGAAGCAACAGAAAGGGCAAAAGAAACATTGAGGAAATTTGTGGAGAAGGATGGAGGGACGTATTTAGGCATAATGGATTTGTTTCAATTTAGGTTAGAGAAGAACATTATTCATCATGTTCATCTCTTTGGTGCACTTTTGAATCCTTCTATTATGTTTGGTGGTCGACTTAATATTGATGGAATTAAATTTATGAATGCACAAGAATTTATAATGGACATCATGGTTCTTTTAGAAGATCGTGAGCAATTCATGCAAGTAGTCATTGATTATTGCATGAAAAGTCTATTGTTGTTCAATATGACAGGGCAAACAATGATGAAAACTAACCATCCAAGTAAGTGACTTAGTTAATTAGTTTATTATTGTATTTTTTGTTATTAAATATAGCATTCTTATATTTGTTTACATATGTTGATTTGTAGGGATTTGGTGGTAATTTGTTGGTAGTGCATTTCCTGTGCTTCAAAATATTGCTTGTAGAATCTTGAGTCAGCCTTGTAGTTCCTCTCCTTATGAGCGTAATTGGAGTGTTTGGGATGCAACACAAACAAAGAAAAGAAATAGATTAGCCCCAGAGATGCTAGAGGAATTGGTGTACATCAGGATGAACTCTATGATGAGGGAGAATTATGAAAACCAACTACATAAAGATTCAAGGCCTATTGATTTAGATAATCTNTTGTGAGCATAATTGGAGTGCTTGGGATGCAGCACAAACAAAGAAAAGAAATAGATTAGCCCCAGAGATGCTAGAGGATTTGGTGTGCATCAGGATGAACTCTATGATGAGGGAGAACTATGAAAGCCAACTACATAAAGATTCAAGGCCTATTGATTTAGACAATCTTGGTGACTTACCTATAGTAGACTTTGAGCTTGAAATGGAAAGGCTTGAACAGACGTACAAGAAACCTGAACCATCTAACACTGGAGCTGAGGGAGGATCTACTTTATATAGTTTAATGTATTTTCATTGATTTTTTTTTTTAATATATTTTGGACATGTCTTTTTTAATATGGTGTATTAAGTTTTAATTTGGAATTTACATTGGATGCTATATTTTGGATGATATATGCATGAATGTTTGATGTTGATGTAGTTTAGAACATTAGATGCAGGTATACAGGCAATAATCTCTCAAATTACATGATATATTGCCATTTTTTTGGTTTCGTTTTTTTGAATACTACACGTTTAATACTCGTACCGTTCGTTTCCGTCCGTTTGACGTTTCCTATTTTTTTGGCCTTTTTTTTACCGTACCGTTCATCGTTTTTATCTGTTTAAAGCACGTACCGTACATCTTTGTTTTTTTTCCGTTCCCGTTTTAACTAACAGTGGTCTGATCTGCAAGGTTCGAGGTGGAGAAATTTGACTAGTGCAATGTGAGGTCAATACTACGACAATGAGCATCGGTCATTTGAAAGACTGACACTGACGATGTGCATGGTCAAAATTGGGATCAAAATGGTGTGAAAGCCTCAATATGTTCATTTCTTACATGGCGAAAAGTAGTAGGTTGGACATGAAAGACAATTTTGTCGCATGTTGTCACGGGACTGGTGTAAATAATTGGCATTTCAAACATTATTCGATCCCCATTTCAACGAACTAACATTGAGGGTGTGACCTATCGGTTACCAAAAAAAAAAGGTGTGACTTATCTAAAAAAATAAATAAATAAATAAAGGGTGTGTAGGGTGAAGAATGGAGCCGATTGGTAATGTGCGTGGAAATTTCGAAAAAAGAAAGGGCAGTCGATGGCATCTCCATCATTTATTGGATGTAATTGTTCTCTTTTCCATTTTTTGGTTCCCCACCCCCACCCCTATTCTCTTGATTCCCCCTCCATCTTGGTTTGCTTTTTTCGTAGGAGCTCTCCCCTTTGCTTGCATTTGATTGCTCTGAAGAGAGATTTGTATGATGACCAAGGGTGATTGTACATTTGAGAGACACTCAGAGGTGTAGGGTGAACATGGAATTCAAGCCAGGTGTAATTGTTCATTCAAGGGACTAGTGGTGTAAGGTTCAAGCCATGACTAGGGATAGTGTACCATTCAAGGGACTAGCGGCATGACGTCCAAACCTCGACTAGGGATAGTTGTTCATTCAAGGACTAGCACGACCTCCCCTAAAATTTGGGTCCCTACCACGACCACCTCGACTATCACCTCTCCCACACATAGAAATGATCCTTCCTTGAAAAGCAATTGTCGCCTTCACAAGTCTAAGTTGATTTTCCCCTCTAGATGGACATAAATTTCTGCAACGGTTTCTTGCCTTTCGGACTAGTAGAGAGAGATCTATCTTCCCCCACGCCATCATTTGTTCCCAAATCCTCCTCGTCCATCATTGTTTCATAACTAGAGTCTGATGTAGAGTCCCCCGATCCATTACGGTTAGATTGGCTGTCATGACTGCTCCATTCTCGATGAGGAGGTACTTGATAGAGGAGAAAATGTTTGAGGAGGGTGCGAATGGGGCATTGAGTGACGACCTTGCACTAGGTGGTAAGCCTCCTGACCATGGGAAGCAGAAACTGATCACAGATTTCTGGTCTTCTCTAGCTAGGGCGGTGGATGTTGGAGAGCCCTCTCGGACAAGACCCGCTGAAGGTGAGGCTACATTTTCTTTGGACAGCCTTCCGAAGAAGTCATATGCAAAGGTTGTAAGGCCCGTTAATTGCCCCTTTAGGTTCCATAAGTTCTGGATGGAACATGGAGATTTTGAGCAGGTAGTTGCCACATCATGGGAAGAGTGGGTCTCAGGGAATCCGATATTTGTTCTCATGCTGAAACTCAAAAGGCTGAAGGGTGTGCTCCGTAATTGGGGGAGAGAGGCTTTCCCGAATTTCAATAAAGCCCTTGAGGAAGCCAAGGATAAGCTAGCGCAGGTGCAACAGACTATTGAAATAAATGGCATGGATGATCATTTGTTTGGGTTAGAAGCGGATGCGAAGACCTCTCTAATAAAAGCAATGGAAAACCATGAAAAACTTTGGGCCGAAAAAGCCAAAGTTAGATGGATGAAGCAAGGG